>NW_020867072.1:0-310167 GCF_003369695.1 Bos indicus x Bos taurus
TGAATACCTTCGACAACAATCACATGCGATGCCTCTTCGTCATCTGATGACATCTACCAACCCTAAAATGGACTGGTGCAACACTTTGTACTCTAACTATGGACATAATGTGACTTTTAATTTTGATTATACATTGTCTCGGTTCAATGACTATTTTGCTACATATAAGGTAAATAGGTCTAGATCTAATGGCTTTTTACCTGACGTTTATCAAATATGGGATGAAGTTACATGGCTAACTCCTGAAAAAGGACGTTTAATATCTACTGCCTCTATATGCTGGGAACAAACAGAGCCGTCCCCAAAATTTAGCCAACAACTTAATTACAATGATTGGAAACAAATGGGATATTTGTCTCAGGAAACATGCAATGTAATCATTCCCGTGTTTTCCAATCCCAGTTCAGGTTCTCCCTTTGTCTGGCCAGGCACGAATTGGGACTGGATATCTCAGTCACGCTGGCTTGCTCCAAACGAGACTTATTGGATATGTGGCTCTTACCTATGGGCATGGCTTCCCCCTGGTTGGATAGGGAGATGCACCCTGGGTCTAGCCTTTACTCATGGCTTTATATTTTCAGAGCTTCCAGAAAAGCCTGCTAATTTACCCCACCTTAGAACTCGGTGGGCAAGGTCTGTATTTTATTGGTATGATTATTTGGCTGCAGCGTTTGTTCCCTCTTTGGGAACTACAGATGTTATGTTACGAGTGGATGCTTTGACTAATTTTACTCAACAGGCATTACAAGATTCTCAAAAGGCTATTTCAGCTCTTAATGCTGAACAAGCACAAATTAGAAAGGTGGTTTTACAAAACAAATTGGCTCTAGATATTCTGACAGCTGCACAAGGAGGAACTTGTGCCATTATTCATAGCCAATGCTGTACATATATACCTGATATGAACACGAATGTTACTCATTTTACTAACCACATGAACAAGATGATTAGGGCCATGGACACTCCTGAAGCCTCAATTGCTTCACTTTGGAAAACGTTAACTAGTTCCCCATGGTGGACAACTATCTTAATTATGATAATTCTGGTTGTTTTGTTCTTGCTGTTTGCTCCCTGCATCTGTAATTGTATAACTGGATTTGTTTCTAGCCTCATGAAAGCTTTTAAGTTACAAATGGTTGCTCAAACTCCTGCTACTACTGTAGCTTCCTCCAGCTACTATTTGGGGCCCCTGGATCAGATATCCTCAATATGAGGATTAGGAGAATATGTTGCCTCACCAATTTAGGGACAACGCCCCTTGTCAGCTCGGAAGTAGTTATGGAATGAGAACGACGCCCCTTTTCCCTAGGCAACATAATTCTCCTAAAAGAAAAGGGGGGAATGAGAGGGTAACAGGCAGGAAGGCCAGGGGTCTCCAAATAGAGGAAATAGCCTGCAAGTGTCAGACATTTTTATCTCTCTTAAGCGGCAGGAGGAAACAAACTAGCAATATTTTTTCCTTCTCTATACAAATTTAAAGGGAGGTTTCTCTTAAAATATTGTGTTGCCATAATGACACCAGGTTTCGCCTGAAGTTAGCTATTCTCTAGTCTAGAGATAACCAATGCCTTTTTCTTATGGAAATGTTTGTCTTAAGCTATGCTAATGTACTATGCCTTTACCCCAAACTCTGTCTCCAAGTCGGTTCCGCCTCTTGGCCCAGAACCTACTTGACAAACCAGTATGGATATTGTTCCCCTAATCTATGTAAATGAAACTATTTGTATGGTGGTCTGCCCTTCTTCAAGATTCAAGTTAATCATTTTATGGCCCAGGATAAACCATTTATCCCAAAATGCATCTTATGGGTGAGGGGCCTGGTGCCATTCTGAATTTTAAGACATTCCTTTCTTTCATTAACAGACTGCTAGTGACTATATAACATCCAGCTAAAGACTAGCAGGGGGGTACTCTTTCTGCCCGCTTCTGATGCCTATGTCAGAAGCTTTCTCTATCTCCTTTATACTTCAATAAAACTTTATTACACAAAAGCTCTGAGCGATCAAGCCTCGTCTCTGGCCCCGGATTGAATTCTTCTCCTCTGGGGGCCAAGAATCCTGGTGTATTCGCGTGATTCAACAACAACCTTTCACCATGGCTGATTCATGTCAATGTATGGCAAAACCCACTACGATATTGTAACGTAATTGGCCTCAAATCAAAATAAATGAATTTAGAAAAAAGAACTGAAAAAAAGCAAAGAATAAAGAAAGGACAGCACACCCAGGGGGTCTTTCACTTTGATTGATTTTAAATCACATTCAGTGACTGACTGGGAATCATCAATGGGGTCTCCCAGGAGGTAGAGTGCCAGAAAGATTTAATTAGGGAGCTGCAGTCCAGATAAAAGATAACATATCACTGAGTTAAAATTTGAACTCAACTCTTTTGATGCCCACGGCGAAACTCTGTGTTTTAGTTGTTTCTCAAAAGTTTTGTGAAGGCACGCAGGATACTTATGGTCAGAGACTGCCTTATGTATCTCCATATTTGATTGACTATTCCTTGGACCTTTTAAAACAGTTCAAAATGAAGGGTAACACCAAATTAAATATTTCATACTCTTTCTTTTAAACCATGAGAAACTTGTAGAATTTGGACTAACAAAAGACTTTATTGGGGAAGAATGTTTTTCGACTGTAGTTATTTGGAAATCCTAGGGTATGGTGATACTTACAAGACCAGCTTTTACTCAGTCTTATGTTAGTACTTATGGAAAAATTCTCTGTACAGACTTCCATGACCGTCCAGTGGTTAGGACTCCGTGCTTTCACTAGAAGGGCACGGGTTCAATCGCTGTTCAGGGAACCATGCTTCCACAAGCGGCATAGGGCCCCCCGAAAAAAAAAAAAATTCTCTGTGGGTGGTGATCCTGTTTGTAATTTGCACTGGGATTGGGCCACCACCACTGCTCTTCCTTTGGGAATACACTGCTCCCTAATTTTCCTTAGCAGAAAGGTGTCCTAATCATTATTTGATTTGTTCCCTCCAAACATTATTTTACTCCCTGGGAGTGGTATTTGTGGGTTTTAGATGTATGAGCACTTTGTGCCTTCTGAGCACCTTTAGCTGACAGCATAGGCGAGTGATGCAACAATCCCTTTTATGAGGTAGGTGGCCAGGAGGTGATTTCTGCCCACCTTTCTCAGGGGGAGTTTCACACTCACCACCCCCATGTGACAACCTCTTCCTATCTGGGTCTGGCAATCTAGACCCTACTGTCATTCCACACCCCAAACAAAGGCAGTAACACCATACCACTCCTCCTTGCCCTTGAAATCAAGTGTTAAGCAGGGTTATCCATCTTCAGTGCAGACTCCTGACCCAATCCAGACCTCTACTCTCTGGCTAACTGGGGACTCTGTTCCCCAACCTCTCGGGACCCCATATCCCTCCCATCTCCAGTGCCCACCTCTTCTCTTCGTTCCCTCCCTTCCATCAGAAAATTCACACACACACACACAAATATCATCTTTTTACCATTTGATGTTTATTGTAATTGCAGCCATCACTTGATGATGTTAGTGTGAGAGTCTTTTCTTGGTTGGCCATTTCTAACAAAGCAGACCTCTGGAGACCCAGTTCTAAACTGTCTGACCTTTTCGATTCAGTTACTGGCTGCCCAGGTTGGACTGCTCCAGGGTCTCGTATTCTGGGGCGGCTGGGCTTATCTTCTCTTTGGATTCTGCCTCCTTCTTTGATTCCGCCTCATACGTTGGGACCTTTTACGGCTTTGATTCAGTTTCTTACGTGCACAGGAACGGAAAAAACAGTTTGGTGTTCTTGTTTTCTTCACCTTCTTCGACTGAGTGGCATGTGATCGGATTTTCTTTCTCAAGGTTCCTTGTAGAGGTCTTCTGACCCTCATGGTCATATTTCGTGCCTGGAAAGACACGACAAGGGTATTAGTTTTTAGGAAAGAAAAAAGCGGCGTTGGAAGGGAGATTTCATGAAAAAGGGATGTGGGCCAATGAGGGCTTTTGTGCCAGGCAAGGGCTGTGTAGAGGTTTTGGGCAGCAAAGTCAGTGCAGAACATGGGCAGCTCAGTTGGAATCATCTTACTTTCACACTGCCTCTGTACCTCCGTTGACAAAGGGTCTTCTTTTTTCCGTTCATCCTGGAAGCAAACCGCATTGGAACTCTTCTGGACTGCCGTGGCTTCCTGGTTACCTTAGTCATGATGATGCCAAGAAGTGGCCTAACCTAGAACCTCTGCCTCTGAGCTCTCTATTTATACCCTTTCAGGACAATGAGGAGCCACACCCTTCAATCTGATTGGTCAGTGAGGCACCACCCCAGCCAATAGCATCTTGGGGGGCTTAGACATCACAATGTACCACTGTGCCCATCAACATGGGCGAGTGGATGCCGAGGGAGACCATTCTATAACTTTTCCACTGCTGACACCTCTGTGTGTCTGATTCTGGGGAGTGGTGATTCAGGGGCACGGTGTTTCTCCTCATGAGCTTCAAACTTCCTTTCAGTTCCCTTTATCCTTTGACTTATATGTGCCACTTCAACACTCCTGCCTCCTTCATCCCTCTATAAAGATCTGCCAAACCCTTTCTGTCCCACTTCAGCCTTTCAGAGTAATCACTTCATCTCTAGACCACCTTCTGCCTCTTGGGGGTTCCTGAGGCCCTTAAGGAACTTAAGCGCAAGCACTTAAGGTGGAAAAAGGTAATAAAGAACACCTTGGGTGTTTTATCTACTGCGATGAGCTTTAACGACCCCCAGACTTGGTGAAT
This sequence comes from Bos indicus x Bos taurus, assembly GCF_003369695.1. Lineage (NCBI taxonomy): Eukaryota > Metazoa > Chordata > Mammalia > Artiodactyla > Bovidae > Bos > Bos indicus x Bos taurus. The sequence goes on from NW_020867072.1 coordinate 4,749, forward strand.
GCTCAGTCTGTTGCCCAAAGTTTAATACACAGTCTACATAAGATTACACATCAGAACAAAGACAGTTTTAAATGTCTCCTCCACTAAATTTTTTTGGACACTTCAACTCTCATATTGAGCAAGGAAACTCAACTTGCCCCATCTACCAGAAATACATTCCTGATTATTTTTTTTTTTATTTTATTTTTAAACTTTACAATATTGTATTAGTTTTGCCAAATATCGAAATGAATCCGCCACAGGTATACCTGTGTTCCCCATCCTGAACCCTCCTCCGTCCTGCCTCCCCATACCCTCCCTCTGGATCGTCCCAGTGCACCAGCCGCAAGCATCCAGTATTGTGCATCGAACCTGGACTGGCGACTCGTTTCATACATGATATTATACATGTTTCAATGCCATTCTCCTAAATCTCTCCACCCTCTCCCTCTCCTTCTCCCACAGAGTGCATAAGACTGATCTATACATCAGTGTCTCTTTAGCAACCTAGATGCCCATCACCAGATGAATGGATAAGAAAGCTGTAGTACATATACACAATGGAGTATTATTCAGCCATTAAAAAGAATACATTTGAATCAGTTCTAATGAGGTGGATGAAACTGGAACCTATTATACAGAGTGAAGTAAGCCAGAAAGAAAAACACCAATACAGTGTATATGTATGTATATATATATATATATATATATATATATATATATATATTTTTTTTTTTTTTTAAGGAAGGTGCTCAAAGTCAAAATTCAGTTCACCAGTGTACCACTGAGTCTTGACTAAATCATTTCCCCAGTCATTCCTCCTTGACAGTTATTAGTAGGTAGGCCCCATTGCAGTGCTGACCAATAGCTGAGCAAGAGAAGTACCTGTAGGTAGGTCAGTGAGAGATGGTTGCTTGTGGGTGGGGCCAGTGAGGCACGGGCCAATGGCTGAGCTACTCCTGTTGCCTAGTAACAGGATGCAGAGTAATAAGGCACAGCAATGGCTACCTGCGAAGGGCTGTGCTCTGTTACATAAGGACACTTTGGGTCCAGTGTGCTGGAATCTTTGTGATTGACTCATTTCCAACCTCAGATTTTGATTTCACATAGTTATTTAATTTTTGCATATCATACTTTTCATTATATTCCCAGGCATACCTGTCACCAGGGCTGTCATCTCTATGCCCCTCCAACAGCTGCCACTTGATCACATGCTCAGCATATCGTGTAAGTAGTTCAAAGCTAACCAGAATGTGAAGTCCATCCCACCCTGAAAACTACTTTGACAAACCTTAAATTCACAGGGATTCTTATTCTATTTACAGTGTAACAGAGCAGGATGAGCACAGCTCTTAACAGGTAGCCATTGGTGTGCTTCATTTCAACCCACCCTGTCCCTAGGCAACAGGTGTTGCTCAAACATTGCTTGGTGCCTCAGAGGGCCCCATTCACAAGCAGCCAACTGTTAATGAGTGACCATTAGTTGTCCTGCTTAGCTGATGGTCAGTACCACAGTGGGCCCTGCCCACAGGTTACTTACTCTCAATGAGGGGGCCATTGGGAAAATGATTAAGTCAAGGGTGGTGTGGTAGTCATCAGGAGGAGACTGAAATAAGAGGCAGCTTCAGGCCTTCTTCTGGAGGCCCTGGAGCTCACGCAGACTTTGGCCAGTGGGTGAGCTGGAGGGCCCAGAGAATACACTGGGGACTAGATGTTGTAGCACTCCAGATCCCTCACTAAGGCCCTCCACTAGCCTTGGCCAAAGCCTTGAGAAGCAGTGTACCTCTCCCGCATCCCTGTCACTGCGACCTACTAGCAGTCATTTTCTTTCTGGGTCTCAGTCTTTGAGAACTGGTCTACCCATTTGGATGCCCTGAGGATGGACACTGAGGACATATTATGTTGGATGCCTCTCTCCGTCAGGGGTGACAGGTGGGCAGAGTGTGGGAACCTGGCACTGAAAGAGCTGCTGGCTTTGATCTGCTTCCCCTTAAGCAGGACTGGAACATTGCAGGGTGATAGCTGTGCCTTGAGACTGCCCTTTCTTGACAGGACAGATAATAACATTCATCTAGTAGAGTTTTATAGGAACATCATTACCTGACCATGACCTAACCATAAACACAAAGGGTATGACACCAAGAAATCTGCAGCAACTTACCACGACTCTCTCTAACATTTGATTTTAAATGCACTTACTGATAACTTTTAGTAACTTTGCGTTCTTAGGGCATGAACAACCCATCTCCTTGGATGAATCTTTAATAAACCTTTCTCTGTTCCAAACGTTAAGGTTAAGTTTTGATGGGCCTCATTCTGCGTCAGGCACATGGACAGGCAATTTGAATAACAACGGTATTATCTAAGGACAGACTTTGCCTCTCTTAAACAATGGCAGAGACTGCCCAAGTGCTCACAATTATCCATAAAATACCCGCTGATTTAGCTTGGCTAATCTTTAGCCAAGCTTCTCTCCTCTGAACTTCAGCTTTCCCCCAAGCTTGAGCAAGCGCTAAGATTCAAACATTTCTGTCTCCCTTAACAGCTCATTCTGAGAATCAGCTCACTACAGAGAGAAACATTGCCTGTTAAACTGCTCCATCATGCTGTCTGCTCATCCATCCCCACCACTTGCCCCATCACATGCACACGCATACACACACACACACACACACACACACAGAGTTCCTGTTGACCCTACTTATCCTTTCACGATAAAGAAACATCTTTTTCTGTTCTATTTTGAGACATGTGAGGATTTGTGCTCAAAACATTTTCCCTATTGCAATCAGTTCTGTTCAATGGTTCAGTCATTTCTGACTCTCTGAGACCCCATTGGCTGCAGCACATCAGGCTTCACTGTCCATCACCAACTCCCAGAGCTTGCTTAAAATTCAAGCCCATCAAGTTGGTGATGCCATCCAACCATCTCATCCTTTGTTGTCCCCTTCTCCTCTGGCCTTCAGTTTTTCCCTGCATCAGGGTCTTTTCCAATGAGTCAGTTCTTTGCCTCAGATGGCCAAAGTATTGGAGCTTCAGCATTAGTCCTTCCAATGAATATTCAGGACTGATTTCCTCTAGGATTGACTGCATTGATTTCCTTGCAGTCCAAGGGACTCTTGAGAGTCTTCCCCAACACCACAGTTCAAAAGAATCAATTCTTCAGTGCTCGGCTTTCTTTCTGGTCCAACTCTCCCATCCATACATGACTATTGGGAAAACGTAGTCATGAACAGAGATCATTCTATAGTTTTTGAGATTGCATCCAAGTACTGAATTATGGGCTCTTTTGTTGAATACAATTGCTATTCCATTTCTTCTGAGGGATTCCTGTGCACAGTAGTAGATATAATGGTCATCTGAGTTAAATTCACCCATTCCAATCCATTTGACTTCGCTGATTCCTAGAATGTCAACATTCACTCTTGCCATCTCTTGTTTGACCACTTCCAATTTGCCTTGATTCCTGGACCTGACATTCCAGGTTCCTATGCAAAACTGCTCTTTACAGCATCGGACCTTGCTGCTATCACCAGTCACAGCCACAGCTGGGTATTGTTTTTGCTTTGGCATAAAGGGTCATCATTACCATCTCTCTAAATTCCATTTATATGTGCTAAAATACTGTAGTGGTGTTTTTCTTTCTGACTTACTTCACTCTGTATAATAGGCTCCAGTTTCATCCACCTCATTAGAACTGATTCAAATGTGTTCTTTTTATTGACTGGGTAATATTCCATTGTGTATATGTACCACAGCTTTCTTATCCATTAGTCTTCTGATGGACATCTAGGTTGCTTCCATGTCCTGCCTATTATAAACAGTGCTGTGATGAACATTGGGGTACACATGTCTCTTTCAATTCTGGTTTCCTTGGTGTGTATGCCCAGCAGTGGGATTGCTGGTCATATGGCAGTTCTGTTTCCAGTTTTTTAAGGAATATCCACATTGTTCTCCATAATGGCTGTACTAGTTTGCATTCCCACTGCGAGTGTAAAAGGGTTCCCTTTTCTCTGTACCCTCTCCAGCATTTATTGTTTGTAGGCTTTTTGATAGCAGCCATTCTGACCGGTGTGAGATGGTACCTTCATTGTGGTTTTGATTTGCATTTCTCTGATAATGAGTGATGTTGAGCATCTTTTCATGTGTTTGTCAGCCATCTATGTGTTTTCTTTGAGAAATGTCTGTTTAGTACTTGGGCCTGTTTTTTGAATGGGTTGTTTATTTTTCTGGTATTGAGCTGCATGAGCTGCTTATATATTTTTGAGATTAATTCTTTGTCACTTGCTTCATTTGCTATTATTTTCTACCATTCTTAGGACTGTCTTCACATTGCTTATACCTAAATCAAATCCCTTACGATAATACAGTGGAACTGAGAAATAGATTTAGGGACTAGATCTGATAGAGTGCCTGATGAACTATGGACAGAGGCTCGTGACATTGTACAGGAGACAGGTAACAAGACCATCCCCATGGAAAAGAAATGCAAAAAAAAAAAAAAAGCAAAATGGCTATCTGAGGAGGCCTTACAAATAGCTGTGAAAAGAAGAGAAGTGAAAAGCAAAGAGGAAAAGGAAAGATATAAGCATCTGAATGCAGAGTTCCAAAGAATAGCAAGAAGAGATAAGAAAGCCTTCCTCAGCAATCAATGCAAAGAAATAGAGGAAAACAACAGAATGGGAAAGACTAGAGATCTCGTCAAGAAAATTAGAGATGCCAAGGGAACATTTCATGCAATGATGGGCTTGATAAAGGACAGAAATGGTATGGACCTAACAGAAGCAGAAGATATCAAGAAGAAGTGGCAAGAATACACATAAAACTGTACAAAAAAGATCTTCACGACCCAGAAATCATGATGCTGTGATCATTCACCTAGAGCCAGATATCCTGGAATGTGAAGTCAAGTGGGCCTTAGAAAGCATCACTATGAACAAAGCTAGTGGAGGTGATGGAATCCCAGTAGAGCTATTTAAAATCATGAAAGATCATGCTGTGAAAGTGCTGAACTCAATATGCCAGCAAATTTGGAAAACTCAGCAGTGGCCACAAGACTGGAAAAGATCAGTTTTCATTCCAGTCCCGAAGAAAGGCAATGCCAAAGAATGCTCAAACTACCACACAATTGCACTCATCTCACACGATAGTAAAGTACTGGTCAAAATTCTCCAAGTCAGGCTTCAGCAATACATGAACTGTGAACTTCGAGATGTTCAAGCTGGTTTTAGAAAAGGCAGAGGAACCAGAGACCAAATTGCCAACATCTGCTGGATAATGGAAAAAGCAAGAGAGTTCCAGAAAAACATCTATTTCTGCTTTATTGACTATGTCAAAGCCTTTGACTGTGTGGATCACAATAAACTGTGGGAAATTCTGAAAGAGATGGGAACACCAGACCACCTGACCTGTCTGTTGAGAAATTTGTATGCAGGTCAGGAAGCAACAGTTAGAACTGGATTTGGAACAACAGACTTGTTCTAAATAGGAAAAGGAGTATGTCAAGGCTGTATATTGTCACCCTGCTTATTTAACATATGCAGCGTACATCATGAGAAACGCTGGGCAGGAAGAAGCACAAGCTGGAATCAAGATTGCCAGGAGAAATATTAATAACCTCAGATATGCAGATGACCACACCCTTATGGCAGAAAGTGAAGAGGAACTAAAAAGCCATTTGATGGAAGTGAAAGAGGAGAGTGAAAAAGTTGGCTTAAAGCTCAACATTTAGAAAATGAAGATCATGGCATTTGGTCCCATCACTTCATGGGAAATAGAGGGGGAAACAGTGGAAACAGTGTCAGACTTTATTTTTTTGGGCTCCAAAACCACTGCAGATGGTGACTGTAGCCATGAAATTAAAGGACGCTTACTCCTTGGAAGAAAAGTTATGACCAACCTAGATAGCACATTGAAAAACAGAGACATGACTTTGCCAACAAAGGTCCATCTAGTCAAGGCTATGGTTTTTCCAGTGGTCATGTATGGATGCGAGAGTTGGACTGTGAAGAAAGCTGAGCACTGAAGAATTGATGCTTTTGAACTGTGGTGTTGGAGAAGACTCTTGAGAGTCCCTTGGACTGCAAGCAGATCCAACCAGTCCATTCTGAAGGAGATCAGCCCTGGGTGTTCTTTGGAAGGAATGATGCTAAAGCTGAAACTCCAGTACTTTGGCCACCTCATGCAAAGAGTTGACTCATTGCAAAAGACTCTGATGCTGGGAGGGATTTGGGGCAAGAGGAGAAGGGGACGACAGAGGATGAGATGGCTGGATGGCATCACTGACTCAATGGACTTGAGTCTGAGTTAACTCTGGGAGTTAGTGATGGACAAGGAGGTCTGGTGTGCTGTGATTCATGGGGTCGCAAAGAATTGGACATGACTTATCAACTGATCTTACTAACTATACTTTCCTTTGTTGTGCAAAAGCTTTGAAGTATAATTAGGTCCCATTTTTTTTATTTTTGCTTTTATTTCTATTACTCTGGGAAGTGGGTTATAGAGGATCCTGTTGTGATTTATGTCAGAGGGGTTTTGCCTGTTTTCCTCTCGCAGTTTTATAGCTTCTAGTCTTAGGTTTAGATTTTTATCCATTTTGAGTTTATTTTTGTGTATGGTGTTAGAAAGTGTTCTAGTTTCATTCTTTTACATGTGTTTGACCAGTTTTCCCAGCAACATTGTTAAAGAGATTGTCTTTTCTCCATTGTATATTCTTGCCTCCTTTTTCATAAATAAGGTGTCCATAGTGTGTGGATTTATATCTGGGCTTTCTATTTTGTTCCATTAATCTATATTTCTGTCTTTGTGCCGTTACCATACTGTCCTGATGATTGTAGCTTTAGAGTATAGTCTGAAGTCAGGCAGGTTTATTCCTCCAGTTCCATTCTTCTTTCTCAAGATTGCTTTTGCTAATTGAGGTTTTTTCTATTTCCATACAAATTGTGAAATTATTTGTTCTAGCTCTGTGATAAATACCATTGGTAGCTTGATAGGGATTGCATTGAATGTATAGATTGCTTTGGGTAGTATACTAATTTTCATTTAAGCAATTCTTCTGATCCTTTAAAAGGGTATATTTCTCCATCTATTTGTGTCATATTTGATTTCTTCCATCAGTGTTTTATAGTTTTCTATATATAGGTCTTTTGTTTCTTTAGGTAGATATATTCCTAAGTATTTTATTCTTTTTGTTTCCATGGTGAATGAAATTGTTTACATAATTTCTCTTTCTGTTTTTTCATTGTTAGTGTATACGAATGCAAGGGATTTCTCTATGTTAATTTTATTTTATTTATTTTTTATTTATTTATTTATTTTTTCTTAGAGCGCCTACTTTATTATGGACCTTTTCAGAAGCATATTTCTTTTCTTTTCTTTTCTTTTTTAGTTTTCTGGGTTTTTTTTTAAATTTTATTTTATTTTTAAACTTTACAATATTGTATTAGTTTTGCCAAATATCGAAATGAATCTGCCACAGGTATACATTTGTTCCCCATCCTGAACTCTCCTCCCTCCTCCCTTCCCATACCATCCCTCTGGGTTGTCCCAGTGCACCAGCCCCAGGCATCCAGTATCTATATTAATTTTATATCCTGCAACTGTGCTATATTCATTGATTAGCTCTAGTAATTCTCTGGTGGAATCTTTAGGGTTTTCTATGTAGAGGATCATGTCATCTGCAAACAGAGAGAGTTTACGTCTTCTTTTCCAATCTATATTCCTTTTATTTCTTTTTCTTCCCTGATTGCTGTGGCTAAAACTTCAAAAACTATGTTGAATAGTAGTGGTGAGAGTGGGCACCCTTGTTGTGTTCCTGACTTTAGGAGAAATGCTTTCAATTTTTCATCATTGAGGATAATGTTTGCTGTGGGTTTGTCATATATGGCTTTTTTTATGTTGAGGTATGTTCCTTCTATGCCTGCTTTCTGGAGAATTTTTATCATAAATGGATCCTGAATTTTGTCAAAGGCTTTCTCTGCCTCTATTGAGATGATCATATCGTTTTTATGTTTCAATTTGTTAATGTCATGTATCACACTGATTTATTTGCAAATACTGAAGAATCCTCCTATCCCTGGGATAAATCCCACTTGGTCATGAAAAGTATTATCTTTTTAATATGTTGTCGGATTCTGTTTGCTAGAATTTTGTTGAGGATTTTTGCATCTAAGTTCATCAGTGATATTGGCCTATAGTTTTATTTTTTGTGGCATCTTTTTGTTTTGGTATTAGGGTGATGGTAGAATGAATTTGGCAGTTTATCTTCCTCTGGAATTTTCTGGAAGAGTTTGAGTAGGATAGGTTTTAGCTCTTCTCTAAATTTTGGGTAGAATTCACCTGTGAAGCTATCTCGTCCTGGGCTTTTGTGTGTTGAAGATTTTTTATTACAGTTTCCATTTCTGTGCTTGTGCTGGGTCTGTTAAGATTTTCTATTTCTTCTTGGTTCAGTTTCAAAGGTCATACTTCTCTAAGAATTCTTCCATTTCTTCCAAGTTGTCCGTTTTATTGTCATATATTTGCTGATAGTAGTCTCTTATGATCCTTTGTATTTCTGTGTTGTCTGTTGTGATTTCTCCATTTTCACTTGTAATTTTGTTTATTAGACATGAAATTTTTTAACCTGAGATAACCCTGAGTATCTGTCTCATGTGCTCTGAAAACCAGCCTCAGTATAATCGCAAAGAAGGAATTCCAAAACATCCTGACCAGTGACAGCAGCGTGGGGATAAGGCACCAGTGATAACTATGAAACCTACACACTCCTGTCTGTGTTCACCCTGGTCCACCTCTTAAAATTATAGTCACTTGACAGCAACACTTCATGCAGTCTTTTATCAGATAAAATAATGAGATTCTTCTCCATATTTGTTTCTCTAATTTAATCATGAGTTTAACTCGGCTGTGTATTAGATTTTCTTCTAGTTCTAATTCCAACCCTAAATAGCTGCTGACGTGGGCTTCCAGAAGCCCCTCTACCAAGGTCTAAGGAAGCTGAGAAACACTTATTGAAGGAAAGGATTGGGACTCAACAGGGAAGCCCGCACAGCTATACCATCATCTGCATTCCACGTGGAACATTAACAATAAGCAGACAATGGACCAGGACCAAAAAAAGTAAGAGTGCTGGGCACTCCAAACTACAATTTTTTTTTTTCAATCAAAGCCCTAAACAGTTTTAAGTGTTGCAAAAATAAAAATGTGCTCTTTTGTCTATAGATCATTAACTCCATGGTTATAATGAAATAATTGCACAAGATACTATATTTAGTATTCTGATTTCTCATAAGTTTCAAATATTTCATAAGTCATATGACACTCAAGGGTAGAGGCAACATTTTCCAGGAATGAGGTCTTTCAATACATGTTTGTGGAGCTTCCTTCAACTAACAACGCCTGACACTGGATGGCAGTGAATGTTTATAAAAGACAGATAAGGGGGAAGATGGTCTTTCTCCTACCAACCACCCCTACCCACTGCCCTCTGTATTAGTTTCCTTTTGTTGCTGTAACATATTACCACAACATTAGTGGCTTAAAAGAACACAAACTTATTATCAAACAATTCTGTATGTCAGAAGCCCAACATGGGCATCACAGGGCTAAAACCAGTGTGTCAGCAGAGCTGTGTTCCTTTCTCAAGGCTATAAGGGAGAATCTGTTTGCTTGACTTTTATGGCTTCTCTCAGTTGCCTGACTCTTTGGCTCATGTCCCCCTTCCTTCATCTTCAGAGCCAGCAATGGCCAGTGGAGTCTCTCTCATGTGACATCACCCTGACATTGACTCTTCTGCTGCTCACTTCCATTTTTAAGGATCCTTGTGATTACCCTCGCACCACCGAGATAAACCAGGATAACTTCTTTATTTTATGATCAGCCATCTGCATCCTTTTTTTAATATAAATTTATTTTAATTGGAAGCCATCTGCATCCTTGATCTTCTGTTGTAACAACTTATTCACAGGTTCCAGGGGTTAAGGCATGTGCACATCTCAAGGGTCATTATTTGCCTACCATACTGTCAAATAAATAACCAGTGATAAGTCTTCAAAGGCATGGCAGAGAAGTCAGAAAGAAGTCGCACATGCATTTCTTGCTCCTTATTGTCTACCTCTCTTCCTTCTTTGTAATTTGATATTATAAAGAGAGCTTTCCAAAGAAAACTGAGTTGGGCTCCTGATGCTGCATGTTCATCTTGACCAGTGCTGGCAGGGGAGAATCTTAAGGACTCCATAGAGCAGTAACAGAGAGATAGGAGGACTCACAGGACATTCATTCATTTGTGACAGTGTTCCTGACAGCAACCAAAGCAAATTAAGTCCCTGGCTTTCTGGAATGTACATTCCATGAAGGAACAAAGCAATAAAAATAAGTTGGTGAATTTTAAAGTCTATTAGAAAGTGTTAAGAGCCATGGAGGACAATAAAACTGGGGAGAAGGTTAGGGAAAGTGGAAAGGGGACTAACCCCCTAACAGGACACTCAGTGATGTGTTTGTGTTATTTTACAGTGAGTCAGGCCTGGTGAAAAGTGCTTTACAAGATAATGCTCACCTTAGCCTGAAATGGTAGTTATTATTCCATCTTCTAGATAAGGAAAAAGAGGCTCAGAGGTGATGTCCCATGAATGATGAGTGGCACAGGCTGGTTGCTATCCATGTGTTCATCCTCCCCAAGCTATAGGGGTTTCCCAGACCAGAGTCACATTCAGGAAAGCAGGAGGTGGAGGACTAGATCCCTATGCTGACACATACCTGTTATTCCAAGGAAGAGGAAGTTCTGACTCCTGGGAGAGACTGTCTGGGCACTGAGGCCCAGGGATGGGGTTCTGTCAGGGGGAACCACATGGCCACCTGGGATAAGGGAGCCATCAGGTTTCTGTTCAGTTCTTAGCCTAGCCAATTCCTGGCTAAAAGATCACTAGAGGTTGGGTAGGAAGACGTGGGATGTATTCCTTTGTCTTAATACAAATGTAGACAGTCCTTGCTATGTGTCCAGGTCTTCCTAAGAGCTATACAAATAGGAACTGATTGTAATTCATATAATACACTACCAGGCCAGTGCTGTTATTGTCCCGGTCATAAATGAGGAAACTGAAGCCAAGACAGTTTCAGGTGTTTCCCTGGCCACGCTGCCATGGGAATTCCAATAGTAGTGACACCAAAACGAACATTATGAGTTGCTACCACATCTCAGGGACTGTGTGCTGTACCTTCAGTGCATTCATTAACCTTAGTTCCAATTGTGGACTCATCTGGAGAAGTTACATAGCTAACACATGGAGTCTCATCATTTCAGAACAAGGTATGAATCACTGAGTTAAGGCTTGCATAGGTCCTTCCTGCTGTAGGCCCTGTATTAAATGATTCTCTTGGTTTTTCTCAGGAAACAGGTGCTGGCATAGGCACCATTTCATGAATGAAGGCACAGAGGCTCAGGGGCATAAACTGATTTGTCAACAAGGCATGTCCAGAAATGATGAGTGCTGCTGCTGCTAAGTCGCTTCAGTCGTGTCCAACTCTGTGCGACTCCAGAGACAGCAGCCCACGAGGCTCCCCCGTCCCTGGGATTCTCCAGGCAAGAACACTGGAGTGGGTTGCCATTTCCTTCTCCAATGCATGAAAGTGAAAAGTGAAAGTGAAGTCGCTCAGGTTGTCTACTTGAAAGTTATACAGTCATGTCCGACTCCTAGCGACCCCATGGACTGCAGTCTACCAGGCTCCTCTGTCCATGGGATTTTCCAGGCAAGAGTACTGGAGTGGAGTGCCATTGCCTTCTCCGGAAATGATGAGTGGCTGAGTCCAAATGTGAGCCCAGAAAAAAAAAAAAGAAAAGAAAAAAAAAAAGAAAAAAATAAAACACCAAAAAACAAAACAAAACAAAACAAACAAACAAAAAAAAATGTGAGCCCAGGTATGGCTGTGGCTGGTCTCTGGGATGTTGATCCACACAACTACACAACGTGGCTTCGGAAGGTACCAAGTCCAGGCATGATGACAACATCAATCATAGTTGATGATTATTGCAATAGGGATCAGGACTGTCCATCTGCAGTCAGTGAACATCAGGCTGTGTTCTAAGTCTTTTCATACATTAATTTATTAGCCCTGGCAACAGCCATGGAAGTAGATAATATATTACCCCATTTTACCAATGAGGTAACTAAGGCACAAGGAGGTTAAGTCACTTGCCCAGAGTCAGAGCTCATGAATGGCAGAGCTGGGATTGAGCACCAGGTAGCATGGCTGCAAAGCCCAGGCTCCTGAATGCTATCCAAGGAAGAAACAGCTCAGAGCCTGGCATGAGGCCAGCAGCTTTGGAGAAAGTGGGCCACAGAGATGAAGGACTGTGAGTGGGAGGATTCACTCCTGGGAAAATAGGGGCCAGTGCGAGTGGCTAATATGGTGACTGCCAGAGCTCATGGGCATTTCATGAACTAGTAAAAAAGTCGAGGCAAGAAATCCAGAGGCCTCAAAGTTAGAACTGGGATAGCCAAATCCTGCCTCAAATTCACTGCAGGAAAAAGAGCCACCCACCTAAGAGTGAGACGAGTGACCCAGAGAGAAGGCCTAGTGATAGACCTCAAGGCCAAGGCAGATCACCATTCCATTCAGTTCTTGATTTCAGTCTTTGCCGGGCCCAACTAGACATTTGGCCCTTGGTTTCTGGAATATACTGCACTGTACCCTATTCCCTTCTACTAGTAATAAATCCTCCCTTTGTTTTGAATCATTCTGAAGGGGACTTGATTCTAGCCCCACCAGTCCCTGGTAGAGACACAGGGAGACCAGGCAGGATGTGAGAGCCAAACAGTCTAGGAACTATAGTGAGGAGGAAGGGCCAGCCAGCCTGGAGCATGGGGCAGAGTCGAGGAGGCTGCGGGTTCCCTCAGGAGGTGTGGAGGAGGACCTATCCAGTCAAAGCAGGTCCTCCAGCTCTGCAGCATCACCTCCTGCTATGGGGTCCTTGGGGCTAGGTCTTCTAGGCCAGGAACTTGAAATTAAGGACATGGCCATATCCTCAAAGGTCACTGATCCCTAGAAAGTCAAAGACAGGCAGAGATGTCACCCTTGTGGCTAACAGAATGAGGCTAGAGTCAGTCACTGGAACAATCTAGAGGGACCCTAGCTCTGAATTCCCTGGGGGTGTGTACCTCCTAGGGGCCTGGCTCCGTGATGAGCACTTTCTGTGCCACATCCAACTGATGACATGTCCCCAGCACTGGAGCCAGACTCCTAAGTCTGAACACAGCTTCTTCAACCTGACACTTGCCAGGTGTGTGGCCTTGGGGACCTCACTTCATTTCTCTGAGCAGCAATTTCTGCATCAATACCCTAATTGTTGCCACTACCAGGTTTCTGTGAGTGTGAAAGAGACAATGGTTATCAAGTGAACCCTGGGATGCCCAGCAGAAGTCTTTCGGTGCTTGGTATGTGTTTTCATACTTGGATTACCCATGAGGCCAACACTGTCAGCATCTCAATGTCAGTCAGTTTGCTGAGGCTCAGGGACAGTCAACCAGAAGTCAAACAGAGTCAGGTGTCAAATAAGCAGTGATCTGAACTCAGACAGGTCTTTCTGGTTCAGAGCCAGTGTGTATAACCCCCATCCTCTGCCAGCACCAAAGGGTGGGATGAATATCCAGGACACCATCTCACAATCCACCTTCAGAGATGTATCTCAGCAGATGGAGGGAGCAGTTAAACTCCATTCAGCAACCCACACAGGCCTTCTTCTGCCTCCTCAAACAGTACATATCCCTGCCTTTGCCATGTGGTACTCTCTGCCTGGAAGGCCCGCTGGAAGGTATCATCCTCATACCTAAGCCCAAACCTTGCCTGCAAAGTTGACTTTAAGTGTTGCCCTGAGGCCTCCCCAGCACACAGTGGGTATTATCATGGTTAGAGTGGAGACTGTTGACTGACATATGGATTTTGAATATCTGCCAATGAAGAGCTGTGTGACCTTCAACAAGTAATTTTTCTAAGACTCAAAGTTTCTGCTCTGTAAAGTAAGGATGATAAGAAAATCTAATCATAAGGAGATGAGAGTTAAGTGAGGAAGTCATTGTACCTTGGTGCATAATAAGCGCTCACTTCAGTTCAGTTGCTCAGTCATGTCCGACTCTTTGCGACCCCATGGACTGCAGCACAACAGGCTTCCTGTCCATCAACAACTTCCAAGTTTACTCAAATTCATGTCCATTGAGTCGGTGATGCCATCCAACCATCTCATCCTCTATTGTCCTCTTCTCCTCCTGCTTTCAATCTTTCCCAGAGTCAGGGTCTTTTTAAATGAGCCAGTTCTTCACATCAGGTGGCCAAAGTATTGGTATTTCAGCTTCAACATCAGCCCTTCTAATGAATATTTAGGACTGATTTCTGCTGAGAGCCGGCATATTGCATATTGAGTGCATATTGCATATTGAGTGCAGCACTTTCCATAGCATCATCTTTCAGCATCTGGAATAGCTCAACCAGAATTCTATCACTGCTGGGAGCCAGCGTGAGGAACTCCATCCATGGCAAAGATCATGAGGAAGGAGGCTCAGCATACGCAAAGGTGGGATCGAGCCTCAGGAGTCCCCCTGGAAATTCTCAAGCATCTACCCCCAAAACCAGAGTCTGCCTATTTTCTGCTTTGTGCTTTCACCTACACCTCTGACTTTATGGGGGGCTGTCCCCCACTACCTCTCTCTGAAAAAAGAGTTAGCTTACAGCTCCAGTTAATAATTCCTGGCTGTGACAGTGTTTCAACCTACAAACTCCTTTGGAAATCCTCTAGCCTGCCTGAATAGGTTTTTCCGGCCACATGTGATTGCTCAGAGCCTCCCAACTGTGAGAGGCATGAGATGTTCTAAACTGTCTAAATACAGATTCTTTAGAGTAGTTAAAAGATTTATTAGAAATTGTATTGGTGAAGGGTTTTTCATTTGTTGGGCCAATGTTTGCTGCTAAGTCTCCATATCCCTTACCTGCTGTGTCCCTGGCAGTGTATTGATTAATATAATTGGTGTAAGTAGTAGCTTTAATGTTTGTAACCTGGGACCCTTGAGTTAATTCTTTTTCTTGTTATAGCCCACCACACCTTTGCCCTATAGGAATGCAACTTTAATGCTTTTGGAGGGTGGCTCTTGACTAATCACCTTTAGAGAAAAGTAAGTTTTCTGAAGAAAGTGTCTTAAAATGTTAACAGGCCTCCGGGCCAGAAGATGATGCAAATCACCTAAACTTTTGCATATGATAAGTTTGCAGGAAGAAAGCCTGGCTTACTGCATGACTCTACCCCTTCCCCCATTATCCTCTATGCATAACTTAAGGTATAAAAACTACTTTGAAAAATAAAGTGCAGGGCTTGTTCACCGAAACTTGGTCTCCCCATGTCGCTCTCTCTCTCAAATTCTGGCTGAGTCTCCATCTGGAGCGTGGAACCTGCCATGCTTACTAATTATGCCTGGGCTTCTAAGATCCGACCAGGGAGGCCTCAGTGTCTCCTCTCCTTCGGGAGAACAGAAGGAAGCCTGCGGCCTACATAAGTGGTGCAAACTTCTTGTCTTGAAGTTTTATCGGTCTCCCGCATAAACCAAGCTACTCAGCCTCTTTTCTCCACTGAATTTTCCTACTGAGCTATCCTCATTCTATTACTCTTTATATCTTTGATTAATATTTAAATAAATAGGTCGCTGAAGCTGTCTCTCCTTCGAATACCCTGGATCAGCTGGGGCTGGACCCCAGCAGATTTCCTTTACAATGAACTGCTTGGGATCTTCTTGCTGTGCAAGGGACTCTCAAGAGTTTTCTCCAACACCACAGTTCAAAAGAATCAATTCTATCATGCTCAGCTTGCTTTATAGTCCAACTCTCACATCCATATGTGATAACTGGAAAACATAACTCTGACTAGATGGACCTTTGTTGGCACAGTAATGTCTCTGCTTTTAAATATGCTGTCTAGGTTTGTCATAGCTTTTCTTCCAAGGAGCATGTATCTTTTAATTTCATGGCTGCAGTCATCATATGCAGTGATTTTGGAGCTCCCAAAAATAAAGTCAGCCACTGTTTCCACTGTTTCCCTATCTATATGCCATGAAGTGATGGGACCAGATACCATGATTTTGGTTTTCTGAATGTTGAGTTTTAAGTCAACTTTTTCACTCTCCTCTTTCACTTTCATGAAGAGGCTCTTTAGTTCTTCTTCAATTTCTGCCATAATTGTGGTGTTATTTACATATCTGATGTTATTGATATTTCTCCAAGAAAACTTGATTTCAGCTTGTGCTTCATCCAGTCCAGGATTTCTCATGATATATTCTGCATATAAGGTAAATAAGCAGGGTGACAACATACAACCTTGATGCACTCCTTTCCAGATTTGGAACCAGTCTGTTGTTCCATGTCTAGTTCTAACTGTTGCTTCCTGACCTGCATACAGATTTCTCAGGAGGCAGGTCAGGTGGTCTGGTATTCCCATCTCTTTCAGAATTGTCCACAGTTTGTTATGATCCACACAGTCAAAGGCTTTGGAATATTCAATAAAGCAGAAGTACATGGTTTTCTGTAACTCTCTTGCTTTTTTGATGATCCAATGGATGTTGGCAATTTGATCTCTGGTTCCTCTGCCTTTTCTAAATCCATCTTGAACATCTGGAAGTTCACGGTTCATGTACTGTTGAAACCTGGCTTAGAGAATTTTGAGCATTACTTTGCTATCGCATGAGATGAGCACAATTCTGTGATAGTTTGAGCATTCTTTGGCATTGTCTTTCTTAGTGATTGAAATGAAAACTGATCTTTTCCAGTCCTGTGACCACTGCTGAATTTTCCAAATTTGCTAGCATATTGAATGTAACACTTTTGCAGCATCATCTTTTAGGATTTGAAATAGCTCGACTGGGATTCCATCAAGTCCACTAGCTTTGCTTGTAGTGATGCTTCCTAAGGCCCACTTGACTTCAAATTCCAGAATGTCTGGCTCTAGGTGAGTGATCACACCATCGTGATTATCTGGTTCATGAATATCTTTTTTGTATAGTTCTTCTGTGTAGTCTTGCACCTTTTCTTAATATCTTCTGCTTTTGTTAGGTCCATTCTATTTCTGTCCCTTATTATGCCCATCTTTGCATTAAAAGTTCCCTGGAAATCTGTAATTTTCTTGAAGAGATCTCTAGTTGTTCACATTTTATTGTTTTCATCTATTTATTTGCACTGATCATTGAAGAATGCTTTCTTATCTCTCCTTGCTATTCTTTGGAACTCTGCATTCAAATAGGTGTATCTTTCCTTTTCTCCTTTGCCTTTCACTTCTCTTCTTTTCATAGCTATTTGTAAGCCCTCCCAGATAATCATTTTGCCTTTTTGCATTTCTTTTTCTTGGATATGGTCTTGATCCCTGTCTCCTTTACAATGTCATGAACCTCAGTCCATAGTTCTTCAGGCACTCTGCCTATCAGATCTAATCCCTTGAATCTATTTTTCACTTTCACTGTATAATCGTATGGAATTTTATTTAGGTCATATCTGAATGGTCCAGTGATTATCCCTACTTTCTTAGATTTAAGTCTGAATTTGGCAATAAGGAGTTCATGATCTGAGCCACAGTCAGCTCCTGGTCTTGTTTTTGCTGACTGTATAGAGCTTATCCATCTTTGACTGCAAAGAATATAATCAGTTTGATTCTGGTATTGACATCTGGTGATGTCCATGTGTAGAGTCTTCTCTTGTGTTGTTGTAAGAGGGTGTTTGCTATGACCAGTACATTCTCTTGACAAAACTCTATTAGCCTTTGCCTTCTTTCATTCTGTACACCAAGGCCAAATTTGCCCATTATTCCAGGTATATCTTGACTTCCTACATTTGCATTGCAGTCCCCTATAATGAAAAAAACATCTTTTGGGGGTTAGTTCTAGAAGGTCTTGTAGGTCTTTATAGAACTATCCAACTTCAACTTCTTCAGCATACCAGTCAGGGCATAGACTTCGATTACTGTGATACTGAATGGCTTGCCTTGGAAATGAACAGAGATCATTCTGTCATTTTTGAGATTGCATCCAAGTACTGCATTTCAGACTCTTTTGTTGACTATGATGGCTACTCCATTTCTTCTAAGGGATTCTTGCCCACAGTAGTAGATATAATGGTTATCTGAGGTAAATTCACCCATTCCAATACATTTTAGTTTGCTGATTCCTAAAATGTCAATGTTCACTCTTGCCATCTGTTTGACCACTTCCAATTTGCCTTGATTCATGCAACTAACATTCCAGGTT
Source organism: Bos indicus x Bos taurus (assembly GCF_003369695.1). Classification (NCBI taxonomy): domain Eukaryota; kingdom Metazoa; phylum Chordata; class Mammalia; order Artiodactyla; family Bovidae; genus Bos; species Bos indicus x Bos taurus. Next base: position 22,988 of record NW_020867072.1, read on the forward strand.
CCTATGCAATATTGTTCTTTCCAGCATCAGACTTTACTTCCATCACCAGTCACATCCACAACTGAGTGTTGTTTTTCCTTTGGCTCCATCTCTTCATTCTTTCTGGAGTTATTTCTCCACTCTTCTCCAGTAGCATATTGTGCACCTACCGACCTGGGGAGTTCATCTTTCAGTGTCCTATCTTTTTGCCTTTTAATACTGTTCATGGGGTTCTCAAGGCAAGAATACTGAAGTGGTTTGCCATTCCCTTCTCCAGTGGATCACGTTTTATCAGAACTCTTCACCATGACCCATTCATCTTGGGTGGCCCTTCACAGCATGGCTCATAGTTTCATTGAGTTAGACAAGCTTGTGGTCCATGTGATCAGATTAGTTAGTTTTCTGTGATTGTGGTTAAGCACAATGAAGGCCAACTCTTAAGGTTGTTTTGTTATTAATATTTCCCCTATTTACTCCCTCAGCAACCTGCACAAGCACAACTAAACTGCATTTTTGCTTTTGTCATGCCAAATTCCCTGCATGCACACACACATTCACACACACAAAATGCCAAAATGAGGACATGTGGAACAGGGGCTATTTTAGCTGGAACTCTCTTCAAAGAGGTGACACTTGAACAGAGCCTGAAAGGATGTGAGAGTGTGTCCAGTGTGAGATCATGTGATGGTGTCCCAGGTAAAGAGAACTCCAATGGCAAAGGCAGGGATGAGGGGAAGAGCTTGGCACATTCAGCTCTGTGTGCCTGGGAGGCAGAAGGCAAGGAGAGAAGAGAAGGAGGCGTGGTCAAAGGTGGTCCCCCAGGACACAAAATCAGTTACTGACTGAGCACCTCGTTCAGGCTATGCTCTTCCTGAACAGGAGCTCACATTCCAGAGCCAAGATCATCCATAGGAACTAAGCAAATGACCAAGAGAATCCTGATGACAACAAAATAAGAGTAAGGCAGGAGAGACTGGGGGCGATTTTCCACAGGGTAACCAGGGTAATCATGGGAAATGTAGGGCTGGATGAAGCACAGGCTGGAATCAAGACTGGCAGGAGAAATATCAATAACCTCAGATACGCAGATGACACCACCTTTATGGCAGAAAGCAAAGAAGAACTAAAGAATCTCTTGATGAAAATGAAAGAGGAGAATGAAAAGTTGGCTTAAAACTCAACATTGAGAAAACTAAGATCATGGCATCTGATCCCATCACTTCATGGCAAATAGATGGGGAAACAATGGGAACAGTGACAGACTTTATTTTCTTGGGCTCCAAAATCACTGCATATGGTGACTGCAGCCATGAAATTAAAAGACACTTGCTCCTTGGAAGAACAACCTAGACAGCATATTAAAAAGTAGAGACATTACTTTGCCAACAAAGATCTATCTAATCAAAGCTATGGTTTTTTCAGTAGCCATGTATGGATGTGAGAGTTGGACTGTGAAGAAAGCTGAGCACTGAAGAATTGATGCTTTTGAGCTATGGTGTTGAAAAAGACTCTTGAGAGTCCCTTGAACTGCAAGGAGACCCAACCAGTCCGTTCTGAAGGAGATCAGCCCTGGGTGTTCTTTGGAAGCAATGATGCTAAAGCTGAAACTCCAATACTTTGGCCACTTCATGCGAAGAGTTGACTCATTGGAAAAGACTCTGATGCTCGAGGGATTGGGGTCAGGAGGAAAATGGGACAACAGAGGATGAGATGGCTGGATGGCATCACCGACTCTATGGACATGAGTTTGAGTGAACTCTGGGAGTTGGTGATGCACAGGGAGGCCTGGCATGCTGCAATTCATGAGGTCACAAAGAGTTGGACACAACTGAGGGACTGAACTGAACTGAAGACTCTTGAGAGTCCCTTGGACTGTAAGGAGATCCAACCAGTCAATCCTAAAGGAAATCAGTCCTAAATATTCATTTTAAGGGCAGATGCTGAAGCTGAAACTCCAATACTTTGGCCACCTTATGTGAAGATTTGACTCATTTGAAAAGACCGTGATGCTGGGAAAGATTGAGGGCAGGAGAAGGGGATGACAGAGAATGAGATGGTTGGATGGCATCACCGACTCAATGGACGTGAGTTTGAGTAAGCTCTGGGAGATGGTGAAGGACAGGGAAGCCTGGGGTGCTGCGGTCCATGGGGTCACAAAGACTCAAACATGACTGAGCAACTGAACTGAACCAAGGAAGGCTTCTCCAAAGAGGGGACATTGGAGTGAGCCTGGAACAAATTGAAGGATGAAGCCATGTGGACAACTAATGAAAAAAAAGGAGGGAGGGGTAAGTCCTGGTTGCCATCAGGGCTGTGGTGAGAGTAAACGAAATGACTGAGACTGGTGTATGTTTACATCCAAAGGGACACTTGGCTTCAGATTATAGCTGCATGAACTTGCATAAGGACTCAACCTCTCAGTCCTCTTTGAGGACTGTGCCTCAAAGTCCTCCTCTGTCTAATGGGTATAAAAATAGTACCCATCTTATAGGGATGTTGTTGGTTTGAAACATGTACCTGGCAAGTGCTAAATATCAGCTTTTATTGTCCACAGGATTAGCACTTTGGTGAATGCTTTTGGTGTAAATAAGGTAATGAACTTTTGAAAATGTGGGTGGCTTTCTTGATTTTTAAGCATTTAAATGAATGTGGTATTTCAGACTTTTGATTTTATTTAAATAGTTATAGGTACGGTAACTTTTCCAACTGTTAGTAAGAATTTACCTACATTTAATTAGTTAAATCTATAAACTTTAAATATCTTTTGTGTGTTTTTTCTTTAGAGAAATGTTTAAAGAAGCAATTATTTCATAAGTAAATTCTGGAGAATGGGTCTGAACAGGCCAGTGGGATGCTAGCTGTTTTAGCATTGCAGCTGGCCTTGTGCATGTCCATCCCCAAAGGTCAGCCTGCTCAAGGAAATTTCCATCAGAACACTGAACCACTCCTCCTGCCAAGGGGCTTGTTGTGGTGGAGGAGCTGACACACTGGTCTGGCTTGGCTGATGCTTCTCTTGTTCCCAGGGAGTAGATTCAACGTCTTGCTGAGTCCACACGGCAATGAACATAGACCATTCCCTAGCTCTGGCTCCTGATACACATGGGCCTCTCTTCCCTCAGGTAACAGCCAGAAGCACTAGGACTGAAGGCCCCTCCCTCCTCATGGCAGTTTTGGGGCTGCCCACCTGAGGTATCTAACCTCCAGCCCCTCCCTCTGTCACTTCAGACCCACTTGAAATAACCTTAAGATTCCCTCCCCTAAATCTGATCCCCTGGCTGTGCCCAGGTCTACATCTAAAGTTATCTGAATATCTCCAGCCTAGACCCCTGCTAAAACTGCAGACGTGCTTGTCCAGATGTTTATGTGACACACACACACTTTTGAACATCTCAGAATCACCACATCCAAAATTCAACCTCTGACCTTCCTTCAACACACAACCAGCTCCTTCTACCCAACTTCTCTATCTCTATTCTTCCAGAAGTTCAGGGGGAAAAAATAAAGGAAGAGAAAGAAAAAGAAACAAATAGAAAACAGTCTTAGGATGGTCCTTCACTCCTTTCCTTCTTCCTTCACAGTATCTGGTACAGCAGGGAACCCTGAAGGCTTGGCTCTCCTACCTGCCATCTCTCTGGCCTGGCCTAGCCAAACTGCCAGCAGCCTCCTCTTTGGTTTCCCTGCCTCCAACTTCATCACTGCTCCTTCCACCTCCCTATCTTCCCTGAGCAACCCTTGGGAAACTTTGAAAATATTAACCCAGATTGTGTCCCTTTTCTGGTCACAACTCCCCAGGGTCTGCAAAGCCCTAGGAATGAAGGTTCCAGATGCGACTCTTACCCTCATGCTCAGTTCCTCGCAGACAGCACACGGATCCTAGGTTTGCCAGATGCTCCCAACTCAGTCGCACAGCCAAGCCTTTGCACATGCTGGTCCCTCTGCTTGCAGCTGTCCCACATCTTTTCTCACTGGCTGTCAGGAAGGGACATCACTCACGACCACTGCTCTGTCCTGGACATGGTCACCTGCACTTAAGTGCCCTGAGCAGGCACTTTCATCTAGGGGCTTTAGGATTTGAGTGATGATCTGGGAATGGCAGCACCCACCGGTGCGGGTCCATCAGTGCAGATGCCGCCACCAGAGCCGGCAGAGGCAGGCGACAAGGGCAGCCAATGGGGCTTTGTAGTTCCCAGTCCAGGACACAGCCCCGAAGTGGCCCCCCCCCGTAAGGCATGGAAACGCCCCTCCCCCGTCTCCTCATTGGTTCAACTATGCTGAGGTGCAACCCCTTCTGGGTGATGTAGTTCTCACAGTGCCAGGCGGAAGCCTTTGGTCTGGAGCTCACAGACCAATACGCATAGTCCTAAGGGTGAAAGTTTTGTGAAGTTCAGTGTTTTCAGTCAGCGCAAAAAGACTTCAGACAGGACCATGGTGGTGAATATGGAGGAGGTGTAGACTGAAGAAAAACACACAACCTAAAAGTTGAGAGTTATGTTTGGACTGTACCAGAGCCCAGGAAACAGCCTCTCAAAGGGCTCTGAGGAACTGTTCAAAGAAGTAAGGGAGGACCCAGGGTATATAGGAGTTTTTGGTGGAAAAAAAGAAAACATGTAATGGAACAAGAAAATGTTACCGCTAAGCACAAAATGAACATCTCTGGTTAAGTAATTTAGCACTTTTCTTTCCATGGAAAGATTCAAAAGCCTGGGCTCATGGAAATCATTCCTTTGATGTTCATCTCAGCTATCTAGGGCCAGAATCACAGTGTTTCCCACCCCGGGCCCTTCAGGGTGCACCTTCAGGGATGGTTTCAGTGGCTGCTGAGTGTCTGGCCAAAACATCCTTTGTTTGCTGAATTGGCAGGTGAGGTTGTTTGTCCACGAAGGCATGCCAGATCATCCTAAAGCTGGTAGACAAGGGAGCCTCCTGCCTCTGCTTCTGTCAAAAAATAAAATCTCCCCTGTATAATTGTAAATTGTGTCACATACCAGACAGCAATACTGTTATATCCAGGTATAGTTCTTTTTAGGAATATGAGAATTATCTCAGGAAAAAAAGTGACTTACCAAGTGCCATTTCCTGTGTGAGTAGTGGCTGCACTAAGTCACAGTCAACAGGTATGGAAAGCGGCCATTTGAGCCCTGAGTAAAAGTTGGGGACACCATGATCTCATTCTCTTGCTGGAAAGTGATTATAATTTCCCCTGAAATTTTAGTGACAGTGTCTGTGTTGTGTAGGGAACTGAGATTACCTCAGAAAAACGGTTGTAAAATAGCTGCTTATTTAAAGCTATGGATCATCACTATGTAGTTATTCTAAGACAGTAGCAGAAAGAGCTCCGGGTAAACATGTCTGTGATATTTGAAAAGGTTAGGATCTCGTTGAAGTTTGACCAAGGAACTCTGAAGCCTGAGAAGCTGAGGTCATGGTTACACTGGAAACTTGGCTATCCTGAGGCTTTGACTTTCTAAGTTGATGTTTTTATCATTCTTGAGCTCACTGAGCAATACTGTTTCAGAAACCAGTAATCGAGAAACCAAGCACCACACTTGGAGAGTTGGAGAACTCAGATTTATTATGCCGGCTGGCCCAGAGGAGTTAACACTCCAGCTCTGAGCCCAGAACAAAGGGGTTATAGTGTTTTTATAGACAGACTATAGTGGGCAACACTGCCTGTTAACAGGATGGTTTAAACTAAGGGGTTTCATGTGCATGGGAACAGTGGTCAAGATGGGGAGGGGGATTCCTGACCTGGACAGGCATGATTAAGCAGGTTCACAGGGGCTGGATGATTGCAAAGAGCAGGACAAGGGTGAGTGAGATAAACTCCAGTTCCTAGTATTGCAAGTCCTCACTTTCTGAGACTACATGACCTACGTGATCCAGACTTTGCAAGGAGCAAGGTGAGTTACAGAGGCAGAACAAGCAGGAGGTTATGTAAAATTTTAATTTTTCCTCTTCATTACCAACATGAAGAGAGAGACAAAGTGAGAATTTGGAAAGATTTTTCGAAACTGTAATGGTTCACACAGTTAGTTACTCAGAACTTACCCATTGGTTTGTCTACTAAAAAAATGCACAATGTAAAAGTTGAGAATTATGTTTTATTTGCTGGACAAAACTGAGGATATGAGCCCCAGAGACATCCTCTGAGATGGCTCTAAGGGATGACTCCAAAGAGGTAAGGGAGGAGCCAGGATATATGGGAGTTGTGCAATGAAAACCAGGTAGCCAGAACATCAAAAGATGACTGTTAATTAAAGAAAACCAGACATCTCAAGTTAATAAATGTAGCACTTTTCTGTGTGTAGGAAGATGCAAGAGTCTGGGCTCATTGAAGTCATTGAAATCATTCTTTTGATATGCATCTTAACTATCTAGGGCCAGAATCAAGCTTTTCTCCCTCTTGAATCCCCTCAGGGTGCACAGGGTTGGGAGGGGTTGGCTGCTGGCTTAATGGCTGCTGCATCCTTTGTTTACTGATGTGGCAGGCAAGTTTTCATCCACAGGTTTGACCAAACGTTATTCAGGCTTCTCTCCACAAACCCCACATTTTGGCTCACCCTCAAGCTTAAGGAAGCGCTAATTTGTAACTCACTGCTGACTGTCCACAAGACAAACATTTCCTGTTAAACTGTCCTAATCATGCTGCCTTCTCACCCCATCAACCCCCTCACACTCCAGCAAAGTTCCTTCTAGCCCTACTTATCCCTCTTCTTTAAAAAAAAAAAAAAAAAAAAAAAAAAAAACCTTTTCTGTTTGATTTTGAGATGCCTGTGGATTTTGTGGTCAGTGGACTTTCCCTATTGCTATGGTCTTTTTGACTGAAGTCTTTCTGACTTAAGTCTGGATTTTTTTTTTTTTTAATTTGAGTTTCATATAGCCAGGAGTTAGCTCAGGATTGGACTTTCCATATGGAACTCTGACATTCCTGCCCAGATAACTAACTGAGCCTTGTAGATCCTTTGACCTCTCATGTTCATGAATTTGGGAATCCAAGCAGTGTTCTGGAAGTCAAGTCTGTTACAGAATAATAAGGAGTTATTTTGATTATTTTGAATAAAGAAGTTTTTCTCTAGCATTTTGAGTGGGGACTCATTCCTTAACTCTTGAGCAGGAAACTTTCCTTACTCTTGAGTATGAAGACTCTAGTGGTTTTCCTTGACTCATCTAATGGGAATTGGGGGATGAAATATTTTTGGCACTTCAGACAGGGACTGTACAAAGGAATAATCGAGCAGGACTTTTTCCAGGCTATCTCTGATTTGATTAATAAATCTGATCTCTGGTAGCCTGGGCCTGCAATAACTTGAAGTGGAGATTTGGTTCCCAGCTAGAGATTGAGGCCGGGTCACAGATGTGAGAGTACCAGATCCTAGCCACTAGATCAGTGGTCAATGACAAGGGCCTGGCCCTTAGGTTTTGAAGAAAAGAATTCCCATAACACAAAAAGTAGTAAAACAAGTAAAGTATTTATTAACAGGAAAAGCATAGAGTACATGTTGATAGATAGGCACAAAGGCCAACACAGAGGGAGAGTTCCTGAGTTTGTGCCCTAATGGTAGTTTGAATTACTTTTATGAGGCATTTTTCTGGGATTCCTTTGGGCCAATCATTCTGATTTGCCTGGTTCACAGTCTATTTAGGTATATCCCAAGATCCTCTCGTGTGTGTGCACACATCTCTTAACCAAGTCAGTTCAGTTCAGTCACTCAGTCGTGTCTGACTCTTTGCGAACCCATGAATCACAGCACGCCAGGCCTCCCTGTCCATCACCAACTCCCGGAGCCCACCCAAACCCATATCCATCGACAGTGATGCCATCAAGCCATCTTATCCTCTGTCGACCCCTTCTCTTCCTGCCCCCAATCCCTCCCAGCATCAGGGTCTTTACTAATGAGTCAACTCTTCACATGAGGTGGTCAAAGAATTGCAGTTTCAGCTTCAGCATCAGTCTTTCCAATGACCACCCATGACTGGTCTCCTTTAGGATGGACTGGTTGGATCTCCTTGCAGTACAAGGGACTCTCAAGAGTCTTCTCCAACACCACAGATCAAAACCATCAATTCTTCAGTGCTCAGCTTTCTTCACAGTCCAACTCTCACATCCATACACGACCATTGGAAAAACCATGTGAGTGAGTGAGTGAAGTCATCCAGTCATGTCTGACTCTTTGCGACCCAGTGGATTGTAGCCTACCAGGCTCCTCCATCCATGGGATTTTACAGGCAAGAATACTGGAGTGGATTTCCATTTCCTTCTCCAGCAGATCTTTCGGACCTAGGGATCGAACCTGGGTCTCCTGCATTATAGGCAGATGCTTTACTGTCTGAGCCACCAGGGAAGCCATAGCCTTGACTAGATGGACCTTTGTTGGCAAAGTAATATCTCTGCTTTTCAATATGTTATCTAGGTTGATCATAAATTTCCTTCCAAGGAGTAAACGTCTTTTATTTTTTTTTTTTTCTTGGTTCACTAGCTTTGGGGAGAAAACACTGTGAATATCTTATACAAAGGTAAAGAAAGAAATATATTTTGCTGAGTTAAACAAATAATTCAAAATTAACATATATTTTATATTATATTTAATATGCCTTACATTGATAATTTTGAGTCTTATTACAGAAATTTAATGAAAATACACAAAATTATACTGACAAGTTCATATGTGTGGGGCATTTTTTTTTATAAACAGGAAATAACATTTCTTTCTATGAATATTTTGTGTGTGCTTGAATCATTATTCTATTGGAGTTATGATGCATTTCTCACTGAATCACAAGCACATTTATGAAAATATTAATTCTTGATATGGGTTATTTAGGTAGATCTTTTTTCTGACTTTAGTTTTTGCATTTTATTTTATTTATTATGCATATTAATAATTTTTTTTTTAATTTTAAGTCAGATTCACTTCTTTTCTTGGGTTGTTTGTTGTTTTGGATGTTTTCCTTCATTGCTGTTATGTATGGAAAGGACTCTCATATTCCAAGATGACAAGAGTCACCAGTTTTTAACTTAGAATTTCTATATATCCAAATTTTACATTTAAATGTTAATGCCTCTGGAATTAAATCTACATGTATAAGGACATATAGAAATGACTTGATTTTTTTCAAGTGTTTATTATAATTCCTAGTATCAATTACTAAATAATCCCTTTTTCTCCACTGATTTTTTGATTACTTTCATTATACAATCAATGAAATATATATATATATATATATATATATATATATAAAGCTATGCTTATAAATTTTGTGTGTGTGAGAGGGATTTCATTAGTTCTTGTTCTTTAAAGTTATTTTAACTTTCTGCATATATTTTAATGTTACTGCTGCTAAGTCGCTTCAGCCGTGTCCAACTCTGTGCAACCCCATAGATGGCAGCCCACCAGGCTCCCCTGTCCCTGGGATTCTCCAGGCAAGAACACTGGAGTGGGTTGCCATTTCCTTCTCCAATGCATCAAAGTGAAAAGTCAAAGTGAAGTTGCTCAGTCGTGTCTGACTTTGAGTGACCCCATGGACTGGAGCCTACCAGGCTCCTCCATCCATGGGATTTTACAGGAAAGAGTACTGGAGTAGGGTGCCAACATGTGTCTAAACTAACTACACTTCCGGAATAACCTTAGTAGGACTTAACCAAGTCACCACAAAATCATAAGGTGCCTGGGACTAGAAAATTATTAGATTTATAAATGAATTCAAGAAGATTAGAAATCTTTATAGCAACAATATTTTCATCTAGGAACTTCTAGTTCCTTAATAATTTTTTAGATATATCTTAAAAAAAATTTTTTTAAACGTCTTTTAATTTCATGGCTACAATCACCATCTGCAGTGATTTTGGAGCCCAAAAAAATAGAGTCTGACACTGTTTCCACTGTTTCCCCATCTATCTGCCATGAAGTCATCTATCTGCCATGCAGTGATGGGACCAGATGCCATGATCTTCGTTTTCTGAATGTTGAGCTTTAAGCCAACTTTTTCACTCTCCACTTTCACCTTCATCAAGAGGCTTTTTAGTTCCTCTTCACTTTCTGCCATAAGGGTGGTGTCATCTGCATATCTGAGGTTATTGATATTTCTCCCGGCAATCTTGATTCCAGCTTGTGCTTCTTCCAGCCCAGCGTTTCTCATGATGTACTCTGCATATAAGTTAAATAAAGCAGGGTGACAATATACAGCCCTGATGTACCTCTTTTCCTATTTGGAACCAGTCTGTTGTTCCATGTCCAGTTCTAACTGTTGCTTCCTGACCTGCATATAGGTTTCTCAAGAGACAGGTGAGATGGTCTGGTATTCCCATCTCTTTCATAATTTTCCACAGTTTATTGTGATCCACACAGCCAAAGGCTTTGGCATAGTCAATAAGCAGAAATAGATGTTTTGCTGGAAATCTCTTGCTTTTTCGATGATGCAGCAGATGTTGGCAATTTGATCTCTGGTTCCTCTGCCTTTTCTAAAACCAGCTTGAACATCTGAAAGATCACAGTTCACATACTGATGAAACCTGGCTTGAAGAATTTGGAGCATTACTTTCCTAGCTTGTGAGATGAGTGTACTTTTGCAGTAGTTTGAGCATTCTTTGGCAATGCCTTTCTTTAGGATTGAAATGAAAACTGACCTTTTTCAGCCCTGTGGCCACTGCTGAGTTTTCCAAATTTGCTGGCATATTAAGTACAACACTTTCACAGCACCATCTTCCTGGATTTGAAATAGCTCAACTGGAATTCCATCACCTCCACTAGCTTTGTTCGTAGTGATGCTTTCTAAGGCCACTTGACTTCACATTCCAGGATGTCTGGCTCTAGGTGAGTGATAACACCATCATGATTATCTGGGTTGTGAAGCTCTTTTTTGTAAAGTTCTTCTGTGTGTTCTTGCCACCTCTTATTAATATCCTCTGCTTCTGTGAGGTCAATACCATTTCTGTGTTTTATCGAGCCCATCTTTGCATGAAATGTTCCCTTGGTATCTCTAATTTTCTTGAAAAGATCTCTAGTCTTTCCCATTCTGTTGTTTTCCTCTACTTCTTTGCATTAATCACTGAGGAAGGCTTTCTTATCTCTCCTTGCTATTCTTTGAAACTCTGCATTCAGATGCTTATATCTTTCCTTTTCTCCTTTGCTTTTTGCTTCTCTTCTTTTCACAGCTATTTGTAAGGCCTCCCCAGACAGCCATTTTGCCTTTTTGCATTTCTTTTCCATGGAGATGGTCTTGATTCCTGTCTCCTGTACAATGTCATGAACCTCAGTCCATAGTTCATCAGGCACTCTGTCTATCAGATCTAGTCCCTTAAATTTATTTCTCACTTCCACTGTATAATCATAAGGGATTTGATTTAGGTCATACCTGAATGGTCTAATGGTTTTCCCTACTTTCTTCAATTTCAGTCTGAATTTGGCAATAAGGAGCTCATGATTTGAGCCACAGTCAGCTCCCAGTCTTGTTTTTGTTGACTGTATAGAGCTTCTCCATCTTTGGCTGCAAAGAATATAATCAATCTGATTTCGGTGTTGACCATCTGGTGATGTCCATGTGTAGAGTCTTGTCTTGCATTGTTGAAAAAGGGTGTTTGCTATGACCAGTGCATTCTCTTGGCAAAACGCTATGAGCCTTTGTCCTGCTTCATTCTGCATACCAAGGCCAAATTTGCCTGTTACTCCAGGTGTTTCTGGACTTCCTACTTTTGGATTCCAGTCCCCTATAATGAAAAGGACATCTTTTTTGGGTGTTAGTTAAAAGGTCTTGTAGATCTTCATAGAACCGTTCAACTTCAGCTTCTTCAGCATTACTGGTTGAGGTATAGGCTTGGATTACCATGATATTGAATGGTTTGCCTTGGAAACGAACAGATCATTCTGTGGTTTTTGAGACTGCATCCAAGTACTGCATTTCAGACTCTTTTGTTGACCATGATGGCTACTCCATTTCTTCTAAGGGATTCCTGCCTGCAGTAGTAGATATAATGGTCATCTGAGTTAAATTCACCCATTCCAGTCCATTTTAGTTCACTGATTCTTAGAATGTTGATGTTCACTCTTGCCATCTCCTGTTTGACCACTTCCAATTTGCCTTAATTCATGGACGTGACATTCCAGGTTCCTATGCAATATTGCTCTTTACAGCATCGTACTTTGCTTACATCACAAGTCACATCCACAACTGGGTATTGTTTTTGCATTGGCTCCGTCCCTTCATTCTTTCTGGAGTTGTTTCTCCACTGATCTCCAGTAGCATATTGGGCACCTACTGACCTGGGAAGTTCATCTTTCAGTGTCCTATCTTTTTGCCTTTTCATACTATTCATGGGGTTCTCAAGGCAAGAATACTAAAGTGGTTTGCCATTCCCTTCTCCAGTGGACCACATTGTGTCAGACTTCTCCACCATGACCCTCCCGTCTTGGGTGTCCCACAAGGCATGGCTTAGTTTCATTGAGTTAGACAAGGCTGTGGTCTGTGTGATCAGATGGGCTAGTTTTCTGTGATTATGGTTTCAGTGTGTCTGACCTCTGATGCCCTCTTGCAACACCTACAGTCTTACTTGGGTTTCTCTTACCTTGCACGTGGGGTATGTCTTCATGGCTGCTGCAGCAAAGCGCAGCTGCTACTCCTTACCTTGGAGGAGGGATATCTCCTCATGGCCACCCCTCCTGACCTCAGGCGTGCAGTAGCTTGTCTCGGCCGCTGCCCCTGACCTCAGACGTGGGGTAGCTCCTCTCAGCCACTCAGCTTAACCAAGTGGATTTTACCAAAAAGGCATCTGGGTAGAGACAGCATCCCTTGACATTGTTCCACTTTCAGCCTGCAAGGAGTCTTTCTGTGTGTGTATGGCAAAGGGATGTCTCCTGATTTCTTCAGGAATGAGAGGTATGTGGTCTGGGCAGGGCCCAGCCTCCTCCCTTAATTGTCTTCCTATTATCCTCTTGGAGTTTAATTCAATAGGGAATTAATCTCCAACTCCTTTACCCTAGGAGGCCCATCAACCTCCTGACTCAAATCCTTTGGGTAAATCCTTACTCTATTCTGTTTGCTCCCTTTTCTTTCTCTGCTCTACCATTATGACCTTAATTCAGTTCAAAGTCTTTAAAAACTGGCAAAAGTTTTTGCTAAAGACAATTTAGAATTCCAGTGGCCTCAGAAACATGGGCTCTGCCTACTAACTTACAAAATACCTACCCCTTCCCATCTTTCTGCACCTTCTCCTCCTTCCTTCTTCTCATGACCTTCAAATTTCCCTTCAATTCCCTTTATCCTTTGATTTATGTGTCACCATAAAACACTACTGCCTCCTCCATCCTTCTATGAACCTCTGCCAAACACTGTCTATCCCACTTCATCGTTTCAGAGTCCTCTAGTCACTTCATCTCTAGACCATCCTCTGCCTGTTCTGGTTTCTTGAGGGGCATGAGGCACTTAAGAACAAGTATGTACAGTGGAAAAAAAAACTAATTAAGAACAGGTTGGGTGTTCTGTCTACTCTGATGAGCTTTAGAGAACCCCAAACTTGGTGAATCCTCAGTCTGTTGCCCCAAGGTCCATACACAGTCTTCATAAGATTACTCATCAGAGCAAAGAAAGTCTCAAATGTCTCCACCACTAATATTCTTGGGGATGCTTCAACTCTAATATTGAGTAGGAAACTTCAACTTGCCCCACTACCAGAAATGTATCCCCATTATTTTTAAAAGTTGTAAGTTGGTCAACGGCAAGAGTCAGCTCACCACCATTCACCTCACACGACTGACTCTTGACTGAATCACTTTCCCTATGGTCCCTCATTGACAGTTATCAGTAGGTAGGGCCCACTGAGGTGCTGACCAACAGCTGAGGAGTAAAAGTACCAGTAGGTACCTCATTGATAGTTGGTTGCTTGTGGGCGGGGCCCATGGCAGCACTGACCAATGGCTGAGAAAGACCTGTTGCCTAGTAACAGGATGCCGAGTAATAAGGCACAGCAATGGCTACTTCCCTGGTGGCTCAGACGGTGGCTCCTACAATGTGGGAGACCTGGGTTCAATCCCTGGATTGGGAAGATACCCTGGAGAAGGAAATGGAAACCCACTCCAGTATTCTTGCCTGAAAATTCTCATGGACGGAGGAGCCTGGTTGGCTACAGTCCATGGGGTCACCAAGACTCAGACTCAACTGAGCAACTTCACTTCACTTCTAAGCGCTGTGCTCATGCTGCTCTGTTACATAAAGACACTTTGGGTCCAGTGTGCTGGAATCTTTTTGATTAACTCCTTTCCAACCTCAGATTTTGGTTTCACACACTTATTTAACTTTTGCTCATCATTCTTCTCATTGTACTCCCAGGCATACCTGTCACTAGTGATTATCTCTAAGCCTCTCCAACAACTGTCACTTGACCATATGCTCAGCCTATAGTATAGTTCATATTTCAAAGCCAACAAGAATGTGAAGGCCAGCCCATCTTGAAACCTACTTTGACAGACCTTAACCTCAAAGTGATTCTTATTCTATTCACAATGTAGCAGAGCAGGATGAGCACAGTCCTCAGAAGAAAGCCATTGTTGTGCCTCATTTCTCACCACCCTGTTACTAGGCAACAGGTTTTGCTGGAACATTGCTTGGTGCCTCAGAGAGCTCCATCCACAAGCAGCCAATTGTCAATGAGTGACCATTCATTGTCCTGCTCAGCTACTGATCAGCACCACAGTGGGCCCTGCCCACAGTTACTGTCAATGAGGGACCGTTGGGGAAGTGATTAAGTCAAGGGTGGTGTGGTGGTCATCAGATGGGGAGTGAGAAAAGAGGCAGATTCAGGCACTCTTCTGGAGGGGCTGGAGATCACCCAGCCTTGGGCCAGTGGGTGAGCTGGAGGGCCCAGGGAACAGATTATAGACTACAACCTGTAGTGCTCCAGAGCCCTCACTCAGATCCTCCACTAGCCTTGGCCCAGGCCTTGAGGAACAGTGAATCTCTCCCCCATCCCTATCTCTGCAACCTACTAGCAGTGGCCATCTTTCTGAGTCTCAGTCTGTGAGAACTGATCTCCCCATTTGGATGGTCTGAGGAGACAGAGGACCTGTTGGATAGGGTGCCTGAATCTGTCAGGCATGATAACTGGGCAGAATGTGGGAAGTGGCCCTGAAGGAGCTGCCAGCTGAGATCTGATTCCTCTTAACCAGGACTGGAATATTGCTGGGTGAAAGCTGTGGCTTGAGACTTCCCTTTCTTGTCAAGACAGAGAATAACATTCATCTGGTAGAGATTTACAGGAACATCATTACCTGACCATGACCTGACCTTAAGAACAAAGGATCTGACACCAAGAAGTCTGCAACAACTAACTACACCCCACTCTCACATTGGCTTTTAAAGGGACTTGCTGAAACTTTGTGTTCTTAGGGCACGAGCCACCCTACTCCGTGTATGCATCTGTAATAAAGCTTTCCCTGTTCCAAACTCTACTGTTTAGTTTTCATGGGTCTCATTCTGTGTCAGGCACATGGACTTGTGATTTCAGTAACAACAATTTTGTCTATGGACAGACTTTGCCTCTCTTAAATAGCAGCAGAGACTGGCCAGTTCAGTTCAGTGGCTCAGATGTGTCTGACTCTGCAACACCATGGACTGCAGCACGCCAGGCTTCCCTGTCCATCACCAGCTCCAAGAGCTTACTCAAACTCATGTCCATTGGGTCAGTGATGCCATCCAACCATCTCATCCTCTGTCATCCACTTCTCCTCCTGGCTTCAGTATTTCCCAGCATCAGGGTCTTTTCAAATGAGTCAGGTCTTCAGATAAGGTGGCCAAATTATTGAAGTTTCAGCTTCAGCATCAGGCCTTCCAATGAATATTCAGGACTGATTTCCTTTAGGATTGACTGGTTGGATCTCCTTGCAGTCCAAGAGACCCTCAAGAGTCTTCTCCAACACCTCAGTTCAAAAGCATCAATTCTTTGGCGCTCAGCTTTCTTTATAGTCCAACTCTCACATCCATACATGACAACTGGCAAAATCATAGCTTTGACTAGATGAAACTTTGTTGGCAAACTAATGAAAAAGTAAAGTAATATATGCAAAGTAATGGTGAAGAGACTGGCCAAGTGCTCACAGTTATCCATAAAACACCCACTGATTTGGCTTGGCTCAATTTTAGCCAAGCTTCTCTCCTCTGAACTTTAGCTTTTCCCCAATCTTGAGCAAGTACTAAGATTCAGACATTTCTGTCTTCCTTAACAGCTCATTCTGAGAATCATATCACTACAGAGGGAAACACTTCTGGTTAAACTGCTCCATCATACTGTCTGCTATCCCACCACTTGTCCCATAACATACACACACATACAGAGAGAGAGAGAGAGTTCCTGCTTGCCCTGGTTATCCTTCCATGTAAAAGAAACATCTTTTTCTGTTCTATTTTGAGACATGTGAAGAACTTGTAGTCAAATATTCTCCCTATCACTATCAGTTCAGTTCAACTGCTCAGTTGTGTTGGACTCTTTGCAACCCCATGGACTGCAGCATGTCAGGCTTTCCTGTCCATCACCAACTTCCAGAGATTGCTCAAACTCATGTCCATCAAGTGGGTGATGCCATCCAACCATCTCACCCTCTGTTGTCCCTTTCTCCTCAGACTTCAGTCTTTCCGGCTTTTCCAATCAATCACTTCTTTGCATCTGCTGGCCAAAGTACTAGAGCTTCAGCTTCAGCTTTGGTCCTTCCAGTGAATATTCAGGACTGATTTCCTTTAGGATGAACTAGTTGGATCTCCTTGCTGTCCAAGGGACGCTCAAGAGTCTTCCCCAACACCACAATTCGAAACCATCAATTCTTTGGTGCTCAGATTTCTTTATGCTCCAACTCTTGCATCCATACATGACTACTGGAAAAACCATAACTTTGACTATATGGAGCTTTGTTGGCAAAGTAATGTCTCTGTTTTTTAATATGCTATCTATGTTTATTCTATTGTTCCTTCCAAGGAGCATGTGTCTTTTAATTTCATGACTGCAGACACCATATGCGGTGATTTTGAGCCCAAGAAAATAAATTCTGTCACTGTTTCCATTGTTTCCCCATCTATTTGCCATGAAGTGACAGGATCAGATGCCATGATGTTTATTTGACTGTTGAGTTTTAAGCCAGCTTCTTCTTTGTTACATTCACTAGTTTGTTGCATGTTTAGATTCCACATACAGATGATATTACAGAGTATTTGTCTTTCTCTTTCTCTAATTTGACTTATTTTACTAAGGAAAATTCCTCACAAGTCCATCCATATTGTTGCAAATAGAAATTTTTCATCCTTTTTTTGTGACTGTGTAATATCCCATCGTGTGTGTGTATGTGTGTGTGTGTGTGTGTGTGCGTGTGTGTGTGTGTGTGCATGCAGCTGTGTATACAACACTGCTTATTTATTCATTTATCTGTTGATAAGCATTTGGTTTACTTTCATATCTTGGCTAGTGTCTTTACTAGTGGGATTCTTCCTCTCCAACAAATTCTTTCTTCTTTTCTATTTAGAGAAGATCCTCTAACATTTATTTCAGGGTTAGTTTAGTATTGATGAACTGTTTTAATTTTTGCTTGTCTGAGAAGCACTTTTCTCTCTTTCAATTCTGAATGATAATCTTACTGGGTAGATATTCAGGTTGTAAGTATTTCTCTTTCAAAACTTTAAATATCAATATATAATGCCACTCCCTCTGGCTTGCAAGGTTTCTATACAAAATTTAGCAAATAGCCTTATGCGATTTCCCTTTATGTGATTCTGTGATTTCTCTTGTTGCCTTTAAAATCTTCTCTTTATTTCTAACTCCTGCCATTTTAATTATACTGTATCTTAGTGTGGGTTTGTTTTGGTTTATCTTGTTTGGTACCCTGTGTGATTTCTGTACTATGTTCTGTTTCAGGAAGTTTTCAGCCATAATTTCATCAAATAAAATTTATCATCTTTTCTCCCTTTTATCCTTTTAAGACACCTATAATATGAATGCTGATAAGCTTAATGTTATGCATAGGTTTCTTAAACTGTTCTCATTTTTGGGGGGGTGAGGTTTCTTTTAGCTATTCTGATTGGTGATTTCCATTATTATTCACTCCTGTGTTATTATCCAGTCTGCTGAAATTCTTGTTTGTTTTTCATTTCTGTTAATGTATTCTTCAGCTCTGTCTGTTTCTTTTTTATATTTTCTGGTTCCTTGTTAGAATTTTCACAGTTTTTGCATATTTTTTCTAGTTCAGTTAGCATTATTATTACTAATCCTTTGGACTCTTTACCTAGTTAATTATTTATCTCTGTTATTTAGTTGTTTGGTCAGAGGTTCAAACTACAGAACAATTGCACTCATCTCACATGCTAGTAAAGTAATGCTTAAAATTCTCCAAGCCAGGCTTCAGCAGTATGTGAACCGTGAACTTCCAGATGTTCAAGCTGGTTTTAGAAAAGGCAGAGGAACCAGAAATCAAACTGCCAACATCTGCTGGATCATCAAAAAAGCAAAAGAGTTCCAGAAAAACATCTATTTCTGCTTATTGACTATGCCAAAGCCTTTGACTGTGTGTATCACAATAAACTGTGGAAAATTATAAAAGAGATGGGAATACCAGACCACCTGACCTGTTTCTTGAGAAACCTGTATGCAGGTCAGGAAGCAACAGTTAGAACTGGACATGGAACAACAGCTTGGCTCCAAATAGGAAAAGGAGTACATCAAGGCTGTATATTGTCACCCTACTTATTTAACTTCTATGCAGAGTACATCATGAAAAACGCTGGGGTGGAAGAAGTACAGGCTGGAATCAAGATTGCTGGGAGAAATATCAAGAACCCCAGATATGCAGATGACACCACTCTTATGGCAGAAAATGAAGAAGAACTAAAAAGCCTCTTGATGAAAGTGAAAGTGGAGAGTGAAAAAGTTGACTTAAAGTTTAATATTCAGAAAACTAAGATCATGACATCTGGTCCCATCACTTCTTGGCAAATAGATGGGGAAACAGTGGAAACAGTGGCTAACTTTATTTTTCTGGGCTCCAACATCACGGCAGATGGTGATTGCAGCCATGAAATTGAAGGAAGCTTACTCCTTGGAAGTAGAGTTCTGACTAACCTAGACAGCATATTAAAAAGCAGAGACATTACTTTGCCAACAAAGGTCTGTCTAGTCAAGGCTATGGTTTCTCTAGTGGTCATGTATGGATGTGAGAGTTGGACTATAAAGAAAGCTGAGTGCCAAAGAATTGATGCTTTTGAACTGTGGTGTTGGAAAAGACTCTTGAGAGTCCCTAGGACTGCAAGGAGATCCAACCAGTCCATCCTAAAGGAGATCAGTCCTGGGTGTTCATTGGAAGGACTGATGTTGAAACTGAATCTCCAATACTTTGGCCACCTGATGTGAAGGGCTGACTCATTTGAAAATACCCTGATGCTGGGAATGATTGAGGGCAGGAGGAGAAGGGGACAACAGAAGATGAGATGTTTGGATGGCGTCACCAACTCAATGGACATGGGTTTGGGTGGACTCCTGGAGTTGGTGATGGACAGGGAGGCCTGATGTGCTGCAATTCATGGGGTCGCAAAGAATCAGACACGACTAACTGACTGAACTCACTTTCTCTCAGACTTTCAATGAAGACCAGTCCTTTTATCTTCCGATTTTTCTCTGCCTCTCTGAATTTAAGTGCATCAATCATCTATTATGGCCTTGAAGGGGTGATCTTGTGGGGGAGCATCACTGTACAGTCTGTACCATTCTCAGTAGGGAGTGGTGGAGGGGTGGGGCTGGATTTGATGGACCACAGATCATGTCTTTCCTTAGGGTGTGCCAGCAGCTATCACCTGGGCAATTCGGTGGTGCCAGGTCTGAAGCCAGATGTGAGGCAGAGACTTTGTTTTTTTTCAGTGGCTTTCACTGTCCTATTGGGGGCAGGGTGTGGTCCCAAGTTTCTGGAGCAGATCCCCTGAATGCCAGGCCAGATCTGGCTGTGTTCCCTCAAGTATGTATGTTCCCCTCTCCCAGCACTGCAACCCTTGCCACAGAGGGACAAGAGGAGCATTCTCCAGTTAGAACAAAAAAAAAAAAAAAAAAAGGAGAAAATCTACAGGCTGGCTGCTTACAGAGGTCCAGGCTACCTCCAACTCGCCATCTGTGCCAGCACTAGCAGTAGTGTCTCCTGACCTGCTTAAACATAGCTTCTGCTCTGAGACCCCTTGGTCCCTCATAGCTGATCACTTCACCCCAGCCTTTGCTATCCCTGCCCTGTTGAAGATGGGTGCTATTGGGCAGATGAGGCCCTCATGGGCTCTGGGAACATACTGGGTAATCTTCTGTGGCAGTCTGGCCTCCATCAGAGATCAGGACTTCTCCTGATGCGCTGCCTATGTAAGTGCCCACCATGAGCATGGCCCCAGCTCTCCCACCCAGATGCCGCCCTGGGCCAGATGCACCTCTGTTCCCCATATCCCAGCTCTCTGCCTTGTCATGGCAGCCTCTGCTCCAGTGCAGATCTGCCACAAGAAGTAATCAGGGCATGTGTAAGGGTGGGTAGTTGTGGGGAAAACAGGCATCCACAAATGTGGTCTCAATCTGTCCTCTTCATTGTGGCTTGGGAGCAAGCCCCTGAGCACATGCTCCTTGAGGGGCTAGTCCAGGCTTCCCACAGTCCTCCTGTTAGTCCATATGGCCCTGCAACCAGCTAAGGGTGTCTGTCTTCCCTGTGTCAGACCCCAGGACTTGTGAGTCCAATATATGGCTTGAACCACTCACACCCAGGGCATATCTCCAACTGTGTAATCCTTATATTCTGAGTCCTCTCCCATGGGCACAGGTCAGGACTTGAATGATCCTTTTCCCTTCCTACCCTATTCCCCATGGATCTTTCTTTGAGCCTAGGTTTAGGAATCTTCCTGCATTTTCCAATTAGTTTTTTGAGCTAATTGTCCTACATGTTGATGTATTCTTTTTTTTATTGAAGTATATTAGATTTACCATGTTGCGTTAGTTTCAGGTGTACAGCAAAGTGATTCAGCTTTACATATACATGTATTTGGGCTTCCCACTTCGCTCAGTTGTTAAAGAATCACCCTTCAATGAAGGAGATTTGGGTTCAATCCCTGGGTTGGGAAGATACGCTCAGAAGGTCATGACAATCCACTCCAGTATTCTTGCCTAGAGAATCTCATGGACAGAGGAGCCTAGCAGGCTACAGTCCATAGGGTCACAAAGAATAGGGCACATCTGAAGCAACTGAGCTTGCACAGGCACACATACATATATCTATTAATTTACAAATTCTGTTTCCATTTATGTTGTTACAGAATGTCTAGCAGAGTTGCCTGTGGTTTTGTAGTAGGTCCTTGTTGGTTATCTATTTTATATATAGTGATGTCTATATGTTAATCCCCAACTCCAGATTTATGCCTCCCCCACAACTTCCCATTTGGTAACCATCAGTTTGGCTTCTATGTAGATGTGTTTTTGATGTACTTTGGGGGAGGCAGTTTCCAATGAGTCAACTGATGCTGGGAGGGATTGGGAACAGGAGGAGAAGGGGACAACAGAGGATGAGATGGCTGGATGGCATCACTGACTCGATGGACGTGAGTCTGAGTGAACTCCGGGAGTTGGTGATGGACAGGGAGGCCTGGCGTGCTACAATTCATGGGGTCACAAAGAGTCGGACACAACTGAGCGACTAAACTGAACTGAACTGAACTGAGGCAATTTAACTGTTTGAAGTAGTCCTACTTTTCTATTTTTCTTTTGTTGCCTATGCTTTTCATGTCACATACATAAAATCACTTCTAAGACCAATGTTTACAACTTCTCCAGTATGTATTCTTCTAGCAGATTCATAGTTTCAGATCTTACATTTAAATCTTTAATCAACTTTGAGTTTAGTTTTTTATATGGTATAAGGTAAGGGTCCAATTTCAATCTTTTGCATTCAGATTTCTAATTGCCCATGGCAATTAACTGAAGAGTTGGCAAGGAGAAATTTAATCATGATTATTTCAAGGCAGAAGTGGGTGATAAGCCTATAGGAAAGTCTTTGGAGTGAGGGACTTGTCCAGGAGCATGTAAAGTTTGGGGACTCCCACTTGATTCCTGCTGATACATGGGTGTGATCCTCAGCAGATGGGTTCTGACTCTTGGCACATAGACTGGCTCTTGACCTCTGCCAAGCAAGAGAAGCCTCTGGGCCAGCAGTATTGTGCTGTTATCATGAGTCCATGGGCACTGCTTTGGCTTTTGCTTTTGGTGTCATGCAAATGGGTGGTCTTAATACAAAGACATAGAGTTCCTCTTGACTACTGATAAAAGAAGCTTCTCATTCAAGTTCCTTTGACTTCTGATCCACTCTCTAGTTTATGGTTTTTACTATATTTTCAAACAGATTCTTAGACATACTTGGCAGAAGAGAGTGATTCTCTCCTTTACAGTCTTAGATAACTCAACTTCTGATAATATTTTATATCACCACACTGTTGATTTCTAATCTGTTTACCTCTCTGACATGCATTTCTGATAAGATACATACTCAAAAAACTATCATACAAGCTGCATGTAATGAACTGCAAGTGATTAGAGAATGTGAAAAAATTAATACTCAAGAGAATGATTAAGAAAATTTATTTGGGAGGTGACTATTAGGCTGGCCTCAAATGGTTGCTAGTTTCTGAGTCACAGAAGATAGGATGGACACAGGCATAGAGGAAAGCAGAAGGTCTTAGGGAAATCATTGTATTAGTCAATAGAGGTTGTTATGGACACAGCTAGAGAGGTCAGTTGGAATCTATTCATAGGGACCCTGTATAAGTGGAAGTATAAAGAGTTTCTACTACTCTTTGTAAGTGCTAATGAGCAAACCTCCCCCCACTCCCAATAAAACACAGCTTTTGCAATAGGACTTGACATGTCTGAATCACAATATACCGTACTTTTCCATGAGAGCTACAGGCGTCTGATATTGATTTATTGTTGTTGATCCACTTGGATATACCCTTTCTCAACTCATGACTAATTATTTATGTTTTTCTCTTTTAACCCTAAGTGTCTTTGGATCCTTTTTAAACTCTATGCATCCTCACTTCTCTCTGCAAGGTGGCAGTATATCCATGGATATTAAAATACATCCCAGCGCTACTTTAGGGAAACAAGGGCCTCTAACATCCACTTTTGGTCCACCTCAGGACTTCTCTGATAGCTCAGTTGGGAAAGATTCTGCCTGCAATGCTGGAGACATCAGTTCAATTCCTGGGTAGGGAAGATCTGCTGGCGAAGGGATAAGCTACCCACTTCAGTATTCTTTGGCTTTCCTTGTGGCTCAGCTGGTGAAGAATCCGCCTGCAATGTGGGAGACCTGGGATTGATCCCTGGGTTGGGAAGATCCCCTGGAGTAAAGAAAGGCTACCCACTCCAGTATTCTGGCCTGGAGAATTCCATAGACTGTATAGTCCATGGGGTCACCAACAGTCGTACACGACTGAGCAACTTTCACTTTCAGCTCTTCAGGCCTAGCAATCTGTCACCTTCCCCTAACAGCAAGTATTTCAGTAAGTCCTACAACAGGGCATTAAAGTGTGATAGTGTTAAATGGTGATAATATATACAGATCTGGAATCACAGCACGGAACTATATGTAGACATAAGGTCTCTCTGTCCACATCATCCTGGTAGCTGCTTTAACTGATTAATTTTCAGCAGGCAGGGATGATACTTCTCCCACTTCCTTTGAAAGGACAACAAACCCAGGGTGTCCTTCACTCTTACTGATTTTAAATTACATTCAGTTGACTGAATCATCAACTGGGTCTCTCAGGAGTTAAAGTGCCAGAAAGATTTAATTAGGGAGCTGCAGTCCAGATAAAAGATACCATATCATTGACTTAAAATCTGAACTCAACTCTTTTGATGCTGATGGTGAAACTCTGTGTTTTAGTTGTTTCTAAAATGTTTTCTGAAGACACACAGGATTCCTGTGGTAGAGACTCTGCCTTATATATCTCCGTATTTGACTGACTACTCCTTGAACCTATTTAAACCTTTCAAAATGAAAGTTAAGACCAAATTAAATATTTAAATTAAATATTTAAAAAATTAAAAAAGTAATATACTATTACTTTTAAACCAAGAAAACTTGTAGAACTTGGACTAACAAAATACTTTATTGGGGAAGAATATTTTATGACTGTAGTTATTTAGAAATACTGGGGGATGGTGATAAATATAGACCAGCTTTTACTCAGTCTTATATTAATACTTGTATCAAAAGTCTCTATCCTGACTTCTCTGGCTGTCCAGTGGTTAGGACTCTGCACTTTCACTAGAAGGGGAACCAGTTCAGTCCCTTGTCAGGGAACTAAGATCCCACAAACTGCATGGTGCCCCCCACCCAAAAAATTTATCTGTGTGTGGTGATCCTGTTTGTCATCTGCACCAGGATTGGGCCACCTCCACTGCCCTGCCCTTGGGAACACACTGCTCCCACTAATTTCTGAGGATAACAGTGGCCTACTTGATATTTGATCTGTTCCCTCCAAACATTATTTTAATCTTTGGGACTGCTAATTGTGGGTTTAGTTGTATCAGCATTTTGTGCCTCCTGAGCAAATTTAGCTGACAGCATAGGTGGGTGATGCAACAAAGCCCATTATGACGTTAAGTGGCCAGGATGTGATTTCTGCCTGCCTCTCTCAGGGGAAGTATGACATTCACCATCCCCATGTGAAACCCTCTTCCCATCTGGGATCTAGCAATCTAGATCCTAATGTCATTCCACACCCTCAAACGAAGGCAATAACACCACACCACTACTCCTTGCTGCTGAGATCAATTGTTAAGCAGGGTTATCCATCTTCAGTGCAGACTCCTGACCCAGTCCAGACCTCTACTCTCTGGCTAACTGGGGACCTAAGGGTCTGTTCTCCAATCTCCTGGGACCCCACATCCCTCCCCACTCAGGTGCCCACCTCTTCTCTTCCTTGCCTCCCTCCCCATCAGAAAATTCACACACACACGCAAATATCATCTTTTCACCATTTGGTGTGTATTTTAATCACAGCCATCAGTTTACTATGTTAGTGTGAGAGTCAGTCTTTTCCTGGTTGGCCATTTCTAAGGAAGCAGACCTCTGGAGACACAATTCTAAACTGTCTGACCTTTTCTATTCAGTTACTGGCTGCCCAGGTTGTACTTCTCCAGGGTCTCTTATTCTGGGGCAGCTGAGCTTATCTTCTCTTTTGATTCTGCCTCCTTTGACTCTGTCTCATATTTTGGTACCTTTTTCTGCATTGATTCAGTTTCTTATGTGCACAGAAACAGAAAAAACAGTTTGGTTTTCTTGTTTTTTTTTTCACCTTCTTCGATTGAGTGGCATATGATCGGATTTTCTTTCTCAAGGTTCCTTGTAGAGGTCTTCTGAACCTCATGGTCATATTTTGTGCCTGGAAAGACAAGAGAAGTGTATTAGTTTTGAGGAAAGAGTATAACAACTGGGTTAGAAGGGAGATTTCATGAAAAGGGATGTGGCCTGATGAGGGCTTTTGTGCCAGGCAGGGGCAGTGTAGAGGTCTTGGGCAGCAACGTCAATGGAGACCATGGGGAGCATAGATGGAATCATCTTACCTTCACACTGCCTCTGTACCTCCGTTGACAATGGGTCTTCTTTCTTCCTTTCATCCTTGAAGCAAACTGCATTGCAACTCTTCTTGGCTGCCGTGGCTTCCTGGTTACCTTAGTCATGATGATACCATGAAGTGGCCTAACCCAGAATCTCTGCCTCTGACCTCCCTATATATACCTTCTCAGGACAATGAGGAGCCACACCCTTCAATCTTGGTCAGCTAAGCATTCCCTTGGACAATGGTGGCTTTGGGGCCTTAGACATCACAATGTACCACTTTGCCCATCAACATGGGCTAGTGGATGCTGAGGGAGGCCAAGATATAACTTTCCCACCCTGACACCTCTGTGTGTCTGATTCTGGGGAGTGGTGATTCAGGGGCATGGTGTTTCTTCTCATGACCTTCAGACTATCCTTTCGTTCCCTTTATTCTTTGACTTATATGTCCCCATTCAACACTTCTGCTTCCTCCGTCCCTGTATGAACCTCTGCCAAACACTTTTCATCCCATTTCAGCACTTCAGAGTACTCTAGTCACTTCATCTCTAGACCACCCTCTTCCTATTGGGGGTTCTTGAGGGGCTTAAGGAACTTAAGAGCAAGCACTTAACATGGAAAAAGGTAATTAAGAACATGTTGGATGATTTTTCTACTCCAATGAGCTTTAGAGACCCCAAGACTTGGTGAATCCTCAGTCTGTTGCCCCAGGGTCTATACACTGTCTCCATAAGATTAAACCTCAGAGCAAAGAAAGTGTTAAAAAAAAAAAAAAAAAGAAAAGTAAGGTGCCCAAAGGCAAGAGTCAGATGACCACTGCACCACTGACTCTTGACTGAATCACTTCCCCAGTGGTCCCTCATTGACAGTTATCATCAGGTAGAGCTCACTGTGGAGCTGACCAATAGCTGAGCAGGAGAAGTACCAGTAGGTACCTCATTGATAGTTGGTTGCTTATGGGCGGGGACCAGGGATGCACTGTCCAATTGCTGAGCAACACCTGTTGCTTAGTAACAGGATGTGGAGTAATAAGGCACAGCAATGGCTACCTGCTAAGGGCTATCTATGCTCATGCTGCTCTTTTACATAAGGATACTTTGGGTCCAGTCTGCTGGAATCTTTTTGGGATCCTTTCCAACCTCAGATTTTGATTTCACATGCTTGTTTAACTTTTGTACATCATTCTTTTTCATTGTATTCCCAGGCATGCCTGTCAGTAGTGCTTATCTATATGCCCCTCCAACAGCTGCCAGATGATCACATGTGCTGCATATAGTATAGCTAATATTTCAAACCCAACAAGAATGTGAAGGCCAGCCCACCTTGAGAACTACTTTGACAAACCTTAACATCACAGTGATTCTTATTCTATTCACAGTGTAATAGAGCAGGATGAGCACAGCCCTATGCAGTTAGCCATTGGTGTGCATCATTTCAACCCACCCTGTTCCTAGGAAACAGGTGTTGCTCAGCCTTGCTTGGTGCCTCAGAGGGCCCCATTCACAGGCAGCCAACTGTCAATGAGTGACCATTTGTTGTCCTGATCAGCTATTGATCAGCACTACAGTGGGCCCTGCTCCCAGTTACTGTCAATGAGGGACCACTGGGGAAGTTATTAAGTCAAGGGTGGTGTGTTGGTCATCAGGTAGAAAATGAGAGAAGAGGAAAATTTAGGCATTCTTCTGGAGGGCCTGGAGATCACCCAGCCTTGGGCCAGTGGGTGAGCTGGAGGTCCCAGGGAATAGACTGGGGACTACATCCTCTAGTGATCCAGAGCCCTCACTAAAGCCCTCCAGTAGCTTTGTCCCAGGCCTTGAGGAGCGGTGAACCTCTCCCCCATCCCTGTCTCTGCAACCTACTAGCAGTAGCCATCTTTCTGGGTCTCAGTCTGTGAGAACTGGTCTCCTCACTTGGACAGCCTGAGGAGACAGGACCTATTGGGTTGAGTGCCTGGCTCCATCAAGGATGAGACCTGGGCAGAATGTGGGAACCTTGCCCTGAAGGAGCTGGCAACTGAGATCTGTTTCTGCTTAACCAGGATGGGACATTTCAAGGTGAAAGTTGTGCTTTGAGACTTTTCCCTCTCTTGTCAGGACAGATAATAACAATCATCTGATAGAGATATATAGGAACATTACCTGACCATGACCTAAGCTTAAGCACAAAGGGTGTGACACCAAGAAGTCTGCAACAACTTACCACAACTCTAACATTTGCTTTTAAACTCATTTACTGAAAACGTTCAATAACTTTGGGTTCTTAGGGCAAGAGCACCCACACCCTTGTATGAATCTGTAATAAACCTCTCCTGTTCCAAACTCTAACATTTAGTTTTGATGGGCCTCATTCTGCATCAAGCACATGGACTTGCAATTTTGATAACAACAATACTGCCGAAGGGCTGACTTGGCCTCTCTTAAACAACAGCAGAGACTGGCCAAGTGCTCACAGTGATCCATAACGTACCCACTGACTTGGCTTGGCTCAACTTTAGCCAAGCTTCTGTCCTCTGAACTTCAGCTTTCCCTCAAGCTTGAGCAAGCACTAAGAGTCAGACATTTCTGTCTCTCTTAACAGCTTATTCTGAGAATCAGCTCACTACAGAAAGAAACACTTCCTGTTAAACTTCTCCATCATACTATCTGTTCATCCATCCCCACCTCTTGCCCCATTTCTCTCACACACACACAGTTGCTGCTCACCCAGCTTATCCTTCCATGTTAAAAAATGTCATTTTCTGTTCCATTTTGAGACATGTAAAGAACTTGTGTTCAAAGCATTCTCCCTATTGCAATCAGTTCATTTCAGTGGTTCAGTTGTGTCCGACTCTGTGCAACCCCATGGACTGCAGCACACCAGGCTTCCCTGTCCATCACCAACTCCCAGAGCTTGCTGAAACTCAAGTCCATCAAATCAGGGATGCCATCCAACCATATCATACTCTGTTGTTCCCTTCTCCTCTGGCCTTCATTCCTTCCCAGCATCAGGATCTTTTCTAGTTAGTCAGTTCTTTGCATCAGGTGGACAAAGTACTGGAGTTTCAGCTTCAGCATCAGTCCTTCTAGTGAATAATCAGGACTGATTTCCTTTAGGGTTGACTGGTTTGGTTTCCTTGTAGGCCAAAGGACTGTCAAGAATCTTCTCTACCACCACAGTTCAAAAGTATCAGTTCTTCAGTCCTCAGCTTTCTTTATGATCTAACAATCACATCCATTTATGCCTACTGAAAAAAACCTTAGCTTTGATGTATGGACCTTTGTTGGCAAAGTGATGTCTCTGCCTTGTGATATGCTCTCTGGGTCGGTCATAGCTTTTCTTCCAAGGAGCAAGTAACTTTTAATTTCATGGCTGCAGTCAACATCTGCTGTGATTTTGGAGCCCACGAAAATAAAGTCTGTCACTGTTTCCATTGTTTCCCCCTCTATTCACCATAACGTGATTGGACCAGATGCCATGACTTTGGTTTTTCAAATGTTGATTTAAGTTAGCTTTGTAACTATCCTCTTTCACCCTCATCAAGATGGTCTTTAGTTTCTTTATGCTTTCTGCCTTAAGCATGATGTTGTCTGCATATCTGAATTTATTAATATCTCTCCTGGCAATCTTCATTCCATCTTGTGCTTCATCCAATCTGACATTTAGCATGATGTACTCTGAATATAAGTTAAATGAGCAAGGTTACAATGTATAGCCCTGATGTACTCCTTTCCCAGTTTGGAACCAGTCCATTGTTCCATGTCCAGTTCTAAATGTTGCTTCTTGACCTGCATACAGATTTCTCAAGAGTCAGGTAAGTTGGTCCGGTATACCGATTTCTTTAAGAATTCTTCACAATTTGATGTGATCCACCAAGTCAAATGCTGTAGCATAGTCAGCAAAGCAGAAGTAGATTCTTTTCTGGATTTCTCTTGCTTTTTTAATGAACCAACTGATGTTAGCAATGGGATCTCTTGTTCTTCTGCCTTTTCTCAATGCAGCTTGAACATCTGAATGTTCTTGGTCTACATATTGTTGAAGCTTATCTTGGAGAATTTTCAGCATTACTTTTGTTGTATGGGTGATGCCCTATCACCATTGTCATTTCGAATCAAGTTCCTTCTCACTTTAGTCTGGATTTGTTTTATTTAATTACAAAAATAGACATAAATTATTTGGTGTAATGCTTATTCCCCCTTAAAAGATATTAATTAATCCCCAGTATGGAACAACAGACTGGCTCCAAATTGGGAAAGGAGAATGTCAAAGCTGTTTATTGTCACCCTGCTTGTTTAACGTATACGCAGAGCACATCATGCAAAATGCTGGACTGGATGAAGCATAACCTGGAATCAAGATTGCTGGGAGAAATATCAATAACCTCAGATATGCAGATGATACCACACTTATGGTAGAAAGTGAAGAATAACTAAAAACTCTATTGATGAAAGTGCAAGAGGAGAGTGAAAATGTTGGCTTAAAACTCAACATTCAGAAAACTAAGATCATGGCATCTGGTCCCATCACTTCATAGAAAATAGATGGGGAAACAATGGAAAACGTGGCTAACTTTATTTATTTGGTCTCCAAAGCCACTTCATATGACTACTGCAGCCATAAAATTAAAAGACCCTTCCTCCTCGGAAGAAAATTTATGACCAACCTAGACAGCATATTAAAAAGCAGAGACATCACTTTCCCAACAAAGGTCCATCTAGTTAAAGCTATGGTTTTTCCAGTAGTCATGTATGGATGTGAGAGTGGTACTATAAAGAAAACTGAGTGCTGAATAATTGCTGCTTTTGAACTGTGTTGTTGGAGAAGACTCTTGAGAGTCCCTTGGACTGCAAGAAGATCCAACCAGTGCATCCTAAAAAAAATCAGTCCTGGTTATTCATTGGAAGGACTAATGCTGAAGCTGAAACTCCAATACTTTGGCCACCTGATGCAAAGATCTGACTCACTTGAAAAGAGCCTAATACTGGGAAAGACTGAATGTGGGAAGAGAAGGGGATGATAGAGGATGACATGGTTGGATGGCATCACCAACTCAGTGGACATGAGTTTGAGTGAGCTCTGGGTGATGGTAATGGACAGAGAGGCCTGGCGTGCTGTGGTCCATGGGGTCGCAAAAAGCCAGACACAACTGAGTGACTGAACTTAACTGATTGAACCCTCTTCAGTGTTTCAGGTAGTGTTCTGGGTGCAAGGCACACATTGTTAACCAATACCCAGGACCCTTCTCTCATGGGGCTTACATTCTAGTCAGGAAAGATGGAAGGTAAACATTAATGACAAAATAGTGAATTATACAGTATAGAGAGAACCTTATGAGTTATGAGAAATGGGGAGTTTTCCTCCCCAGAGGCTAGTGAGGGAAGGCCTTTTAAATCCAGGACATTTGATCAAAGACTTAATTAAAGACATGAGGGACTGACCTTGTGGCTATCTTGGGGAATAAATTCTGGGGAGAGGAAATAGTCAGGGCAAAAGCCCCCAATTTGTATTGTCTATGCCCTTCAAATAAATCAAGAAGGGTGGTACAAGTGGGACCAGATGAACAGGAAGAGACTAGAAAGTGATGAGCTTCTGTTTAGAGAGAACAGGGCAGGAAAAGGGGGAATGTAATAGTAAACTTATCTTTCCATTTATGTGATGAATTGGTTCATGGTACACAAACCACACTGGGCTGTGGTGGTAAAGAGGAGAGGCATTTGTCATAGTCTGATGGCAAGGAGGTGGGGTAAGGGTACTTTTAAGTAAAGACACCCGAGATGAAGCCTCAGCCACCTGAAGTAGATAGATCACCAAGTGAAAAGTTGTGCAAGTGTTTCACAGACATTGGGGCAGAAAATGCAAAGGCACTGAGACCCAAGAAAGCTTGTTATACCTGCATTGAATATGACTGGAATCTAAGGTATGATGGGGAAATTGTGAATAAACATGGGCTTGGAGGTAGAAAGAAGAACTTTAAGGGACACCTGGGCATATGTTAATTTAATGTCTTGGTTACTTTGCTTCAAAATAGCATTATTTGTTTTCTAATTGTAAATATATACTTGAGACAAAGCAATATGAAAATCCAAAAAGTATAAAAATGAAATTAGAGGACACCAATAAGTGGGTTAATAGAAATATATACTGTTAATATTTTGTCTTTGTTGTTCCACTTAAATGTTTATAACATATATATTATATGTGTTATATAATGCTAAAATATATATAATACACATATATTTGGATGAGCATATATACATCAGTGAATTTTTTTTTAATTTATAGAAATTGAATCAAACTATATGCACTATTGTAGCCTTCCTTTTCTATACAATATGCTGGAAGAATTTTTCCATCTCATCCAACATGTATCTGCCATTATTTCTAAGGATTACTATAGTGTTCAAATGCTTGCTTATCCCATACTCCATACAAGCACTTTGAAGACAGGAACCATGTGTATTTTGTTCACTGGTTGCTTCCATATCTTTTCTATTGTAAATAAGGCTGTAATAAACATTGGAATTCATGTATCTTTTCAAATTCGTGTTCATTGTCTTCTGATATATACCTCAGAGTGGAATTGCTGGGTCACATGGTAGTTCTTTTAGTTTTTTGAGAAACTTCTGTGATGTTTTCCATAGTGACTGCACAAATTTACATTCCCACCAGTTAAGTACAAGGGCTTCCTTTTCTCCACATCTTTGCAAACATTTGTTATTTTCAGACTTTTTGATTTGATGATAGCCATTCTGATGGGTGTGAGGTGATATCTCCTTGTGATTTTGGTTTTAATTTCTCTGACGATTAGTGATGTTCAGCATTTTTTCATGTGCCTATTAGTCATATGTATATCTTCTTTGGAGAAATTCAAATCTTCCCATTGTTTATTTTTTTTTTAAATATCGAGTTGAAAAATCTGTTTGTATATTTTGGATATTAACCCCTTATAGTCATATCATTTGCAAATATGTATCCCCATTCAGTAGGTCATCTTTTCATTTTGTCAGTGTTTTCGTTTGCTGTGCAAAAGCTTTTAAGCTTAATTAGATCTCTCTTTTTTTTTTTTTTCTTTTGCTCCATTTGCCTTAGGGACAGGTGAAAAAAACGTTGCTATGAATTATGTCAAAGAGTGTTCTGCCTACATTTACTTCTAGGAGTTTCATAGTTTCCAGTCTTTCATTTAAGGTTTTAATTCATTTTTATTTCATTTGTTTAATTATTTTTTGTGATGGTTTATAGTTTTCTGTATATAGTATCATGTCAACTGCAAGTAGTGACAGTTTTGCTTCTTCCTTCCAATTTGGATGACTTTTATTTCTTTTCCTTGAATGATTGCTGTGTCTAGTACTTCTAGTATTTTAGAAGTGGCAAGAGTGGGCATCTGTGTCTTGTTCCTGATTTAGAGGAAAAGCTTTCAGCTTTTTGCCACTGAATATGATATTATCTCTGTTTGTTATAAATCACCTTTATTATGTTCAGACAACCACATGGACTATACAGTCCATGGAATTCTCTAGGCCAGAATACTGGAGTGGGTACAGAGTGACTTCCATTTTCGCTTTCATTATGTTCAGATATATTCAATCCATATCAAGTATGGTGAGAGTTTTTGAAATGAATGAATATTGAATTTTTGCAAATGTTTTTACAGCATCTGTTGAGGTGATCATGTGATTTTTGTCCTCTTCCCTAATGTGGTGTACCACATGGACTAACTTGCAGATATTGAACTCCTGTACCCCTGGAATAAGTCCATCTTGATCATGGTATATGATGGTTTCAATGTGGTGTTGAATTTGTTTCTCTAATATTTATTTAAGAATTTTAACATCTATATTCAACAGAAGTATTGGCATTTACTTTTCTTTTTTGGTGGTGTCTTTGTCTGGTTTGGTGTTAGGATAATAATGGCTTCATAAAATAATTTGGGAATACTCCATGTTCTTAATTTCTTGGAATAGTTTGATAATGCTGAGTATAAGCTATTCTGTATATGTTTGGAAAAATTCTGCTGTGAAGCTGTGTGGTCCTGAATGTTATTTTGTGAAGAGATTTTTTATTATAAATTCAGTTTCATGACTAGTGATTCATCTATTCAGTTTATACATTCCTTCCTGATTCAGTTTTGAAAGATTGTATGTTCCTAGAGATTTGTCAGTTTCTTCTAGCTTGTCCAATTGTTTGGCATATAACTATTTGTAGTATCCTCTTATGATTTTTTTTTCCTATTGCTGTGATATTGGCAGTAATGTCTCCTTTGCATTTCTTATTTAGTTTATTTGAGTCATCTATTTTTTATTTTTGATGAACCTGGCTAAAGACTTATTTTGTTTATCTTT
This sequence comes from Bos indicus x Bos taurus, assembly GCF_003369695.1. NCBI lineage: Eukaryota > Metazoa > Chordata > Mammalia > Artiodactyla > Bovidae > Bos > Bos indicus x Bos taurus. The sequence continues at coordinate 56,877 of NW_020867072.1, forward strand.
TCAAAAAATATATTTTCACTTAATTGATATTTTTTACATTAGGAAAGGGAAAGTCTAAATTTTATTAATGTCTTCTCTGATCTTTATTATTGCCTTCATTCTGAGGATTTGGGGCTTTATTTATTCTTCTTTTTCCAATTCATTTATATAGTAAGTTAAGTTGTTTATTTCAGTTTTCTTTTTTTTCCTTGAGGGAAGCATCTGTCACTATAAATTTCCCCCTAGAACTGCTTTGGCTAAATCCAATAGATTTTGGAAAGTTGGTGTTTTTATTAGTCTCAAAGTATTTTCTGATTCCCTTTTTGATTTCTTCATTAGTGCATTGGTTTTTAGTAGCATGTTGTTTAGTCTCCATATGTTTGTGTTTGTCCCATATTCCCCTCCTGTAATTGATTTCTTATTTTGTACCATTGTGGTCAGAAAAAGTGCTTCATATAATTTCTGTCTTCTTAAATGTGTTGAGACTTGTTTTGTAGCCTAGCATTTGATCATCCCTGAAAAAATGTCCTGTGCACGCCTGAAAATGTGTATTCTGGTATTTTGGGATAGACTATGCCAGGTGGCAAAGAGGTAAAGAATCTGCCTACAACACAGAAGATGCAGATTTGATCCCTGGGTCAGCAAGATCCGCTGGAAAAGAAAATGCAATACACTCCAGTATTCTTGCCTGAGAAATCCCATGGACAGAGGAGCCTGGAGGGCTACAATCCATGGGGTTTCAAAAGAGTCAGACAACTTAGTAACGGAAGAACAACAACAAATTCTGTAGGTATCTATTAAATTCAACTACTCTAAATCTGTAATTTAGATTTACAGTTTTCTTATTGCTTTTCTATCAGGATGCTCCATCCATTGATGTAATAAGGTGTTTATTGTAGTTAGTGTTTAATTTACAATTCCTTTGTCTTTTAATTTTCATACTAGATTATCTAATTGGTTGATCCACAGCCTTTACTATGTGTTTGTGTGTACTGGTGGGAGTTTTCCCCTTTTCTGTAGATTTTTACTTCTTTTTCCACTTAGAGAAGACTCTTTAATATTTCTTTCAGAGTTGGTTTAGTATGGATAAACTCTTAGTTTTTGCTTGTCTGAGAAGTTCTTCTCTCCAATTCTGGATGATAATCTTTCTGGGTAGAGTATTATAGGTTGCAAGTTTTTTCCTTTCAGCATGTTAAATATGCATTTTTGACCCTTTCTGTCTCTTTTCCTTCTACGACCCCAATAAAGTGAATGTTAGTATACTTGATGTTGTCTAGAAGTCTATTAAACTGTTCTCATTTTTAACTTGTTTTTCTTCTTGCTTTTCCTATTGGGCGATTTCCATAATTTTATGTTCCAGATTAATTTTATTCTTATGTATTGGCAACTCTCACTTTGGTGAGAGGTGGGGCTAGAGATAGAGGGGCCAGAACCAATGCCAGATATGAGCCCGGACTTCTTCTGTGCTCATTAGCCAACCCTGCCTATTGGAGAGTTAGGCTGAGTCTCCAGTTAGTGGTACAGAAGCCCTGAGTTTCAGATCCATACTGATTCCATTTCATGTAAGTGTGTGCTATATCCTCTTCCAGCATTGGAAATTTTTCCCCAAAAGAAAGAAGTTCTGGAGCAAGAAGGGGTGCCTAATATGGGCTTGGGTGCATAATGGGACAGTCCCAGCACACCAGTCAGACTTCCAGATACTCCCACTGTGCCACCTCCATAAGCACTGGTAATGACTGCTCTCAACTTGTCCAGATGTAGGCCAGATCTGAGTTGGCTCCATTCCTGGCACCTGTACATTCTTCTCAGCCATGAAAACCTTTGCCATAGTTTTGGGAAGGGGTGTTCTATGAAATAAGAGGGGCTAGAGCAGGCATTCAGAGTGGGTTAGGTCATGACCTGGGATTGTTATGGGAAAACAGCCAGAATCCTGTGTAATTTCAGTATGTTTCCTCTGTCTTGTTTTGTGAGTAAGCAAACGTGTGGTTGCCTCCACAAACTCTTCACATATAGAGTCTAGATTTCTTACAGCATTCTTGTTAGTCTCAGTGGTTTTCAAATCAGCTAAGGGGACTCATTTTCCCAGTTTCTGACTCCAGGGTGGGGTTTCCAAGATGTAATTTGAACTGCTCACTCCCCATGAGTTTCTCTGAGCCTGTGAAATCTCCCATTTCTTTACATCCCCTGCCAGGAGTGCAGGTCTTAAACTGATGGCTTCTTTTCCCTTCCTACCCAACTCCTTGTTGACCTCCTTCTACAGCCTTGGTTGTCTAAGTTTCTACCTGCCAGACTCCAGTTTATTTTCAGTGAGCATAGATATGTTTGATGTGTTCATAGTGGGAACTGAGCTCAGCATCCACCCAATTCACCATCTTGATTTCTTCAAGTGGATGTTCTTTCTAAGACTTTTTATATGAATTGCCAAATCATCTTTCAGAAAATATTTTATTTCCAATTCGCAGTCTCACCAAAAATAGATGAAAATGTCATTTTCTTCAATATTTGCCAACACAAAATATCAATTTTTGCAAATATGATATGTGAAAAGATAATCTCACTTTAAAATATGTATATATGTGATAACTTGTTGTTGTTCAGTTGCTCAGCCATGTCCCACTCTTTGCGACCCCATAGACTGCACCATGTCAGGCTTCCTTGTCCATCACTATCTCCGGGATTTGTTAAAATTCATGTTCATTGAATCAGTGATGCCATCCAATCACCTCAACCTCTGTCACCCCCTCCTCCTCCTGCCTTCAATCTTCCCCAGCATCAGGGACTTTTCCAATGAGTCAGTTCTTAGCATGTGGTGGCCAAAATATTATAGCTTCAGCATCAGTCCTTCCAATGAATATTCAAACTTGATATCCTTTTGGATTGAAAAAGAAAATTATTTTTATATTTTATTGACATTTATCACTTGTGTTTTTTCTTTTGTGAGTTTCTTGATCACATCCTTTGCTGTTTTTCATTTTGTGTTTGTGTTTTCCTATTTTATAATAGCCTTTTATTTTTATGAAAGAAATTATTGTCTGTTTTTCTAGGCAGCAAATATTGGAGTTGCTTCTACAGCATTAATTTTACCCTTTCCAAATTATATATCATTCACATGGTTTCAAATTGATTAGCCCCACACCTAGTTCCAGTAATAGACTTGGATTGTCCTAAACTATAAGGAATAATTCCATTGTCTTTCCTCAGTGATTAGTTCAGGAACTGGCACCCAACTGAGCCCAAGGACAATCAGTGATTGGTTCAGAGGTGGCAAGTAGCATTCCCATGGAAGAACACTAAACTAAGGAAATTAGGGTAATTCCATGCTACAGTCCACAGGGATAGGAATTAGCTCAGGCTTAATGTGGAGAAATAACTCCAGAAAGAGTGAAGAGATGGAGCCAAAGCAAAAGCAACACCCAGTTGTGGATGTGACTGGTGATAGAAGCAAGGTCTGATGCTGTAAAGAGCAATATGGCATCAGAACCTGGAATCTTAGGTCCATGAATAAAGGCAAATTGGAAGGGGTCAAACAGGAGATGGCCACAGAGAATGTCAACATTTTATGAATCAGCAGACTAAAATGGACTGGAATGGGTGAATTTAACTCAGATGACCATTATATCTACTACTGTGGGAAAGACTCCCTTAGAAGAAATGGAATAGCCATTACAGTAAAAAAAAAAAAGTCCAAAATGCAGTCCATAGATGCATTCTCAAAAATGACAGAATGATCTCTGTTCATTTCCAAGGCAAACCATTCAATATCACGGTAATCCAAGTCTATGCCTGGACCAGTAATGCAAAAGAAGCTGAAGTTGAAGGGTTCTATGAAGACCTAGAAGACCTTTTAGAACTAACACCCCAAAAAGGTGTCCTTTTCATTATAGGGGACTGAAATGCAAAAGTAGCAAGTCAAGAAACACCTGGAGTAATGGGCAAATTTGGCCTTGGAGTATAGATTGAAGCAGGGTAAAGGCTAATAGAGTTTTGCCAAAAGAAGACATAGCAAACATCCTCTTTCAACAACAAAAGAGAAGACTCTACACATGGACATCACCAGATGGCCAACACCAAATCAGGTTGATTATATTCTTTGCAGCCAAAGATAGAGAAGCTCTATACAGTGAGAAAAAAAAAAAAGACTGGGAGCTGCCTGTGGCTCAGATCATGAATGCCTTATTGTCAAATTCAGACTTAAATTGAAGAAAGTAGGGAAAACCACTAGACCATTCAGGTGGAACCTAAATCAAATCCCTTACAATTATACAGTGGAAGTGACAAATAGATTTAAGGGAATAAATCTGATAGACAGACTGCCTGATGAACTATGGAATGAGGTTCGTGACATTGTACAGGAGAGAGGGATCAAGACCATCCCCAAGGAAAAGAAATGAAAAAAAGCAAAATGGCTTTCTGAGGACAATTTACAAATAGCTGTGAAAAGAAGAGAAGTTAAAAACAAAGGAGAAAAGGAAGAACATACCCATTTGAATGCAGAGTTCCAAAGAATAGCAAGGAGAGATAAGAAAACCTTCCTCAGTGATCATTGCAAAGAAATAGAGGAAAATAATAGAATGGGAAAGACTAGAGATCTCTTTAAAAAAATAAGAGATACCAGGGAACATTTCATGCAAAAATGGGCTTAATAAAGGACAGAAATGGTATGGACCTAACAGAAGCAGAAGATATTAAGAAGAGGTGGAAGGAATACACAGAACTGTACAAAAAAGATGTTCATGACCCAAATAGTCACTATGCTGTGATCACTAACCTAGAGCCAGACATCCTGGAATGTGAAGTCAAGTGGGCCTTAGGAAGCATCACTACGAACAAAGCTAGTGGAGGTGATGGAATTCCAGTTGAGCTATGTCAAATCCAAAAAGATGATTTTGTGAAAGTGCTGCACTCAATATGCCAGCAAATTTGGACAACTCAGCAGTGGCCACAGCACTGGAAAATGTCAGTTTTCATTCAAGTCCCAAAGAAAGACAATTCCAAAGGATGCTCGACCTACCTGATAGTTGCACTCACCTCCCACACTAGTAAAGTAATGCTCAAAATTCTCCAAGCGAGGCTTCACCAATACTTGAACCGTGAACTTCCAGATGTTCAAGCTGGTTTTGGAAAAGGCAGAGGAACCAGAGATCAAATTGCCAACATCTGCTGGATCATTGAAAAAGCAAGAGAGTTCCAGAAAAACAACTATGTCTGCTTTATTGACTACACCAAAGCCATTGACTGTGTGGATCACAGTAAACTGTGGAAAACTCTGAAAGAGATGGGACTACCAGACCCCCTGACCTGCCTCCTGAGAAATCTGCATGCAGGTCAGGAAGCAACAGTTAGAACTGGACATGGAAAAGCAGACTGGTTCCAAATAGGAAAAGGAGTATGTCAAGGCTGTATATTGTCACCCTGCCTATTTAACTTATATGCAGAGTACATCATGAGAAACGCTGGACTAGATGAAGGACAAACTAGAATCGTGATTGCTGGGAGAAATAGCAATAACCTCAAATATACAGATGACACCACCTTATGGCAGAAAGTGAAGAAAAACTAAAGAGCCTCTTGATGAAAGTGAAAGAGGAGAGTGAAAAAGTTGGCTTAAAGCTCAACATTCAGAAAACTAAGATCATGGCATCTGATCCCATCACTTCATGGCAAATACTTGGGGAAACAGTGGAAACACTGGTAGACTTTATTTTCTGGGGCTGCAAAATCACTGCAGATGGTGACTGCAGCCATAAAATTAAAAGACGCCTGCTTCTTGGAGGAAAGTTATGACCAATCTAGACAACATATTAAAAATCAGCGACATTACTTTGCCAGCAAAGATCCATCTACTCAAGGCTATGGTTTTTCCAGTAGTCATATATGGATGTGAGAGTTGGACTATAAAGAAAGTGTGAGTGAAGGGAAGTCACTCCGTCATTTCCAACTCTTTGCGACCCCATAGACAGAGTAACGGACACCAGGCTACTCCATCCATGGGATTTTCTAGGCAAGAGTACTGGAGTGGGTTGCCATTTCCTTCTCCAGGGAATCTTCCTGACCCAGGGATCGAACCCAAGTCTCCCACACTGTAGACAGACGCTTTACCGTCTGAGCCACCAGGGAAGCCTGAGAAACCGGAGAGCTGAAGAATTGATGCTTTTGAACTTTGGTGTTGGAGAATTCTCTTGAGAATCCCTTGGACTGCAAGGAGATCCAACCAGTCCATACTAAAGGAAATCATTCTTGAGTCTTTATTGGAAGGACCGATGTTGAAGCTGAAACTCCAATACTTTGGCCACTTATGTGAAGAACTGACTCATTTAAAAGACCCTAATGCTGGGAAAGATTGCAGGCGGGAGGAGAAGGGGACGACAGAGAATGAGATCGTTGAATGTCATCACTGCCTCAATGGACATGAGTTTGGGTAAACTCCGAGATTTGATGATGGACAGGGAGGCCTGCTGTGCTGTGGTCCATGGGGTCACAAAGTGTCGGACAAGACTGAGCAACTGAACTGAACTGAACTGAACTGAAACAGGTGATGGAAATAGTACCTGAACAGAGTGTTTGAATTTGAGTGATCTAATCAGAACTAATATTAAGTTGTTTTTTTATAGTTATGGGAAATAGAATAACATTTCCTCTTGGAATAAAAAAGGGATAATACAGCCCCAGTTGCCAGTCACAAACATCTTATGATTTTGAAAGAAGCCAAATTGAGGATGAAGCCAACACTAGAAATTATAAGGAATCAAGAAAAATGATTAGACACAGAGCTGGGATATAACCATGCTAGAAATCTCCTCAAACTGAGAAAGTATAATTAAAAAAATACTTTAAAGCAGTGTAATTTGTGCTGTCACTCATAACTAAAACCACCTGATTGTTGTAATCTTATAATTTTCTTCATTTTAAAGTTCTTTGTCACTTTGTTCATGATACTTTCATAATGTTTTACCATTTATTCAAATATATTATTCTCCGTGTATTTTTTAAACTATGACATTTGTCCTAGTTGCCATACAAAGTCAGTGCTAAGTCTCACGACCCACGCAACATTTCAAGATGTCATTTTTTTAAATTACCATTCTACACATACAAAAATATATAATATTTATTTCTCAGGATTCATGTTTCTCCTTTACCCAATAGAAATCATATGATCTCTATAAACCCTTACTTTTCTAATTCTGTGGCCTTTATCTTATTGAGCCCATTAAAGAATTTTGGCTGTGGACTTCTTCTGATACATTGTTGGGCCCTTGAGTGAGACAGAATACACTTTATAAATAGTATTTATTTTTCCAAATGGCAATTTTGTGTATATTTTTGCTGTTATTTTAAGAACATCTTCAAAAATTGAACAGCATATCTTAAACATTGGTATAAAATTATGAGCTATTGAACTATTTTTGATGTTTCAGAAGGTTTTATTGACACTCATTCACATTCAAGTTATATAATATACAGGCAACTTCTGATATATTTATTTTTTAATTTTAATTTTTAACATTGAAAACAGTTTGTATTGGGGTATACCTGATTAACAATGTTGTGGTTATTTTAGGTGAACAGTGAAGAAACTCAGTTATACATATACCTGTATTCATTCTCCCTTCATTTCTTTTTTTTTAATTAATTATTTTATTGAAGGATCATTGCTTTAAGAATTTTGCTGTTTTCTGTCAAACCTCAGCAGGAATCAGCCATAGATATACATATATCTCCTCACTTTTGAAACTCCCTCCCTCCTCACTTTTGAAACCACCTCTCTAGTTTGCTACAGAGCCCCTGTTTGAGTTTCCTGAGCCATACATCAAATTCCTGTTGGCTATCAATTTTACATATGGTGATGTAAGTTTCCATGTTACTTTTTCTGTACATCTCACCCTCTCCCCATGTCCATAAGTCTATTCTCTATGTCTGTTTCTCCATTGTTTCCCTGTAAATAAATTCTTCACTACCACTTTTCAAGATTCCGTATATATGTGTTAGAATATGATATTTATCTTTCTCTTTCTGACTCACTTCACTCTGTATAATAGGTACTAGGTTCATCCACCTCATTATAACTGACTCAAATACGTTCCTTTTTATGACTAATATTCCATTGTGTATATGTACCACTACTTCTTTATCCAATCATCTGTTGATGGACATATAGGTTGCTTTCTTGTTCTAGCTATTGTAAATAGTGCTGCAATGAACAATGGGATACAAGTGTCTCTTTCAATTTTGGTTTCCTCAGGGTATATGCATAGGAGTTGGGATACAAGTGTCTCTTTCAATTTTGGTTTCCTTAGGGTATATGCATAGGAGTGGGACTGCTGGGGCCAACAGTGGTTCTATTCCTGGTTGTTGTTGTTGTTGTTGTTGTTGTTAGGAATCTACATACCGTCTTCCATAGTGGCTGTAGCAATTTACATTCCCACCAATAGTGCAAGAGGGTTCTCTTTTCTCCACACCCTTTCCAGCATTTATTGTTTGTAGACTTTTTGATGATGGCCATTCTGACTTGTATGAGATGATATCTTTGTATTTTTGATTTGCATTTCTCTAATAATAGGTGATGTTGAGCATCCTTTCATGTGTTTGATAGCCATCTGTATGTCTTCTTTGGAGAAAGTTTGTTTAGATCTTTCTCCCACTTTCTCATTGGGTTGTTTGTTTATCTGGTACTGAGCTGTATGAACTGCGTGTATATTTGGGAAATTAATCCTTTGTCAGCTATTTCACATGCTACTTATTTCTCCCATTCGGAGGGTTGTCTTTTCACCTCGCTTAGTTTCCTTTGCTGTGCAAAAACTTTTAAGTTTAATGAGGTCCTACTTGTTTACTTTTGTTTTTATTTCCATTACTCTAGGAGATGGGTCATAGAGGATCTTGTTTTGATGTATGTCATCAAGTGTTTTGCCTATGTTTTCCTCCGAGAGTTTCATAGTTTCTGGTCTTACATTTAGGTCTTTAATCCATTTTGAGTTTATCTTTGTGTATGGTGGTAGGAAGTGTTCTAATTTCATTCTTTTACATGTAATTGCCCAGTTTTCCCAGCACCATTGACTGAAGAGGCTATCTTTGCCCCATTGTATATTCTTGCCTCCTTTGTCAAAAATAAGGTATCCGTAGGTGCATGGGTTTATTTCTGGGCTTTCTATCTAATTCCATTGGTCTATATTTCTGTTTTTGTCCCAGTACCATAATTTCTTGATAGCTGTATCTTTGTAGTATAATATGGATTCAGGAAGGTTGATTCCTCCAGCTCCATTCTTCTTTCCCAGGGTTATTTTGGCTATTCAGGGTCTTTTGTGTTTCCATATGAATTGTGAAGTATTTTGTCCTAGTACTGTGAAAAATGCCACTGGTAATTTGATAGGGGTCACACTGAATATGTAGATTGCATTTGGTCATATAGTCATTTTTACAATATTAATTTTTCTTACCCAGGAACATGGAACATCTCTCCACCTTTTTATGTCATCTTTGATTTCTTTCATTAGTGTCTTATAATTTTCTGTGTGGAATAATTTTTTATCCTTCAGATCAGATCAGATCAGTCACTCAGTCGTGTCCAACTCTTTGTGATGCCATGAATCTCAGCACGCCAGGCCTCCCTGTCCATCACCAATCCCCGGAGTTCACTCAGACTCACGTCCATCGAGTCAGTGATGCCATCCAGCCATCTCATCCTCTGTCGTCCCCTTCTCCTCCTGCCCCCAATCCCTCCCAGCATCAGAGTCTTTTCCAATGAGTCAACTCTTCACATGAGGTGGCCAAAGTACTGGAGTTTCAGGTTTAGCATCATTTCTTCCAAAGAAATCCCAGGGCTGATCTCCTTCAGAATGGACTGGTTGGATTTCCTTGCAGTCCAAGGGACTCTCAAGAGTCTTTTCCAACACCACAGTTCAAAGGCATCAATTCTTTGGCACTCAGCCTTCTTCACAGTCCAACTCTCACATCCATACATGACCACAGGAAAAACCATAGCCTTGACTAGATGGACCTTTGTTGGCAAAGTAATGTCTCTGCTTTTCAATATGCTATCTAGGTTGGTCATAACTTTCCTTCCAAGGAGTAAGCGTCTTTTAATTTCATGGCTGCAGTCACCATCTGTAGTGATTTTGGAGCCCAGAAAAATAAATTCTGACACTGTTTCCCCATCTATTTCCCATGAAGTGGTAGGACCGGATGCCATGATCTTCGTTTTCTGAATGTTGAGCTTTAAGCCAACTTTTTCACTCTCCACTTTCACTTTCATCAAGAGGCTTTTTAGTTCCTCTTCACTTTCTGCCATAAGGGTGGTGTCATCTGCATATCTGAGGTTATTGATATTTCTCCCAGCAATCCTGATTCCAGCTTGTGTTTCTTCCAGTCCAGCGTTTCTCAAGATGCAATCTGCATATAAGTTAAATAAGCAGGGTGACAATATACAGCCTTGACGAACTCCTTTTCCTATGTGGAACCAGTCTGTTGTTCCATGTCCAGTTCTAACTGTTGCTTCCTGACCTGCATACAAATTTTTCAAGACGCATATCAGGTGGTCTGGTATTCCCATCTCTTGAAGAATGTTCCACAGTTTATTGTGATCCACACAGTCAAAGGCTTTGGCATAGTCAATAAAGCAGAAATAGATGTTTTTCTGGAACTCTCTTGCTTTTTCCATGATCCAGCGGATGTTGGCAATTTGATCTCTGGTTCCTCTGCCTTTTCTAAAACCAGCTTGAACATCAGGAAGTTCACGGTTCACATATTGCTGAAGCCTGGCTTGGAGAATTTTGAGCATTACATTACTAGTGTGTGAGAGGAGTGCAATTGTGCAGTAGTTGGAGCATTCTTTGACATTGCCTTTCTTTGGGATTTGAATGAAAACTGACATTTTCCAGTCCTGTGGCCACTGCTGAATTTTCCAAATTTGCTGGCATATTGAGTGCAGCACTTTCACAGCATCATCTTTCAGGATTTGGAATAGCTCAACTGGAATTCCATCACCTCCACTAGCTTTGTTCGTAGTGATGCTTTCTAAGGCCCACTTTACTTCACATTCCAGGATGTCTGGCTCTAGGTCAGTGATCACACCATCGTGATTATCTGGGTTGAGAAGATCTTTTTGTACAGTTCTTCTGTGTATTCTTGCCATCTCTTCTTAATATCTTCTGCTTCTGTTAGGTCCATACCATTTCTGTCCTTTATCGAGCTCATCTTTGCATGAAATGTTCCTTTAGTATCTCTGATTTTCTTGAAGAGATCCCTAGTCTTCCCCATTCTGTTGTTTTCCTCTATTGATTTGCATTGATCACTGAAGAAGGCTTTCTTATCTCTTCTTGCTATTCTTTGGAGCTCTGCATTCAGATGTTTGTATCTTTCCTTTTCTCCTTTGCTTTTTGCTTCTCTTCTTTTCACAGCTATTTGTAAGGCCTCCCCAGACAGCCATTTTGCTTTTTTGCATTTCTTTTCCATGGGGATGATCTTGATCCCTGTCTCCTGTACAATGTCACAAACCTCATTCCATAGTTTATCAGATCTAGGCCCTTAAATCTATTTCTCACTTTCACTGTGTAATCATAAGGGATTTGATTGAGGTCATACCTGAATGGTCTAGTGGTTTTCCCTACTTTCTTCAATTTCAGTCTGAATTTGGCAATAAGGAGTTCATGGTCTGAGCCACAGTCAGTTCCTGGTCTTGTTTTTGCTGACTGTATAGAGCTTCTCCATCTTTGGCTGCAAAGAATATAATCAATCTGATTTCAGTGTTGACCATCTGGTGATTTCCATGTATAGAGTCTTCTCTTGTGTTGTTCGAAGAGGGTGTTTGTTATGACCAGTGCATTTTCTTGGCAAAAGTCTATTAGTCTTTGCCCTGCTTCATTCCGTATTCCAAGGCCAAATTTGCCTGTTATTCCAGATGTTTCTGGACTTCCTACTTTTGCATTCCAGTCCCCTATAATGAAAAGGACATCTTTTTTGGATGTTAGTTCTAAAAGGTCTTGTAGGTCTTCATAGAACCGTTCAACTTCAGCTTCTTCAGCGTTACTGGTTGGGGCATAGACTTGGATTACTGTGATATTGAATGTTTTGCCTTGAAAACGAACAGAGATCATTCTGTCGTTTTTGAGATTGCATCCAAGTACTGCATTTCAGACTCTTTTGTTGACCATGATGGCCACTCCTTTTCTTCTGAGGGATTCCTGCCCACAGTAGTAGATATAATGGCCATCTGAGTTAAATTCACCCATTCCAGTCCATTTCAGTTCACTGATTCCTAGAATATTGACATTCACTCTTGCCATCTCTTGTTTGACCACTTCCAATTTGCCTTGATTCATGGACCTGACATTCCAGGTTCCTATGCAATATTGCTCTTTACAGCATCAGACCTTGCTTCTATCACCAGTCACATCCACAGCTGGGTATTGTTTTTGCTTTGGCTCCATCCCTTCATTCTTTCTGGAGTTATTTCTCCACTGATCTCCAGTAGCATATTGGGCACCTACTGATCTGGGGAGTTTCTCTTTCAGTATCCTATCATTTTGCCTTTTCATACTGTTCATGGGGTTCTCAAGGCAAGAATACTGAAGTGGTTTGCCATTCCCTTTTCCAGTGGACCACATTCTGTCAAACCTCTCTGCCATGACCCGCCCATCTTGGGTTGCCCCACAGGCATGGCTTAGTTTCATTGAGTTAGACAAGGCTGTGGTCCTAGTGTGATTAGATTGACTAGTTTTCTGTGAGTATGGTTTCAGTGTGTTTGCCCTCTGATGCCTATGTTTATGCCTAGATATTTAATTCTTTTTGTTGCAGTGGTAAATGGGATTGATTCCTTAATTTCTCTTTTTGATCTTCCATTGTTAGTATATAAGAATGCAAGTGATTTCTGTGTATTGATTTTGTATCCTGCAGCTTTGCTAAATTCACTGATTAGCCCTAGAAATTTTCTCATACTATCTTTAGGTTTTTCTATGTACAGTATCATGTCATCTGCACCCAGCGGCAGCTTTACTTATTCTTTTCTCATCTGGATTCCTTTTATTTCTTTTTCTTCTCTGATTGCTGTAGCTAGGACTTCCAGAACTATGTTGAATATTAGTGGCAAAAGTGGGCACCTTTGTCTTGTTCCTGATGTTAGGGGGAATGCTTTCAGTTTTTCACCATTGAGATTATGGTTTGATGTAGGCTTATCATATATGGCCTTTACTCTGTTGAGGTAGGTTCCTTCTAGGCCATTTTTTGAAGAGTTTTAATCATAAATGGGTGCTGAATTTTGTCAAAGGCTTTTTGTGCATATATTGGGATTATCATATGCTCTTTATCTTTTAATTTGTTAACATGGTATATGACATGGTTTGATTTGTGTATATTGAACAATCGTTGCATCACTGGAATAAACTCAACTTGATCATTTTGCATGAGCTTTTAATGTGTTGTTGAATCTTCTGCTAAAATTTTGTTGAGGATTTTTGCATCTATTTTCATCAGTGATATTGGCCTGTAATTTTCTTTTTTTGTGTTGTCTTTGTCTGGTTTTGGTATCAGGGTGATGGTGGCTTCATAGAATGAATTTGGAAGTGTTCCTTCCTCTGCATTTTTTTTTTTTTTGAAAGTGTTTTAGAAGGATAGGCATTAGCTCTTCTCTAAATGTTTGATAGAATTCTCCTGTGAAGCCACCTGCTCCTGGGCTTTTGTTTTTAGGGGATTGATGATCACAGTTTCAATTTCAGTGCTTGTATTTGGGTTGTTCATAATTTCGATTTCTTCCTGGTTTGGGCTTGGAAGATTGAAATTTTCTAAGAATCTGTCTATTTCTTTCAGGTTATCTATTTTATTACCATATGCTTCTGCTGCTGCTAAGTCACTTCAGTCGTGTCTGACTCTGTGCGACCCCATAGATGGCAGCCCACCAGGCTCCCTCGTCCCTGGGATTCTCCAGGCAAGAACACTAGAGTGGGTTGCCATTTCCTTCTCCAGTGCATGAAAGTGAAAAGTGAAAGTGAAGTCGCTCAGTCGTGTGTGACTCTAAGCGACCCCATGGACTGCAGCCTACCAGACTCCTCCACCCATGGGATTTTCCAGGCAAGAGTACTGGAGTGGGGTGCCATTGCCTTCTCCGTTATTACCATATGGTTGTTCATAATAGTCTCCTATAATCCTTTGTGTTTCTGTATTATCTATTGTAACCTCTTTTTTACTTCTAATTTTGTTGATTTGATTCTTCTCTCTTTTTTTCTTGATGAGTCTGGCTAAAGATTTGTCAATTTTGTTTACCTTCTCAAAGAACCAGCTTTTAGTTTTATTCATCTTTACTATTGTTTCATTTCCTTATCCTCAGATAATTATGATTTCTTTCCTTCTACTAATTTTGGGATTTTGTTGTTCTTCTTCCAGTTGTTTTAGGTGTAAACTTAGGCTGTCTATGTTTTTCTTGTTTCTTTAGGTAGGATTGTATTGCTATAAACTTCCTTCTTAGAACTGCTTTTGCTGCATCCCATAGCTTTTGAGTTGTTGTGTTTTCATTGTCATTTGTTTCTAGAAATTTTTTGATTTCCCTTTGATTTCTTCAGTAACCTGTTGGTTATTTAGAAGTGTGTTGTTTGTCTCCATGTGTTTGTTTTTCTTATACTTCTTTTTTCTTGTAATTGATATCTAGTCTTATAGCATGTGATAGGAGAAGGTGCTTAATATGATTTCAATTTCCTTAAATTTACTGAGGTTTGATTTGTGACCCAAGATGTGGTCTATCCTAGAGAATGTTCCATGTGCACTTGAGAAGAAGATGTATTCTTCTGCATTTGGATGAAATGTCCTGAAGATATCAATGAGATTGATTTGTGACCCAAGATGTGGTCTATCCTAGAGAATGTTCCATGTGCACTTGAGAAGAAGATGTATTCTTCTGCATTTGGATGAAATGTCCTGAAGATATCAATGAGATCCATCTCATCTAATATATCATTTAAGACTTGTGTTTCCTTATTAATTTTCTGTTTTGATTATCTACCCATTGGTATAAGTGGGGTATTAAAGTCTCCTAGTATTATTGTGTTACTGTCAATTTCTCCTTTTATGTCTGTTAGTGTTTGTCTTATGTACTGAGGTGCTCCTATGTTGGGTGTATGTCTTCCTCTTGGATTGATCCCTTGATCATTATGTAGTATCCTTCCTTATCACTTCTAATCTTCATTATTTTAAATTCTGGTTTTTTTTTTTTCTGATAGGAAGACTATTGCTCCAGCTTTCTTTTGCTTACCATTTGCATGAAATATAGTTTTCCATCCTCTCACTTTCAGTTTATATGTGTCTTGAGGTCTGAAATGGGTTTCTTGTAGAGAGCATACATAAGGTTCTTGTTTTTGTATCTGTTTAGCCAGTGCGTGTCTTTTGCTTGAAGCATTTAATTCA
Organism: Bos indicus x Bos taurus; assembly: GCF_003369695.1. NCBI lineage: Eukaryota > Metazoa > Chordata > Mammalia > Artiodactyla > Bovidae > Bos > Bos indicus x Bos taurus. Next base: position 72,240 of record NW_020867072.1, read on the forward strand.
TTTACATTTAATGTAATTATTGATATATATATATACACACACACACACATATATATACACACACACACACACACATATATATATATAGATAGATAGATAGATAGATATCCCACTCCAGTACTCTTGCCTGGAAAATCCCATGGGGGAGGAGCCTGATAGGCTGCAGTCCATGGGGTCGCTAAGAGTCGGACATGACTGAATGACTTCACTTTCACTTTTCACTTTTCACTTTCATGTGTTGGAGAAGGAAACGGCAACCCACTCCAGTGTTCTTGCCTGGAGAGTCCCAGGGATGGGGGAGCCTGGTAGGCTGCTGTCTATGGGATCGCACAGAGTCGGACACGACTGAAGCGACTTAGCAGCAGCAGCATGTTCCTATTGCCAATTCCTACTTGTTTGGTGCTGATTTTGTAGATCTTTTCCTCTCTTGTATTTCTTGACTATATAAGGCCCTTTAACATTTGTTGTAAAGCTGGCTTGGTGGTACTGAATTCTCTTTAACTTTTCCTTGTCTGTAAAGCTTTTTATTTTCTCCCTTAATTTTGAATGAGATCCTTGCTGGGTATAGTCATCTTGGTTGCAGATTTTTCCCTTTCAGTACTTTAAATATATCTTGCCACTCCCTTCTGGCCTGCAGATTTGCTGCTGCAATATCAGTTGTTGAGTATACGGGGTTTCCCTTGTATGTTACTTGTTGCTTCTCCCTTGCTGCTTTTAATATTCTTTCTTTGTGTTTAGTTTATTTTAGTTTGATTAGTATGTGTCTTGGTGTGTTTCTCCTTGGGTTTGTCCTATATGGGACTCTTTGTACCTCTTGGACTTTATGGACTATTTGCTTTCCCATGTTGGGGAAATTTTCAACTATAATCTATTCAAAAATTTTCTCATACCCTTTGTTTTTCTCTTCTTCTGGGACCTCTATAATTTGAATGTTGGTGCATTTGATATGGTCCCAGAGGTTACAGAGACTGTCCTCAGCTCTTTTCATTCTTTTTACTTTATTCTTCTCTTCAGAATTTATTTTCAACATTTTATCTTCCAGCTCACCGATTCTTTTTTCTGCTTCAGATATTCTGCTATTGATTCCTTCTAGAGTGTTTTTAATTTCAATAATTTTGTTGTATGAGTTGTGTTGTGTATTTATTCTTTAATTCTTCTAGGTCTTTGTTAACTGATTCTTGCATTTCTCCATTTTGTTGTCAAGGTTTTTGATCATCTTAGCTATCATTATTCTGAATTATTTTTCAGGTAATTTGCCTATTTCCTGTTTATTTATTTGGACTTCTGAGTTTCTTCATTTGTGCAGTATTTCTCTGCCTTTTCTTTTTTTTTTTTTTTCCAGTTATTGTGTTTGAGGTCTCCTTTTCTTAGGCTTCAAATAAAGTTGAATTATTTTCTTGAAGAAGGTTGAATTATTTCTTCCTTTTGGTTTCTGCCTTCCTAAAGTGGGTCGAGTGATATGTGTGAGCTTTGTATAGGGTGAGATTTGTGCTGAGTTTTTATTTGTTTGTTTTTCCTCTGATGGGCCAGGCTGAATTACGTGGTAATCCTGTCTGCTAATGATTGTGGTTATATTTTTATTTTGTTTGTTGTTTAGATGAAGCATCCTGCACAGGGTGCTATTGGTGGTTGGGTTTTGGTGGGGCTTGTATTCAAGTGGTTTCCTTATTGTGAGTTCTCACTATTTGATACTTCCTATTTTGGGGGCTCCAAAATCACGGCAGATGGTGATTGCAGCCATGAAATTAAAAGACGCTTACTCCTTGACCAACCTAGATAGCATATTCAAAAGCAGAGACACTACTTTGCCAACAAAGGTTCGTCTAGTCAAGGCTATGGTTTTTCCAGTAGTCATGTATGGATGTATGGATGTTAGAGTTGGACTGTGAAGAAGGCTGACTGCTGAAGAATTGATGCTTTTGAACTGTGGTGTTGGAGAAGACTCTTGAGAGTCCTTTGGACTGCAAGGAGATCCAACCAGTCCATTCTAAAGGAGATCAGTCCTGGGTGTTCTTTGGAAGGAATGATGCTAAAGCTGAAACTCCAGTACTTTGGCCACCTCATGTGAAGATTTGACTCATTGGAAAAGACTCTGATGCTGGGAGGGATTGGGGGCAGGAGGAGAAGGGGACAACAGAGGATGAGATGGCTGGATGGCATCACTGACTTGATGGACATGAGTATGAGTAAACTCCGAGAGTTGGTGATGGACAGGGAGGCCTGGCGTGCTGCGTTTCATGGGGTCGCAAAGAGTCGGACACGACTGACTGACTAAACTGAACTGAACTGAAGGTTAGTTCTCTAGTAGTATATGTTCTGGATTCGGTGCTCCCTCTCCAAAGGCTCAGGGCTTGATCTCTGGTCAGGAATGAAGATTCCACAAGTGGATTGTTATAGAATTAAGTGAGTTTAAAACAAATATCCAAAAACGAGAACCCAAAGATAAACCCCAGACAAATTGCACTTACAAAATCAGGCAAATAATAATTAAAATAATGGAATATACACTTGTACATATACACCCATGAGAAAAATGAAGAACAGTAGACTGACCCAGAGAACAAAGGAAATCAAAAATTATATTTACCATTTAAGAACAAAACTAACTTAAGCACAAACTGGAAAACAAAACTAAAGCAAGGTGTCAAGTGGGGAATAAAGCTATGAAAACAAAACTAAGAAATATATTGAGAGGAAAGGAAAGAAGAAAAGAAAAAAAGAATAGATATGCAATTAAATAGAGACAGATGAAGATTTATATACACTTTAGATTAACTGCAAGAGGAAAAGAACAGTAGGAAAGGCAAACAAAGGAATAAATGTAGAATAAATATAATGGGCTTAAAAAAATAAAAGTTAAAATTATAAGAGAAAAGAAAAAATATGGAAGAAGAAAGGAAAAAGGATAAAAAAGGAAAACTCCACAGAACTGCAAAAGCCCAATGTAGAGGCAGAGGTTTATAACAACAGTAGAAAGTGTGACTGAATATACACATAAACATATACACCCATGAGCAAAATCAGAACAGTCTGACAAAAATACAGTAGATTGACCCAGTGAACAAACGAAACCAAAAATTATATCTACCAGAATAAAACTAATTAAAGCACAAACTGGAAAGCAAAACTAAAGCAAGGGACCAATTGGGGAATAAAACAATGAAAATAAAAGTAACAATTATTTTGAGAGGAAAGGAGAGAAAGAAAGTATAGATATGCAAAGTTAAATAGAGGTAGATAAAGAAGACATATATATAAAAGATTAAATGCAAGGGGAAAAGAACAGTAGGAAAATCAAACAAAGGAATAAATGTAGAAAAATAGTAACAGGTTTAAAAAATTAAAATTAAAAAAAATAGAAAAGGAAAACTCCACAGAACTGCAAATACCCAATGTAGAGGCAGAAGTTTATGACAACAACAACAACAAAAAAAGTGACTGAGAAAAAAAAAAAGATTCAAAAAATTGGATTTCTTAGGCCAGTAAAACTGACAACTATAACAGAGGGGGGATAAGGGGGGGAAGAAAAAAAAATCTGAAAGAATCTACAAAGCAAGTCAAAAGATAAGAATAGTAAATATTTTCTTTGAGTCAATGTTGTCAGAGACCTTTCCTTCACTGGGAGTCACAGTCCACCTTACCTCCTTGGGATGCCCTCCGACCTCCGCTGATCTCTGGACCTGCTGTGGGGGCAGCTCAGATTCTAATCTGGTTGTATTCCTATGTGTTCTTGACTCCAATGTCCACAGCTATCAGAGCTAGTGTGTTTTCTTTTGTGGGCTCTCTCAATGGCCTTTTATATATTCCATAGACACAGAGTCTGTCTGGTTGATCTTGTGGATTTAATCTGCAGCTTGTACAGCTGGTGTGAAGGTTTTGAGTCTTCTCCTTTAGCCACAATGCCCCTGGGTTTCAACTGTGGTTTTATTTCCACCTCTACATGTGAGCTGTCCACAGGGGTTTAGCTCCTGAGGCTTCCCTGGAGGGCTTGGGTTTTCCCCTGAGAGGGCTAGGTGTGGAGGTGGTGCAGCTACTTGGGTCACAGGGGTGCTGGCAGCATGAGGTACTCAGGGAGATTGGTGACTAGGGCAGCAGGAAATAGAGTGCTCTAGAAGGGTATGGCAACCAGTATTGGCTAATATGCTCTAGTATTCTTGCCTGGAGAACCCCCTCTCTGACAGAGAAGCCTGGCAGGTCACAGTCTACAGGGTTGCAAAGAATTGGACACTACCGAAGTGACTCTGTATGCATATATACAAGACGTTTTTGCCTGTGGCAGCTCAGCTCCAGTGAGAGGTAAGCGTGAAGGTGGCACAGCTGCTTGACTTGTGGGGACCCTCTTGGTGCCAAGTTTGCAAGGACATGGACTGCCTCCACCGCAAAAGTTATGGCCCTGCTGCTGCTGCTGCTGCTAAGTCGCTTCAGTCGTGTCCAACTTTACACGACCCCATAGATGGCAGCCCACCAGGCTCCCCTATCTCTGGGATTCTCCAGGCAAGAATATTGGAGTGGGTTGCCATTTCCTTCTCCAGTGCATGAAAGTGAAAAGTGAAAGTGAAGTCATTCAGTCATATCCGACTCTTAGCGACCTCATGGACTGAAGCCTACCAGGCTCCTCTGTCCATGGGATTTTCCAGGCAACAGTACTGGAGTGGGTTGCCATTGCCTTCTCCAGTTATGGCCCTATCAGAGTCATTTTTCCAGCCTCTTGTAGCTGGCGATCAGAAGTCCTCTTTGGCCAGTCTTACTCCCATATAGCTCCACCCATTCAGGCATTTAGAGTGCTCCCTTGCCTGGGGTCCTTCTCTGTTTTTCAGCATGTCAGGCACATAGAGGGGCCCTCTTAGCTGGAGTCCTACTCTGTAGATTGGCATGTCAGGCACTTAAAGGGGCACCTTGGATGGGGTCCTACTCTGTAATTTGGAGCATCAGTCACTGAAAGGAGTACCCTGGGTGGGATCTACACTGTAGTTCAGTGTGTCAAGGCCTTTGATGGGTGTCCTCTCTATTGTTCAGCTGCTGCTGATGGCATGTGGGGAGAGGGAGGCTATGGTTACGGTTCCACCCCTACATATGACTCAGCAGTATCACCTTGCTTCCATGGCTGCCTGGCTTTCCTCCACCAGCATTTCCCACAACAGTCTCCTCCATCATACCCCCTTGATCCCCTCTCCACCATCAACAGCAGCACCACCCTGGGATTGCTCCATGATCCCTAAAACTCCAGCTCCCAGCTGCTGCCCCTTCCAGGAGACCAGCATTTCTGTCCAGGATATGTATGCCTGTGGCAAGGACTGTCTGATCTCATTCCATTTGTGCTCCCACAGATCAGCTGTCTCACTCTTAGCCTTAAATGTTTCTCCTCTGACTCAGACAATTGCCCTGCTGTGGGGATTGGATTCCTGCTTCAGTTCCCCTGCCAGCTGATGGTAGGTCCAGTACTACTAACACTCCTGTTTCCCCCCTCTAGTTCCTTCATCCTACTGAGTTTTGCATGCTTCTATATACTCTTTTCCACTGGTCAGGTACTCCTGTCCACTCTCAGCTGGTGTTCTGCATGCTCTTCTGTGTCTGAAGCTGTATTCCTGATGTATCAATAAAATTATATGATAGATATGCACATTTTATATCCAAATTGAGAAAATTAGAATTTCCTTCCACTTTTGATTGTGTGAATAAAAAATATATAAAATTCCACATTTTATGTCAGTGAAAACAAGAAGTCTTTCACAAGGATAATTATAAACTAAGATAAAATATACAAGAAAAATTTAATTAGTGCATTTGATTTTATGCACTTTAAATTTTGCACAGTGATTCTTAATCATAAAAAATAATGACATTGAGGACTTCTGGTTTCAGCTCTGACATGGAAAGGGCTTAGAAGTCAAAACTCCCACCCTTCAAGAAAGAAAAGAGCTGAACAAACTGAAAATAAATGACTTCCTGAAACCATCAGAGAATTGAAGTCACAGAGCAAAACCCACTCCTAAATCTGGGTAACAGGCAAATACAGAGAACCACAGCTCAGATCTGCTTACCTGAAATGGATGATGCTGGAGCCACAAACTGGTAAGTCCACTTAAACAGAAACTCTTATGAATTGCCAGAGACGGAGTATGGACTAGAATGAGTGTCAGAAACTTCTAGGGACTGAAAAATTTAGGAAGGACTCCATACTTTCATGGGGTCCAGGATTTCAAATCTCTGGCAGAAGGAGGAGAAAAGTAAATTCTCTTGTCAAGGCCACAGCCCAGGAACACACTAAAAGACAGATTTAATGAGATTAAAAACTTTGATGTACACACACCTTATAGCAAGGAAAGATAAGAAACACTTCCTCAGTGATCAATACAAAGAAAAAAAAAGTAAAATATTAGAATGGGAAAGACTAGAGATCTCTTCTAGAAAAATAGAGATAAGAATGGAACATTTCATGCAAAGATGAGAACAACAAAGGACAGAAATGGTATGGACCTAATAGAAGCAGAAGATATTAAGAAAAGAGGCAAGACTATACAGATGAACTATACAAAAAAGGTCTTAATGACCCAGACAACCACGATGATGTGATCACTCACCTAGAGCCAGACATCCTGGAGAGTGAAATAAAGTAGGCCTTAGGAAGCATCACTACAAGCAAAGCTAGTACTTGTGATGGAATTCCAGCTGAGCTACTTCAAGTCCTAAAAGATGATGCTGTTAAAGTGCGGCACTCAATATGCCAGCAAATTTAGAAAATTCAGCAGTGGCCACAGGACTGGAAAAGGTCAGTTTTCATTCCAACCCCAAAGAAGGGCAATGCCAAAGAATGTTCAAAGTACCAAACAATTGCACTCATTTCACATGCTACCAAAGACATGCTCAAAATTCTCCAAGCAAGGCTTCAAAAGTACATGAACCAAGAACTTCCAGATGTTCAAGGAGAATTGAGAAAAGGCAGAGGAAAATGAGATCCAATTGCCAACATCCTTTGGAACATAAAGAAAGCAAGAGAATTCCAGAAAATCATCTATTTCTTCTGTGTTGACTAAGCTAAAACCTTTGACTGTGTGGATCACACCAAACTGTGGAAAATTCTTAAAGAGACGAGGACACCAGACCTCCTTACCTGTCTCCTGAGAAATCTGTATGGAGGTCAAGAAGCAAAAGCTAGAATAGAGATAGAACAATGGACTGGTTCCAAATTGGGAAAGGAGTACATCAAGACTGTATATTGTCAATGTGCTTCTTTTATTTATATGCAGAGTACATCATGTGAAATGTTGGGCTGATGAAGCATAAGCTGGAATCAAGATTGCCGGGATAAATGTCAATAACCTCAGACATGCAGATAACACCACCCTTATGGCAGAAAGCAAAGAAGAAGTAAAGAGCCTCCTGATGAGGGTGAAAGATGAGAGTGAAAAAGCTGGCTTAAAACCCTACATTCAAAAAACAAAGATCATGGCATCCAGTCCCATAACTTCATAGCAAATAGATGGGGAAACAGTGGAAACAGTGGCTGACTTTATTTTTGGTGGCTCCAAAATCACTGCAGATGGTGACTGCAGCCATGAAATTAAAAGATGCTTACTCCTTGGAAGGAAAGTTATGACCAACTTTTATAGCATATTAAAAAGCAGAGACATTACTTTGCCAACAAAGGTCCATCTAGTCAAGGCTATGTTTTCCCAGTAGCCATATATGCATGTGAGAGTTGGACCATAAAAAAGGCTGAGTGCCAAAGAATTGATTTTTTTGAATTGTGGTGTTGGAGAATACTCTTGAGAGTCCCTTGGACTGCGAGGAGATCCAAGCAGTCAATCCTAAAGGAAATCAGCCCTGAATATTCATTGGAATGACTGATGCTGAAGGTGAAACTCCAATACTTTGGCCACCTGATATGAAGAACTGACTCATTGGAAAAAACACTGATGCTGGGAAAGATTGAAGGCCACAAGAGAAAATGCCGACAGAGGATGAGACGGTTGGATGACATCACTGACTCAATGGAATTGAGTTTGAGCAAGCTCCGGGAGTTGGTGATGGACAGGGAAACTTGGCATGCTGCAGTCCATGGGGTTTCAAAGTGTCAGACACGACTGAGTAACTGAAGCGAATTGAATATCTTACCACTCAATCAACAATGGATTTTAGCTCAAATTTATAATTTGCCTCTGTTATTTAAGAAGGCATTATTAGGAAAAGCTAAAGACAGTAGAAGTAGAGGACTTTGAAGCCTCTGGCCACTATAGCTATAGAAAACCTTAAATAAGCCCAACTCATAATCAGATTAATATGAAAGCTGGTAATGTTGAGCTTTACCAGAGCCCTGTGATCCTCAAAAAAAGTTACTATTAAAGAAATCCCACCATGTTTTCTGGCCTGAGAAACAGCCTACAGTGGAGTGTCACTCTTCCCTTTATGACCTAGCTAGGATTTACAGGTCTTCCCCTTGTTTACCTGGAACTCAGGCACAGACCCCCCAATTTCCCATTGTTTGTCTTATACATGATTAGTTAGCTGAACTGTTTGCCCCAGAGATCTGTGAGAAGAGTGACTTGATCAAATTTCAAAGTTTCTCTTCTGTGTATATGATTCTGAACTTAGATTCACCCCTAAGTTTAAGCAAATATTGGGATGCTTAAAATATATATAACAAATCATTCTCAACATCCCCTACAAGTGTAGTAAATTTGTTCTGATTGATGAATCTTCATTGATAGATCATTTTCACCCAAAGTCCATAGTTTACATTAGGGTTTGCTCTTGGTGTTGCATAGTCCATAGATTTGGACTAATGTATAATAACATGTATCCATCATTATGGTATCATACAGTCTAGTTACACAAACCTAAAAATCCTCTGTGCTCTTCCTATTCATCCCTCCCCACCCCTCTGCAACCATTGATCTGTTTACTGTCTTTAGAATTTTGCCTTTTTCATAATGCTGTATAGTGGGAATGATACAGTAGGTAGCCCTTTCACATTAGTTTGTTTCACCTAGTAATACACATTTCAGTTTTCCCCATGTCTTTCATGGCTTCATTGCTCATTACTTTGTAGGACTGATTGATATTTTATTATCTGAATGTACAACAGTTTCTCCATTGACCTACTGAAGGACCACTTGGCTGCCTCCAAGTTTTCACAATTATGAGTACGTTTGCCACAAACATTTGTATATAAGTTATTTTTATGGACATAAGTTTTCAACTCTTCCAGATAAATGCTGACGAGCACAATTGCTGGACTGTATAGAAAAAGTATGCTTAGTTTTGTAAGAAACGCAAAGCTGTCTTCTCAGGTTGTATTATGTTGCATTTTCACCAGCAATGAATAAGAATGCTTGTTGCTTTACATCCTTGCTTCGCATCCTATGGTGGTGTCGGTGTTTTGGAATTTGACATTCTAATAGGTGTGTAATGGTATCTTCAGTTCAGTCCATTTCAGTCACTCAGTCATGTCCGACTCTTTGTGACCCCATGAATTGCAGCACGCCAGGCCTCCCTGTCCATCACCAATGCCTGGAGTTCGCTCAAACTCAGGTCCATCAAGTCGGTGATGCCATCCAGCCATCTCATCCTCTGTCGTCCCCTTCTCCTCCTGCCCCCAATCCCTCGAGTGTCAGAGGCTTTTCCAATGAGTCAACTCTTCATATGAGGTGGCCAAAGTACTGGAGTTTCAGCTTTAGCATCATTCCTTCCAAAGAACACCCAGGGCTGATCTCCTTTAGAATGGACTGGTTGGATCTCCTTGCAGTCCAAGGGACTCTCAAGAGTCTTCTCCAACACCACAGTTCAAAAGCATCAATGCTTTGGTGCTCAGCTTTCTTCACAGTCCAACTCTCACATCCACACATGACCACTGGAAAAACCATAGCCTTGACTAGACAGACCTTTGTTGGCAAAGTAATGTCTCTGCTTTTGAATATGCTATCTAGGTTGGTCATAACTTTCCTTCCAAGGAGTAAGCGTCTTTTAATTTTATGGCTGCAATCACCAACTGCAGTGATTTTGGAGCTCCAAAAGTCTGCCACTGTTTCTACTGTTTCCCCATCTATTTCCCATGAAGTGATGGGACCAGATGCCATGATCTTCGTTTTCTGAATGTTGAGCTTTAAGCCAACTTTTTCACTCTCCTCTTTCACTTTCGTCAAGAGGCTTTTGAGTTCCTCTTCACTTTCTGCGATAAGGGTGGTGTCATCTGCATATCTGAGGTTATTGATATTTCATCCAGCAATCTTGATTCCAGTCTGTGCTTCTTCCAGCCCAGCGTTTCTCATGATGTACTCTGCATATAAGTTAAATAAGCAGGATGACAATATACAGCCTTGAGGTACTCCTTTTCTTATTTAGAACAAGTCTGTTTTTCCATGTCCAGTTCTAACTGTTGCTTCCTGACCTGCATATAGGTTTCTCAAGAGGCCAGTCAGGTGGTCTGATATTCCCATCTCTTTCAGAGTTTTCCACAGTTTATTGTGATCCACACAGTCAAGGGCTTTGTCATAGTCAATAAAGCAGAAATAGATGTTTTTTTCTGGAACTCTCTTGCTTTTTTGATGATCCAGCAGATGTTGGCAATTTGATCTCTGGTTCCCCTGCCTTTTGTAAAACCAGCTTGAACATCTGGAAGTTCATGATTCATGTATTGCTGAAGCCTGGCTTGGAGAATTTTGATCTTTACTATAGTAACATGTGAGATGAGTGCAATTGTGTGGTAGTTTGAGCATTCTTTGGCATTGCCTTTCTTTGGGATTGTTCCTTACTGTAAGCTTATTTAAAAAGTGAGATGAATAGAAATTATGACATAGAGTGTTTCCTCTTTTTCATATTTTAAGATTTTCTACTTGGTCTGATTTGTGTTTCTCATTGAAAACAACTATATTGTGATCTCAGGCTTCCACGAAATAGTTTTACCTATTTTTATTGATGTGAATGTTTTTCTGTATGTCTTTTTTGTGTGTGTGTGTGTGTTTTATTTAGTTTGCAATTTGAAAGATGTTAAAGTCATGTAAAATAAGATCAAATTAATTCATCCATTCCAAACGTATTTATTGATTACCTACTTTGTGCCAAGGATTCTCCTGGGCACATCAGTTGGGACAATAGAGAAGAACTCCTGGTTTTGTGGAACTCTGTTGGAGAGAGTTAATATACATGTTGTGAAGCAGTCCTTTACTTAATCCTCTTGATAATTATATATTTTAAATCATTTTACATAAGGAACTGAGCACTAGAGCAAGCAAATGACTTGTGAACATCACATATCCAAGAAAAAACAGGGCCAAATTTATAACCTAATTTTCCATTTGACTTTATAGATAACATCAGGAAATGGCATTGTTCTTGTTACAGAATGATGATGCTATATTTGAGTGAAGAAAATTTCTAAAAGCAAATGGGAAAATAACCAAGCAGAGCCCTAGTCCTGCCTGTTTAATTTTTTTTTTTTTTTAGGATTTAATAGGCAATCAATGATTTTGGATAAATCTTCTTTTCTCTTCCAGTATTTAAGGGCAGACATATCATCTTAGATGCTGGAATTTGTATGAGAGTCAGAATACTTAAGGCCCTTAGATCTAATATTTTAGACAGGGCTTTGTTTACAGAGATCCTAACATAAATAGATGAATCTTTATAGTGCATCTTATATCATAAGAAAAAAAGCCCATAGGAACAAAATATATGAGAATGAAATAAAGCAGTGCATCTTCTTACCATGTAAGGTCATGTTCTAATCAGAAAACAATTTTTCTTATAATTTATCGAACCTGCATCTCTTACATCTCCTGCATTGGAAGCATATTCTTTAGCACTGTCCAACTAGGAAGCACCACAGTCCGTCTCTTTGGTGCTATGCAATAAATATGTATTTTAGAAGAATTATATAGCTTGTTATACAGATAAATGTATTTCTATTTTTCTATAGTTTCCCTCTTTGGGGAGAGAATTAGATAATCGTATGTTGACTACACACTGTAACTGATATCAATAAAAATTAAAAAAAAAAAAAAAAAAAACTAAGCCAAACATTTACAAAGCAGGTTTTATTTTGATCTCGATGTAGTCTCTTCTTTTTTTTTCGTTTTATATGGTTTACCTTAAATGATTTCCTTCACTCATATGGATTTAACTTCCTTACTATATACTTCAGTAACTTCTGTTCTGAATTTTCTTCTGAGGTCTTTGGCCATATATTTCAGCTGCTAGCTGGATATGTCCATCTGAATGACACAGAGGCAATTAAAACACATTGGGACTGGAAGCACATTATCTTCTCCCATACAAATGAATGTCCCTCCTTGTATTCACTTAAGCCAGTTAATGTCTCTACAATCTATACTCCATGTCCCAAGATAGAAAAATAGAAGTCATCCTTAGTTACTTATTGTTTCTAATCTCCCACTGTTAATAAGTCTTGCCAATTTCATTCTTATAACCCAGATTCACCCCTCTCTAATCCATCCACAAAGCTTTAGTTCATGTAGTACCGGGAATTTTGAAATATTAACCTATCATAGTAATGATTTACCCACATTAAAACAACAGTGCTATTGGAAAGAGACATGCATGCAATTAGTGATTCTGATAACTGACTATAAAATAATCTGTATAATGAGGAATCTGAGGATATAAGTGGAGTGACAGATAACAAAATGTTGTAGGTTCAGTGTATTACAGATCGTAGAGTGATTGAGGAATGTTTTAGACTTTATTCTTTTCAATAACCACAACTCTTCCACAATTCCTATTTCCAAAAGCTAGGAGGTTACAGTTAAGGAATAGGACTGTGAAAGAGTTGTCATTATTGTAAAGAATAAAGTCTTAGGACATGGCCATGGGAATGACTGGGCTTCTCAGGTGGCACTGGGTTGAGAAGATACCATGGAGCAGGAAATGGCAACCTGCTCCAGTATTCTTTCCTGAAAAATTCCATGGGGAGGGGAGTCTGGAGGGCTACATCCACGGGGATGCAAAGGGTCAGACACAACTGAGCAACTGAACATGCACATGGGAATGATTGAGTAAGGGGGTGGAAAATAAGTTCACTGGAGTAGAGGAAAAGGAAGTGAGAGGACAGGGGACTGGTTGGACTATCTTTGCTTATATTGAAATTGCCCATAATTAAGTCAAGAGTTGTGTGTGAGAGAGTGATAGCCAGCCAAGGGTCTGTAAATGCCTGCAACAAGGAGGAGGAACAGTGGGGTCTGTGCTGTGAAAAGATGAGATATTTTGCAAATGGAGGCATTTATATTGATGGTGATCACTTCCAAGGAATTCAGAGAATGAGTTTCAGGAGTTGAGGGCAGGTCAGACAAATCATCAGAAAATAGGATGCAGAATGCCTTTCAGAGTCCAGGAAATGAAGAATGGGTGACTCAGAACTCTTGGCTTCTTTTCATAACTGTCATTAACATATATAAAAAGCAGGAGGATATGTATTTTTTTCTTTTTCATTCAGGTTAAAAACATATAATATTTAAACACAAATTTTATGTGTACAGCACACTCTTGCTAAATAGATGTCCACTGTTATACAGCAGACCTCTAGAAATAGTTAATCTTGGTGCAGAACTCAATACCCATTGCAAAGCAACTCCCCAAAAGCTGGCAACATTTTACCATCTGCTTCTCTGAGTCTGACTACTTTGGATAACTTATATAGATGGAATCATCCAGTATTTCTCCTTCTGTGATTGGTTTATTTCACTTATGATTGTCTCAAGTTTCAACTATAGTGTAACATATGACAGGGTTTCCTTTCCTTTCAAAGTTGAATATGTATGCATATCTCATACTTTCTTTATCCATTCACCTGTTAGTGGACATTTAGTTGGTTTCTGCTTATTGTCTGTTGTGAATAATGCTGCAATAAACATGAGATTGCTTGTATCTATTCTAGATCCTGATTTTATTTCCTCTAATAGATACCTAGAGTTGAGAATGCAGGATAATATACTTGTACATATTTTTAATTTTCTGAGGAAACATCACACTGCTTTCTCTACTGGCCACACCAATTTACATTCCCACTGGCAATGCAGGAGAGTTTCGTTTCTCCACACCCTCCAGACAGAACTTACTTTCATTTGTCTTTTTGATGATAGCTATTCTGATGGGTGTGAGCCCCCGTGGTGGCTCACGTTTGATCCCTATGTGAGGAAAATCCCCTGGCGAAGAGAATGGCTCCCTAACTACAGTATTCTTGCCTGTAGAATTCCATGGACAGAAGAGCCTGGTGTGCTGCAGTCCATGGGGTGGCAAAGAGTCAGACACAACCCAGCAAATTACACACACGCACACCAGCATTCAAAAAACAAACAAACAAACAAAAAACAAAACATTGATGATTTTGAACTGTGGTGTTGCATAAGACTCTTGAGAGTCCCTTGGACTGCAAGGAGATCAAACCAGTCAATCCTAAAGGAAATCAGTCTTGAATATTCATTGTAAGGACTGAAGCTGAAACTCCAATACTTTGGCCAGTGGATGGGAAGAACTGACTCATTAGAAAATATCCTGATGCTGGGAACGATTGAAGACAGGAGGGGAAGGGGATGACAGAGAATGAAATGGTTGGATGGCATCACTGACTCAATGGATATGAGTTTGAGTAAGCTCCGGGAGTTGGTAATGGACAGGTACCCCAGGCCTGGTGTGCTGCAGTCCATGGGGTCGCAGAGAAACAGACATGACTGAGTGACTAAACAACAACAACAACAATGCCTCATCAGATGTATGATATGTAAAACCTATCTCCATTTCTTTAGGTTGCATTTTCACTTTGTTTTTTTAATTGAAATATAATTGGCTTACAATATTAGTAACAGTATACAGCATAGTGATTCACTATTTTATAGATTATACTCCATTTAATGTTATTATGAAAAAAATGGCTATATTTCCCTGTGTTGTGCAATATGTCCTCCTTGCTGATCTATTTTACACATAGTAGTTTGTATGCGTTAACCCCATACTGGCATCTTGCCCCTCCCCCCCCACACTGATAAACACTAATTTGTCCTCTATATCTGTAGGTCTGCTTTTTTGTTGTTGTTGTTACATTCACACAGTTCATTATTCAGTTCAGTTGTTCAGTCATGTCCGACTCTTTGCTACTTCATGGATTGCAGCATGCCAGTCTTTCCTGTCCATCATCAACTCCAGGAGCTTACTCAAACTCATGTCCATTGAGTCAGTGATGCCATCCAACCATCTTGTCCTCTGTCGTCCCCTTAGCCTCCCACCTTCAATCATTCCTAGCATCAGGGTCTTTTCAAATGAGTCAGTTTTTCACATCAGGTGGCCAAAGTTTGGTGTTCCAGCTTCAGCATCAGTCCTTCCAATGAATATTCAGGACTGATTTCCTTTAGGGTGAACTGGTTGGATCTCCTTTCTGTCCAAGGGATGCTCAAGAGTCCTCTCCAACACCACCATTCAAAAGCATCAATTCTTCGGTGCTCAGCTTTCTTTATAGTCCAACTCTCATATCTATCTATACGTGACTACTGGGAAAACCATAGCTTTAACTAGATGGACATTTGTTAACTCCTACAAAATAAGATTCTTTTCTGGCTGACTAGGAGACACTTTCAGATATTGTTCATTTTACCTATTGTAATCATTTTTTCAAATCAACTCCCTCATTTCTTTAGAGCATTTTTTTTTAAATCCAACAAAGCTCACAATAAAAGGCAATTTATAAACTTCAGTCCCTGTCATGGTTAACTTTATTCGTCACATTGGCTTAGCCATAGTGCCTGGATATGTGATCAAATGTATTAAGTTCATGTAACTACCAGCACAGTCAAGATAAGGAGTTATTTTGTCACAAAAAAGGATCATCTTTGTGCTTCTCTTTTTATACTTCCACTACCCCCTGTACCCTGAAACTATGATAGAATTTTAAGTAGAAGAGTAGAAGGATCTGAGAGCAGTCAACTGGATCAAGGATGTAGCTTATCCAACTTTGGGTGCCCTAGAAGCCTTTGACAAAATAAGTGACATGTGAATGATTATTGTTTGTTTCATTTTTAAGGTCATTATTTTTAGAGCAGTTTGATTCACAGCAAGATTGTGAGGAAGGTATGCATATCTCCCATCTATTCCCTGTGTCCACACATTTATAACCTTCTCCATTCTCAACATTTTCTCCAAGATGGCAGAGTAGAAGGACATGCACTCAACTTCTGAAAGAACTCCAAAATTACAACTCGCTGCTGAATGACCATCAAGAGAAGAATGTTGGATCACACCAAAACAAAATACCCCATGTCCAAGGGCAAAGAAGCCCCAGCAAGACTGTAGGACGGGCAAAATTGCATTTACAATCAAACCCAATACTCACCAGGGTATTGTTGAGGGCTCAAACAAACCTTGTGTGCACCAGGACCCAGAGCATCCACAGAGACTGAGACAGAACTGTGTTTGAGTGTCTCCTGCAGAGGTACGGGTCAGCAGTTGACTGCTGCAGGGGCTGGGGCTCTGGTTGCAGTAGACCTGGATATGGTATAAGCCCTCTTGGACGAGGTCGCCATTAACCCCACCATAGAGTTGCCAGAACTTACACAAGACTGGGGAAACAGACTCTTGGAGGGCATAGACAGAAACGTGTGTGTACCAGGACCCAGGAGAAAGGAGCAGTGACCCCAAAAGAGATTGACCCAGACTTGCTTGTGAGTGTCCAGGAGTCTTGGGCAGAAGCATGGTTCAACAGTGGCCTGCTGCAGGGTTGGGGGTACTGAGTGTAGCAGTGCCTGCATGGGACCTTTTGAAGGAGGTCCCATTATCTTCATTACCTCAACCATATTTGACCTCAGGTCAAATAACAGGGAGGGAACATGCCCCACCCTTGAACAGAAAATTGGATTAAATATTTACTGAGCATGGCCCCGCCCATCAGAACAAGACCCAGATTCCCCCTCAGTCAGTCTCTTTCATGAGGAAGCTTCCATAAGCCTCTTATCCTTCTCCATCAGAGGGCAGACAGACTGAAAACTTCCAGCACCAGTCACATCCACAACTGGGTATTGTTTTTGCTTTGGCTCTGTCTCTTCATTCTTTCTGCAGTTAGCTCTCTACTGATCTCCAGTAGCACCTGCTGACCTGGGGAGTTTAGCTTTCAGTGTCCTATTTTTTTTTTTTTTTTTTTTGCCTTTTCATACTCTTCATGGGGTTCTCAAGGCAATAATACTGAAGTGGTTTGCCATTCCTTTCTCCAGTGGACCACGTTTTGTCACAGCTCTCCTACTTGACCTGCCTGTGTTGGGTGGCCCTACACTGCATGGTTCATAGCTTCATTGAGTTACACAAGGCTGTGGTCCATGTGATCAGATTGGTTCAGTTCAGTTCAGTCACTCAGTCGTGTCCGACTCTCTGCGACCCCATGAATTGCAGCATGCCAGGCCTCCCTGTCCGTCACCAATGCCCAGAGTTCACTCAGACTGACATCCATCGAGTCGGTGATGCCATCCAGCCATCTCATTCTCTGTCTTCCACTTCTCCTCCTGCCCCCAATCCCTCCCAGCCTCAGAGTCTTTTCCAATGAGTCAAGTCTTTGCATGAGGTGGCCAAAGTACTGGAGTTTCAGCTTTAGCATCATTCTTTCCAAAGAACACCCAGGACTAATCTCCTTTAGAATGGACTGGTTGGGTCTCCTTGCAGTCCAAGGGACTCTCAAGAGTCTTCTCCAACACCACAGTTCAAAAGCATCAATTCTTAGACACTCAGCTTTCCTCTCAGTCCAACTCTCACATACATGACCACTGGAAAAACAATAGCCTTGACTAGAAGGACATTTGTTGGCAAAGTAACGTCTCTGCTTTTGAATATGCTATATATGTTGGTCATAACTTTCCTTCCAAGGAGTAAATGTGTTTTAATTTCATAGCTGCAGTCACCATCTGCAGTGATTTTGGAGCCCCAAAAGATAAAGTTTGACTGCCGGGAGCCGGTGAGGCATTCCACTCACGACAAAGGTCATGAGGAAGGAGGCTCGGCATACGCAAAGGCGGGATCGAGCCTCAGGAGTCCCCCTGGATATTCTCGAGCATCTACCCCCCAAAAAACCAGAGTCTGCCTACTTTATTGCTTTGTGCTCTCACCTCTGACTTTACTGGGGGCTGTCCCCCACCACCATCTCGCTCTCTCTGTCAAAGAGTTAACTTACAGCTCCAATTAATAAAGTTCCTGGGCAATTAGGAGTGTTTAAATCTAAACCCCTCAGATAGCTCTCTAACTCACCTGACAAGTTTACCTGGACTCCTACAGCTATGCATGTTTACAGTCTCCCAGCCTCGAGAGGCATGGGAAGCTTAAGATATTCAAATAGCTTGGAGCTTCTCAGAGAGTTAGAAACTGTCAGAATAAAACTAGTAAAAGATTTCATTGATGAGCCAATGCTTGTTTCCAAGTTTTCACATCCCCTGTATTGTATCCTTGAATATGTATTAATTAATATAGTTGGTATGTAGAAGAAATAAGTAGTGGCCTTGGTGTTAGCAACTTTAGACCCTTAAGGTAATAAATTCTTTCCTTTGTTGTAAACCCATTACGCATCCGCCCTATAGGAATGCAACTTTATCTGACACCTTCGGAAGATGGCGCCAAACCTTAAAATAATTACTCTTAGAGAAAATAAGTCTTTGTCAAGAGTCATAAAATGTTAATAGGCCTTCTGGCCAGAAGATGATGTAAATCACCTAAACCATTTGTATATGATAAATTTGCAGGATAGAAACCCTGGTTTTGATAAGGATCAAAGACTGCTGACTTTGCATCCCCTATTTTTCTCTATGTGTAACTTAGGGTATAAAAAACCCCTGTTGAAAATAAAGCTACGGGCCTTGCTCACCAAAGCTTGGTCTCCCCATGTCATTTTACTCCTTGACTTACAGCTGAGTCTCCATCTGGAGTGCGGAGGTCCTCTGCGACCATTTATTTGCCTGGGCTTTTAAGACCCACTCGAGAAGGTGTCTAAGGTGGGGCACCTTCCGCTATTCGAGAGGGCGCCTGCGGCCTCCGTGGTCAGAGCTAACCTGGTGTCACAGGTTATATTGATTTTCCGCATAAACCAAGCTACTCAGCTTCTTTTCTCCGCTGAATTTTCATACTGAGCTATCCTCATTCTATTACTCTTTATATCTTTGATAAATAAATAAATAAATAGGTCGCCAAAGCCATCTCTCCTTCAAATACCCTGGATCAGCCGGGGCTGGACCCCGGCATTTGACACTGTTTCCCCATCTATTTCCCATGAAGTGATGGGACCAGATGCCATGATCTTTGTTTTCTGAATGTTGAGCTCTAAACCAACTTTTTCACTCTCCTCTTTCACTTTCATCAAGAGGCTTTTTAGTTCCTCTTCATTTACTGCCATAAGAGTAGTGTCATCTGCATATCTGAGGTTATTGATATTTCTCCCGGCAATCTTGATTCCAGCTTGTGCTTCTTTCAGCCCAGCGTTTCTCATGATGTACTCTGAATATAAGTTAAATAAACAGGGTGACAATATACAGCCTTGACGTACTCCTTTTCCTATTTGGAACCAGTCTGTTGTTCCATGTCCAGTTCTAACTATTGCTTCCTGACGTGCATATAGGTTTCTCAAGAGACCAGTCAGGTGGTCTGGTATTACCATCTCTTTCAGAATTTTCCACAGTTTATCGTGATCCACACAGTCAAAGGCTTTGGCATCATCAATAAAGCAGAAATAGATGTTCTTCTGGAACTATCTTGCTTTTTCGATGATCCAGTGAATGTTGGCAATTTGATCTCTGGTTCCTCTGCCTTTTCTAAAACCAGCTTGAACATCTGGAAGTTCACAGTTCACGTATTGCTGAAGCCTGGCTTGGAGAATTTTGAGCATTACTTTACTAGTGTGTGAGATGAGTGCAATTGTGCAGTAGTTTAGTTTTATGTGATTGTGAGTTTCATTCTCTCTGCCCTCTGATGGAGAGGGATAAGAAGCTTATGGAAGCTTCCTGATGGGAGAGACTGACTGAGGGGGAGCCTGGGTCTTGTTCTGATGGGTGGGGCCAGGCTCAGTAAATTTTTAATCCAATTTTCTGCTGAAGGGCAGGGCTGTGTTCCCTCCCTTTTATTTGACCTGAGGCCAAACTATCCTAGAGGTAAAGAAGATAATGGAACCTCCTTCAAAAGGTCCCTTGCTTGCACTGCTGCAATCAGTGCCCCTAACCCTGCAGCAGGCCACCACTGACCTATGCCTCCACTGAAAACTCCTGGAGGCTCATGGGCAAGTCTTGGTCATTTACATTATGTAGATTGTTGTATTTTTAAAGTCCACATATAAATGATAATACACAGTCTTTGTCTTTCTTTTTCTCTAATATGACTTATTTCACTAATGAAAATACCTCACAAGCCCATCCACGTTGTTGCATGTAGCAGATTTTCGTTCTCTTTTGTGGCTTAGTAATATCCCATTGTGTGTGTGTGTGTGTGTGTGTGTGTGTGTGTCTGAGGTCTGGCATGCTGCAAGCCATGGGGTCGGTATGATAGGGACACGACTGAGCAACTGAACTGAATAGTTCTTTATTTCTCTTTCAATTTGGAATTGAAAGTCTTACTGGGGAGATAAACCAGGTTGTAAATATTTCTCTTTCCACAATTTAAATATCAATATATCATGCCACTCCATTCTGGCCTGCAATGTTTTTATACAAAATTCAGCAAATGGCCTTACAGGAGTTCCCTTTTATATGATTCTGTGTTGTCTCTTGTTGCCTTTTGAATACTCTCTTTACTTCTTACTTCTGCCATTTTAATTATACTATATGTTAGTGGGGGTTTGTTTTGGTTCACCTTGTTGCATACTCTGTGTGGTTTCTGTACTTGGTTGTTCCCTTCTTCTGGTTTGGAAAGTTTTCAGTCATAATTTCATCAAATACATTTTACCATCTTCTCTCTCTTTTGTCCTTCTGAGATGCCTATAATGTGAATGATGATATGCTTAATGTTATCCATAAGTCTCTTAAAATGTTCTCGTTTTTTTTGTTGGATTTTCTTTTAGCTACTCTGGTGATTTCCACTACTATGCATTCTTACAAATAGCTGTGGAAAAAAAAAAAAAGAAGTGAAAAGCAAAGGAGAAAAGGGAAGATATAAGCATCTGCATGCAGAATTCCAAAGAACAGCAAGGAGAGATAAGAAAGCCTTCCTCAATGTTCAATGCAAAGAAATAGAGGAAAACAACAGGATGGGAAAGACTAGAGATCTCTTCAAGAAAATTAGAGACACAAAGGGAAGATTTCATGCAAAGATGGGCTTGATAAAGGACAGAAATGGTATGGACCTAACAGAAGCAGAAGATATTAAGAAGAAGAGATGGCAAGAATACACAGAAGAACTGTACAAAAAAGATATTCATGACCAAGATAATCACGATGGTGTGATCTCTCACCTAGAGCCAGACATCCTGGAATGTGAAGTCAAGTGGGCCTTAGGAAGAATCCCTATGAAAAAAGCTAGTGGAGATGATAGAATTCCAGTTGAGCTATTTCAAATCCTGAAAGATGATGCTGTGAAAGTGCTGCACTCAATATGCCAGCAAATTTGGAAAACTCAGCAGTGGCCACAGGACTGGAAAAGGTCAGTTTTCATTCCAATCCCAAAGAAAGGCAATGCCAAAGAGGTCAAACTACCACACAATGGCACTCATCTCACACAGTATAAAGTAATGCTCAAAATTCTCCAATCCAGGCTTCAGCAATATGTGAACCGTGAACTTCCAGATGTTCACGCTGGTTTTAGAAAAGGCAGAGGAACCAGAGACCAAATTACCAACATCTGCTGGATCATCAAAAAAGCAAGATAGTTCCAGAAAAACATCTATTTCTGCTTTATTGTCTATGCCAAAGCCTTTGACTGTGTGGATCACAATAAACTGTGGAAAATTCTTCAAGACATGGGAATACCAGACCACCTGACTGGCCTCTTGAGAAACATATATACAGCTCAGCAAGCAACAGTTAGAACTGGACATGGAAGAGCAGACTGGTTCCAAATAAGAAAAGGAGTATGTCAAGGCTGTATACTGTCACCCTGCTCATTTAACTTTTATGCAGAGTACATCCTGAGAAACGCTAGGTTGGAAGAAGCACAAGCTGGAATCAAGATTGCTGGGAGAAATATGCATAACCTCAGATATGCAACTGACACCACCCTTATGGCAGAAAGTGAAGAGGAACTAAAGAGCCTCTAGATGAAAGTGAAAGAGGAGAGTGAAAAAGTGGGCTTAAAGCTCAACATTCAGAAAACAAAGATCATGGCATCTGGTCCCATTACTTCATGGGAAATAGATGAGGAAACAGTGTCAGACTTTATTTTTTTTGCACTCGAAAATCACTGCAGATGGTGATTGCAGCCATGAAATTAAAAGATCTTTACTCTTTGGAAGGAAAGTTATGACCAACCTAGATAGCATATTGAAAAGCAGAGACATTACTTTGCCAACAAAGGTCTGTCTAGTCAAGGCTATAGTTTTCCCAGTAGTCATGTATGGATGTGAGAGTTGGACTGTGAAGAAGGCTGAGCACCGAAGAATTGATGCTTTTGAACTGTGGTGTTGGAGAAGACTCTTGAGAGTCCCTTGGACTGCATGGAGATCCAACCAGTCCATTCTAAAGGAGATCAGCCCTGGGTGTTCTTTGGAAGGAATGATGCTAAAGCTGAAACTCCAATACTTTGGCCACCTTATGCGAAGAGTTGACTCATTGGAAAAGACTCTGATGCTGGGAGGGATTGGGGCAGGAGGAGAAGTGGACGAAAGAGGATGAGATGGCTCGATGGCATTACCAACTCAATGGACATGGGTTTGCGTGAACTCCAGGAGTTGGTGATGGACATGGAGGCCTGGTGTGCTGCAATTCATGGGGTCACAAAGTGTCGGACTCAACTGAGTGACAGAACTAACTGATGTATTATCTGATCTGCTGTTTACTTTTTGCGTTTCTCATATCAGTTACTGTATTCTTCAGCTCTGGTTCTTTTTTCAAGTTCCTTTTTAGAATTTTCACGGTGGTTTTTTTCTTTTTTTTTTCGTTTTTATTCTAATTCAGTTAGCATTATCATTACTAATTCTTCTGAATCTTTACCTAGTACTGTATATACCTCTGTTTTTTGGTTGTTTTGTCAGAGGTTGTCTCACAGTCTTTCAATGGAGACCATTCCTACTGTCTTCCCATTTTTCTCAGTTCCGTTCAGCTGCTCAGCCATGTCCAGCACTTTACAACCCCATGACTGCAGCATGTCAGGCCTCCCTGTCCATCACTAACTCCCAGAGTTTACTCAGATTCATGTCCATTGAGTCGGTGATGACATCCAACCATCTTATTCTGTTGTACCCTTCTCCTCCTGCATTCAATCTTTCCCAGCATCAGGGTGTTTTCAAATGAGTCAGTTCTTCACATCAGGTGGCCAAAGTATTAAAGTTTATTAGAGTTTCAACTTCAGCATCAGTCCTTCCCATTTTTTTCTGCCTCTCTGGATTAAAGTGCATCAGTTATCT
This sequence comes from Bos indicus x Bos taurus, assembly GCF_003369695.1. Taxonomy (NCBI): domain Eukaryota; kingdom Metazoa; phylum Chordata; class Mammalia; order Artiodactyla; family Bovidae; genus Bos; species Bos indicus x Bos taurus. The sequence goes on from NW_020867072.1 coordinate 95,752, forward strand.
ATTATGGTCTTGATGGGATGTTCTTGTGGGGGAGCATGACTGTACAGTCTGTGTGGTACCCAGAGTGGGGCAGGATTTGATGGACCACAAGTCACATATTTCCTCAGGGTGTGCCATCAGCTATCACCTTTGGAGGAGATCTGTGGTGCCAGGGCTAAAGCCAGATGTGAGGCACAGACTTCCTCTATTCTCATTGGCCTTCTCAGCTATATTGTGGGCAGGGTGGGGTCCCAAGTTTCTGGAGCAGAGGTCCTGATTGTCAGGCCAGACCAGCCTGTGTTCCCTCTAAGTATGTGCCCTCCCCTCTCCCTGCACTGCAACCCTTGCCACAGAGGGATAAGAGGGGCCTGGGCATGTTGGACAAAGGAGCCAATCTATAGGCTGGCTGCTGACAGAGGTCCACACTACGTCCAATGTGCCATTTGTGTCAGCACCAGCAGTAGCTTCTCCCACCCTGCTTAAACATAGCTTCTGGTCTGAGACCCCTTGGTCCCTCACAACTGATCAGTTCCCCCTGCCTCTGCTGCCCTACCTTGTGGAAGAGGGGTTTCTATTGGGCAGGTGAGGCCCTCATGGGCTCTGGGCACATACTGGGTCATCTGCTGTGGCAGTCTGGCCTCCATCAGAGATCAGGACTTCTCCCGGTGGGCTGACTGTGTAAGTGCCCTCCATGATCATGGCCCCAGCTGTCCCACACAGATGCCACCCTGGGCCAGATGCACCTCTGCTTCCCACATCCCAGCTCTCTGCCTCGTCATGGCAGCCCCTGCTCCAGTGCAGAGCAGCCACATGAAGTAAGCAGGACATGTGTAGGGGTGGGTAGTTGTGGGGAAAATGGGAAGCCACAAATGTGGTCTCAATCAGTCCTCTTCACCCTGACTTGGGAGCAAGCCCTGAGCACATGCTCCTGGAGGGGGGCGTCCAGGCTTCCCACAGTCCTCCTGCTAGTCCACATGTCCCTGTAACCAGCTAAGGACGCTTGTCTTCCCTGTGTCAGACCGCAGGACCAGCGTGTCCAATATATGGCCCGACCACTCACACCCACAGCAGATCTCCACCCACGTAATCTCCCTTATATTCTGAGTCCTCTCCCATGGGCACAGGTCAGGACTTGAATGCTCCTTTTCCCTTCTTACCCTATTCCCTGTGGATCTTTAATAGAGCCTAGGTTTAGGAATCTTTCTCCATTTTCCAATTAGTCTTTTGAATTAATTGTTCCACATGTTGATGTATTCTTTTTTTTTTTTTTTTGAGTATAGTTGATTTACCATGTTGTGTTAGTTTCAGGTGTACAGCAAAGTGATTCAGCTTTACATATACATGTATTTGGGCTTACCACTTGGCTCAGTTAGTAAAGAATCTGCCTTCAATGCAGGAGGTGCAGGTTCAATCCCTGGGTTGGGAAGATCCCTTCAGGTGGCCATGACAACTGTGTCCAGTATTCCTGCAAGGAGAATCCCATGGAGAGTGGAGCTTAGCAGGCTGCAGTCCATAGTGTCACAAAGAATCGGACATGAGTGAAATGACTGAGCACAGGCACGCATGCATACATATACCTATTTCTTTACAAATTATTTACCCATTTATGTCGTTAAAGAATGTTGAGCAAAGTTCCCTGTGGTTTTGTAGTAGGTCCTTGTTGGTTATCTATTTTAAATATAGTGGTGTGTATAAGTTAATCCTCAACTCCTGATTTATCCCTCCTCCCTCCCAACTTCCCATTTGGTAATCATCATTTCGGCTTCTATGTAGATGTGTTTTTGATGTGTTGATTGGGGGAGGCAGCTTTTTTGAGGAGTCATGTATGGATGTGAGAGTTGGACTATAAAGAAAGCTGAGCACCAATGAATTGATGCTTTTGAACTCTGGTGTTGGAGAAGACTCTTGAGAGTCCCCTGGACAGCAAGGAAATCCAACCAGTCCATCCTAAAGGAAATCACTCCTGAATATTCATTGGAAGGACTGATGCTGAAACTGAAACTCTAATACTTTGGCCACCTTAAGGGAAGAACTAACCTATTTGAAATGACCCTGATGCTGGGAAAGATTGAAGACAGGAGGAAAAGGGGATAACAGAGAATGAGATGGTTGGATGGCATCACAGACTCAATGTACATTAGTTTGAGTAAACTCCAGGAGTTGGTGATGGACAGGGAAGACTGGCATACTGCAGTCCATGGGGTCGCAAACAGTCAGGCACGACTGACCGATGTAACTAAACTGAGTCCTACTTTTTTTATTTTTTCCTTTTTTTGCCTGTGTTTTGGTGTCGCATACAGTAAATCATTTCTAAGATGGATGCTGTATAAATTCTCCAGTATGTTTTCTTCTAGCAATTTTATAGTTTCAGATCTTACATTTATTTAAATCTTAAATCAACTTTGAGTTTAGTGAATGGTATAAAGTAAGGGTCCAGTTTCATTCTTTTGCATTCAGATGTCTAGTTTGCCTACTGTGATTAATTGAAGAAACAGCAAGGTAAAATTTAATCATGATCATCTCAAGGCAGAAATGTGTGACAAGCCTGTAGGAAAGGTAATGGCATGAGGGACCTGCCAAGACCATGTAGAGTTTGGGGACTCCCACTTGATTCCTGCTGATATGTGGATGTGGTCCTGTGTAGATGTGTTCTCACTCTTAGAATATAAACCTCTGCCAAACAAGAGAAGCCTCTGAGCCAGCAGTATTGTGCTCTTATCATGAGTTCATGGGCACTATTTTGGCTTTTGCCTTTTGCCTTCAGTGTCATTCAAATGGGCAGCCTTCATGATGTTACTCTTGACCACTGATAAAAGCAGCTTCTCATTTAAATTCCTTTGACTTCTGATCCGGTCTCTAGTTTATGGTTTTTACTATATTTTCAAACAAATTCTTAGACATACATGGCAGAAGAGAGTGATTCTCTCCCTTACAGTCTTAGATAATTCAACTTCTGATAATACTATATCACCACACTGTTGATTTCTATTTCATTTACCTCTCTGGCATGCATTTCTGATAAGATACATACTCAAAAAATTATCATAAAAGCTGCATGTATTAAACAGTAAGTGATTAGAAAACATGAAAAAATTAATACTCAAGAGAATGATTGAGGAAGTTTCTTTGGGAGGTGACCATTAGGCTGGCCTTAGATGGTTGCTAGTTTCTGAGTCACAGAAGACAGGATGGACACAGGCATAGAGAAAAGCAGAAGGTCTTAGGGAAATCATTGTATTAGTCAACAGAGGTTGTTATGGACACAGCTAGAGAGGTCAACTGGAATCTATTCATAGGGAACCTGTAAAAGTGGAAGTCTAAAGAGTTTGTACTACTCTTTGTAAGTGCTAATGAGCAAAAACTGCCACCACAAAACCCAAAAGAGCATTTGCAATAGGATTTGACATGTCTGAATCACAATATACCGTCCTTTTCCAGGAGAGCTACAGGCGACCGATATTGATGTTTTGTGTTATCCTACTTGGATATATCCTTTCTCAACTCATGACTTATTTATATTTTTTCTGTTTTAACTCTAGGTGTCCTTGGATCCTTTTTAAACTTTATGCATCCTCACCTCTTTCTGGAAAGTGACAGTGTATCAGTGTATTTTTAAATATATACCAGGGCTACTTTGGGGAAACAAGGCCCTCTAACATCAGCTTTTGGTCCACCTCAGGGCTTCCCTGATAGTTCAGTTGGGAAAGAATCCATCTACAATTCTGGAGATCCTGGTTCAATTCCCGTGTCGGGAAGTTCTGCTGGAAAAATGATAGGCTTCCCATTTCAGTATACTTTGGCTTCCCTTTTGGCTCATCTGATAAAGAATCCAACCGCGATTTTGGAGACTTGGGTTCCATCTCTGGATTGGAAGATCCCATGGAGAAGGGAAAGACTAACAACTCCAGGATTCTCGCCTGGATAATTCCATGGACTGTATAGTCCATGGGCTTGCCAAGAGTCCAACAGGACTGAACGACTTTCATTTTCAGCTCTTCAGGCCTAGCAATTGGTTGCCTTCCCTATAACAGCAAGCATTTCAGTAAGTCAAACTGCAGGTGTTAAAGTGTGATAGTGTTAAATGGTGATTACATATGCAGATCTGAAATCACAGTACTGACCTATATGCAGATATATGGTCTCTCTGTCCATATCATCCTGGTAGCTGCTTTAGGTAATTAATTTTCTGCAGGCAAGGCATGAAAGTGCTCCCACTTCCTTTGAAAGGACAGCACACCCAGGGTGTCTTTCATTCTTATTGATTTTAAATCACATTCAGTGACTGACTTTGAATCATCAACTGGGTCTTCCAGGAGTTAAAGTACCAGAAAGATTTAATTAGGGAGCTGCAGTCCAGATAAAAGATACCATATCATTGACTTAAAATCTGAACTCAACTCTTTTGATGCTGATGGTGAAACTCTGTGTTTTAGTTTTTTATAAACTATTTTCTGAAGACACACGGGATTCCTCTGGTCAGAGACTCTGCCTTATATATTTCCACATTTGATTGACTACTCCTGGAACCTTTTTAAACATTTCAAAATGAAAGTTAACACCAAATTAAATACTCCATACTCTTACTTTTAAACCATGATAAACTTGTAGAACATGGATTAACAAAAGACTTTATTGGGGAAGAATGTTTTACCACTGTCGTTATTTAGAAATTCTAGGGTATGGTGATAAATGAAAGACCAGCTTTTACTCAGTGTTATATTAATACTTGTATCAAAAGTCTCTGTACAAACTACCGTGGCTGTCCAGTGGTTAGGATTCTGTGTTTTCACTAGAAGGGGAACAGGTTCAATCCCTGGTCAGGGAACTATGATCCCACAACCTGCATAGTGCCTCCCCCAATAAAAAAATTCTCTGTGGGGGATGATCCTATTTGTCATCAGCACTGGGATTGGGCCACACCCACTGCCCTGCCTTTGGGAATACATTTCTCCCACCGATTTCTTAGCATAACAGTGGCCTAATTGAATTTGATTTGCTACCTCTAAACATCATTTTAGTCCTTGGGAGTGCTAGTTGTGGGTTTTAATTGTATCAGCATTTTGTGCCTCCTGAGCACCTTTAGCTGACAGCATAGGCAGGTGATGCAACAAACCCCATTATGAGGTAGGAGGCCAGGAGGTGATTTCTGCCCATCCTGGGGCAGAGTTTCACATTCACAGTCAGAGTTTAACATTCAGGGGGAGCTTCACATTCACCATCCCCATGTGAAACCCTCTTCCCATCTAGGTTCTGGCAGTCTAGACCCTATTGTCATTCTACACCCCAAAGGCCACACCACTACTCCTTGCCGCTGAGATCAATTGTTAAGCAGGGTTATCCATCTTCAATGCAGACTCCTGACCCAGTCCAGACCTCTACACCCTGGCTAACTGGGGACCTGAGGGTCTGTTCCCCCAATCTCTTGGGACCCCATATCCCTCCCTTTTCAGGTGCTCACCTCTTCTCTTCTTTCCATCCCTTCCATCAGAAAATTCACCCCCACACACAAAAATATCATCTTTTCACTGTTTGATCTTTATTTTAATTGCAGCCATCAGTTTACTATGTTAGTGTGAGAGTCAGTCTTTTCCTGGTTGGCCATTTCTAAGAAAGCAGACCTCTGGAGACACAATTCTAAACTGTCTGCCCTTTTCTATTCAGTTACCGGCTGCCCAGGTTGTACTTCTCCAGGGTATCTCATTCTGGGGCAGCTGAGCTTATCTTCTCTTTTGGTTCTGCCTCTTTCTTTGACTCTGCCTCATATTTCTGTACCATTTTTTTGCTTTGATTTAGTTTCTTGCATGCATAGGAATAGAAAAAAACACTTTGGCTTTCTTGTTTTCTTCACCTTCTTCAATTGAGTGGCATATGATCGGATTTTCTTTTTCAGGGTTCCTTGTAGAGGCCTTCTGAACCTCATGGTCATCTTTCATGCCTGTAAAGGCAAGGGAAGGTTACTAGTTTTGAGGAAAGAGCATAAAAACTGATTTGGAAGGGAGACTTCATGAAAAGGGATGTGGGTTGATGAGGGCTTTTGTGCCAGGCAGGGGCAGTGTAGAGGACTTGGGCAGCAAAGTCAACGAATAACATGGTGAGCATAGATGGAGTCATCTTACCTTCACACTGCCTCTGTATCTCCGTTGACAAAGGGTCTTCTTTCTTCCTTTCATCCTTGAAGCTAACCTCATTGCAACTCTTCTTGGCTGCCGTGGCTTCCTTGTTACCTTAGTCGTGATGATACCATGAAGTGGCCTAACCCAGAATCTCTGCCTCTGACCTCCCTATATATACCTTCTCAGGACAATGAGGAGCCACACCCTTCAATTTGATTGGTCAGCTAGGCACTCCCCTAGCCAATGGTGGCTTGAGGGAATTAGACATCACAATGTACCACTTTGCCCATCAGCATGGGCTGGTGTATGCTAAGGGAGGCCATGACATAGCTTTCCCAATACTGATACCTCTGTGTGTCTGATTCTGGGGAGTGGTGATTTAGGGGCATGGTACTTCTTCTCATGACCTTCAGACTTTCCTTCAGTTCCCTTTATTCTTTAACTTATATATCTGCCTTCAACACTCCTGACTCTTCCAGCCCTCTATGAACCTCTGAAAAACACTTTCCATCCCACTTCAGAAATTTAGAGTCCTCTAGTCACTTCAATTAGGAAAAGGCAATGGCACCCCACTCCAGTACTCTTGCTTGGAAAATCCCATGGATGGAGGAGCCTGGAAGGCTGCAGTCCATGGGGTCGCTAAGGGTCGGACACGACTGAGCGACTTCACTTTCACTCTTCACTGTCATGCATTGGAGAAGGAAATGGCAACCCACTCCAGTGTTCTTGCCTGGAGAATCCCAGGGATGGGGGAGCCTGGTGGGCTGCCATTTATGGGGTCACACAGAGTCAGACACGACTGAAATGACTTAGCAGCAGCAGTAGCAGTAGTCACTTCAACTATAGACCACCCTCTTCTTGTTGGGTATTCTTGAGGGGCTTAAGGAACTTAAGAGCAAAAGCTTAAGGTGAAAAATATAATTAAGAACAGGTTGGATGTTTTTCTACTCCAATGAGCTTTAGAGACCCCCAGACTTGGTGAATCCTCAGTCTGTTGCCCCAAGGTCAATACACAGTCTCCATAAGATTATACATCAGAAAAAAGAGAGTGTTAAATGTCTCCTCCACTAATATTGTTGGGGACACTTCAACTCTCATATTGAGTAAGGAAACTCAACTTGCCCCATCTACCAGAAATACATTCCTCAATTAAAAAAAAAAAAAAAAAAGTAAGGTCCTCAAAGGGAAGAGTCAGATTATCACTGCACCACTGACTCTTGACTGAACCACTTCCCCAGTGGTCCCTCACTGACAGTTACCAGTAGGCAGGGCCCACTGTGGTGCTAACCAATAGCTGAACAAGACAAGTACCAGTAGGTAGCTGGTTTATAGTTGGTTGCTTGTGGGCGGGGCCCAGTGAGGCACTGACCAATGGCTGAGCAAGACCCATTGCCTAGTAACAGGATGCAGACTAATAAGGCCCAGTGATGGGTACCTGCTAAGGGTTGTGCTCATGCTGCTCTGTTACAGAAGGACACTTTAGGTCCAACGTGCTGGAATCTTTTTGATTGACTCCTTTCCAACCTCAGATTTTGATTTCACATGCTAATTTAACTTTTGCACATCATTCTTTTCATTGTATTCCCAGGCATACCTGTCACCAGTGCTTATCTCTATGCCCTTCCAACAACTGTCACTTGACCACATTCTCAGCATATAGTATAGCTGATAATTCAAAGCCAACAAGAATGTGAAGGCCAGACCAACTTTAAAACTATTTTGAACAACCTTAACCTCACAGTGATTCTTATTCTATTCACAGTTGAACAGAGCAGGATGAGCACAGTCCTTAGAAGATAGCCTTTAATGTGCTTCCTTTCAACCCACCCTGTTCCTAGGCAACAGGTGTTGCTCAGCCTTGCTTGGTGCCTCAGAGGGCCCCATTCACAAGCAGCCAATTGTCAATGAGTGACCGTTAGTTGTCCTGCTCAACTATTGGTCAACACCACATGTGGCCCTATCCACAAATTACTGTCAATGAGGGACCAGTGGGGAAGTGATTGAGTCAAGGGTGGTGTGGTGGTCATCAGGTGAAGAGTAAGATAAGAGGCAGAATCAGGCCTTCTTCTAGAGGCCTTGAAGCTCATCCAGCTTTGGGTTCTCGAGTGCCCAGGGAACAGATTGGGCACTATATCCTGTAGTGCTCCAGATCCCTCAATAAGGCCCTCCACTAGCCTTGGCCCAGGCCTTGAGGAGTGATGAAGCTCTCCCCCATCCCTGTCTCCATGACCTACTAGCAGTGGACGTCTTTCTGGGTCTCAGTTTGTGAGAACTAGTCTCCCTATTTAGACAGCCTGAGGAGAATGAGGACCTATTGGGTTGGGTGCCTGGCTCTGTCAGGAATGAGACCTGGAAAGAATGTGGGAACTTGGCCCTGAAGGAGCTGCTGACTGAGATCTGCTTCCCCTTAACCAGGACTGGGACATTTCAGGGTGAAAATTATGCCTTGAGGCTTTGCCCTTTCTTGTCAGGACAGAGAATAACATTCATCTGATAGAGATTTACAGGAACATCATTACCTGACCATGACCTGACCTTAAGAACAAAGGGTCAGACACCAAGAAGTCTGCAACTAACCTCAACTCTCTCTAACATTTGTTTTTGAATGGATTTACTGAAAACTTTCAATAACTTTGGGTTCTTAGGGCATAAGCCACCCATTTCCTTGTATGAATTGTAATAAACCTGTCTGTTCCAAACTCTAACGTTTAGTTTTTAAGGGCCTCATTTTGCATCAGGCACATGGACTTGCCATTTCAGTAACAAAAATACAGTATAAGGACAGACTGTACCTCTTTTAAAAAACAGCAGAGACTGGCCAAGTGCTCACAATGATCCATAACATACCTACTGACTTGGCTTGACTAAACTTCAGCCAAGCTTCTCTCCTCTAAACTTCAGCTTTTCCCTAAGCTTGAGCAAGCACTAAGAGTCAGACTTTTCTGTCTCACTTAGTAGCTCATTTTGGGAGTCAACTCACTACAGAGAGAAACACTTCCTGTTAAAATGCTCCATCATGTGTCTGCTCATCCATAACTACCACTTGCCCCATCACACACACACACACAGAGTTGCTGCTTACCCTCTTTATCCTTCCATGTTAAAGAAACATCCTTTTCTGTTTTACTTTGAGACATGTGAAGAACTTGTAGTCAAAGCATTCTCCCTATTACAAACAGTTCAGTTCAGTCACTCAATATTGTCTGACTCTCTGTGTAACATGGACTGCAGCACACCAGGCTTCTCTGTCCATCAGCAATTCCCACAGCTTGGTCAAACTCAATTCCATTGAATTGGTGATGCCTTCCAACCATCTCATCCCCTGTCGTCGTCTTCTCTGGCCTTCAATCTTTCCCAGCACCAGGATCTTTTCCAATGAGTCAGTTTTCATATTAGGTGGCCAAATTACTGAAGGTTCAGCTTCAGCATCAGTCCTTCCAATGAATATTCAGGACTGATTTCCTTTAGGATTGGCTGGTTTGATCTCCTTGCAGTCCAAGGGACTCCCAAGTGTCTTCTCCAACAGCACAGTCCAAAAGCATCAATTCTTTGGCACTCAGCTTTCTTTATTGTCCAACTGTCACATCAATACATGACTACTAAAAAAACCTTAGCTTTGACCTACAGACCTTGGTCGGTAAAGTAATGTCTGTGCTTTTTAATATGCTGTCTTTGTTGGTCATAGGTTTTCTTCCAAGGAGCAAGCATCTTTTAATTTCACCATCTTCAGTGATTTTGGAGCCCAAGAAAATAAAGTCTGCCACTTTTCCCATTGTTTCCCCATCTATTTGCCATGAAGTGATGGGACTGGATGCCATGGTCTTAATTTTTTGAATGTTGAGTTAAGCTAGCTTTTTCACTCTCCTCTTTCACCCTCATCAAGAAGCTCTTTAGTTCCTCTTTGCTTTATGCCTTAAGAGTGGTGTCATCTGCATATTGAGTTTATTGATATTTCTCCAGGCAGTCTTCATTCCATCTTGGGCTTCATCCAGTCCAACATTTTGCAGGATATACTCTGCATGTAAATTAAATAAACAGGGTGACAGTATACATTCTTGACATACTCCTTTCCCAATTTGGAACCAGTCTGTTGTTCCATGTCTGCTTCTAACTGTTGCTTCTTGCCCTGCATACAGGTAAGATGGTCTTGTATTCCCATCTCTTTAATAATTTTCCACAATTTCTTGTGACCCGTACAGTCGGATAGTTTAACGTAGTCAGTGAAAGAGATATTTTTCTGCAATTCTCTTCCTTTTTCTATGTTCCAAAGGATGTTGGCAATTTGATCTTTTTCCTCTGCCTTTTCTCAATCCATCTTGAGCATCTGAAAGTTCTTGGTTCAAGTTTTGTTGAAGCCTGTCTTGGAGAATTTGCAGCATTACTTTGATAGTATGAGAGATTACCCTATCACCATAGTAATTTCAAATCAATTTCTTCTTATATTTGTCTGGATTTGTTTTTATTAAATAGTAAAAATGGACATAAATTCTTTGGTGTAATGTTTATTTGCAACTTAACAGGTATTAATTAACGCCCTGCAATGTTTCAAGCACTGTTGTGGGTACAAGGGGCACATCACTAACCAATATCCATGACCCTGCTCTCGTGGGGCTTACATTCTAGTTAGGGAAGATGGAAGGTTAACATTAATGACAAAATAGTGAATTATAAAGTATAGAGAGAACCTTATGAGTTATGAGAAATGGGGAGTTTTTCCTCCCCAGAAGTTAGTGAGGAAAGGCCTTTTTAATCCAGGACATTTGAGCAAAGACTTAATTAAAGACATGAGGGACTGACCTTGTGATTATCTTGGGGAAATAATTCTGGGGAGAGAAAATAGCCAGGGCAAAAGTCCCTGATTGGTATTGTCTGTGTCCTTCCAATAGAACAAGGAGGTTGGTGCAAGTGGGACCAGGTGAGTGAGGACGAGACTAGGAAGTGATGAGCTGCTGTTGAGAGAGAACAGGGCAGGAAAAGGAGGAAAGCAATATTAAACTTATCATTCTATTTATGTAATGTAATGAATTGGTTCACAGTACACAAACCGCACTGGGCTGTGGTGGTAAAGAGGAGAGGCATTTGTCATAGTCTGATGGCAAGGAGGTGGGGGAAGGGTACTTTTAAGTAAAGACACCTGAGATGAAGCCTGAACCACCTAAAGTAGATAGATCACCAAGTGAAAAGGTGTGAAAGTGCTTCCCAGACAGGGGGAAGAAAATGTAAAGGCACTGAGACCCAAGAAAGCTGGTTATACATGCATTGAATATGACTGCAATAAGGTATGATGGGCAAATTGTGAAGAAACATGGCCTTAAAGGTAAAGAGAAGAACTTGAAGGGACAGCTGGGCATATGTTAATTTAATGTCTGGGTTACTCTGCTTTGAAGGAGCATTATTAATGGTTTCTAACTGTAAATATATACTTGAGGCAAAGCAATATGGAAATTCAAAAGGAAGTATAAAAATGAAATTAGAGAACATCAATAAGTGTGTCAATAGAAATATATACTGTTAATATTTTGACTTTGTTGTTCTATCTAAATATCTATAACATATATATTATATATGTTGTATAATGCTAAATATATATGTAATACACTTATATTTGGATGAGCATATATACATCAGTGATTTTTTTTTTTAATTTAGACAAATTGAATCAAACTGTATGTTATATTGTAGCCATCCTTTTCTATACAATATGCTGGGAGAATTTTTCTATCTCAACGAACATGTATCTGCCATTATTTCTAAGGATTACTATAGTGTTCAAATGCTTGCTTATCCCATACTAGTGTTATGAAGACGGGAACCATGTGTGTCTTGTTCACTGGTTGCTTCCATATATTTTCTACTGTAAATATGGCTGTAATACACATTGAGGTTCATGTATCTTTTCAAATTAGTGTTCATTTTCTTCTTATATTTACCTAGGAATGGGATCAGAGAAGGCAATGGCACCCCACTCCAGTACTCTTGCCTGGAAAATCCCATGGACAGAGGAACTTGGTAGGCTTCTGTCCATGGGGTTGCTAAGAGTCAGACATGTCTGAGCAACTTCACTTTCACTTTTCACTTTCATGCACTGAAGAAGGAAATGGCAACCCACTCTAGTGTTCTTGCCTGGAGAATCCCAGGGATGGGGGAGCCTGGTGGGCTGCCGTCTATGGGGTTGCACAGAGTTGGACATGACTGAAGCGACTTAGCAGCAGCAGCAGCAACAGGAGTGGAATTGTTGGGTCACATGGTAGTTCTATTTTTAGTTTTTTTAGAAACTTCCATGATGTTTTCCTTAGTGACTGCACAAATTTACATTCCCACCAATTAAGTACAAGGGCTTCCTTTTCTCCACATCCTTGCCAACATTTGTATTTTCAGACATTTTGATTTGATGATAGCCATTCTGATGGATGTGAGGTGATATCTTCTTGTGATTTTGATTTCCATTTCTTTGATGTTTAGTGATGTTCAGCATTTTTTCATTTGCCTATTAGTCCTCTACATATCTTCTTTGGATAAATTCAGAACTTCCCATTGTTTAGTATTTTTTTTCTTAAATATTGAGTGGTATACTCTGTTTATATATTTTGTATGTTGACCCCTTATTGTCATGTCATTTGCAAATATTTACTCCCATTCAGTAGACTGTCTTTTCATTTTGTAAATGTTTTTGCTTGATGTGGAAAAGCTTTTAAATTTAATTAGATTTCATTTTTTTCTTTTGTTTCTTTTGCCTTAGGAGACAGATGAAAAAAAATATTGCTATGATTTATGTCAAAGAGTGCTCTTCCTATGTTTTTATTCTAGGAGTTTTATAGTTTCTAGTCTTTCATTTAGGGCTTGAATTCATTTTGAGTTCATTTATTAATTCTAATAGTTTTTTGGTGGTGGTTTATAATTTTCTGCATATAGTATCATGTCAACTGCAAGTAGTGATGGTTTTACTTCTTCCTATAAATTTGGATAATTTTTATTTCTTTTCCTTGAATGATTACGAGGCTAGAACATCCATTATTTTAGAAGTGGCAAGAGTAGGCATCCTTACCTTGTTCCTGATTTTAGAGGAAAAGCTTTCAGCTTTTTGCAACTGAATATATTAGTTGGGTTTGTTATAAATGACCTTTATTATGTTCAGATATATTCCCTCCATATCAAGTATGATGAGAGTTTTTGTAATGAATGAATATTGAATTTTGCCAAATGGTCTTACAGCATCTATTTAGATAATCATATAATTTTTTTTTATTTGTAGATATTGAACCATCTTTGTACCCCTGGAATAACTCCAACTTGATCATGGTGTGTTATGGTTTCAATGTGTTGTTGAATTTGGTTCTCTAATATTTTGTTAAGAATTTTATCATCTGTATTCAGCAGAAATACTAGCATTTAATTTTCTTTTTGATGGTGTCTTAGTCTTGTTTTTCTGTCAGGATAATGGTGGCTTTGTAGAATGAATTTGGAGATACTCCATCTTCTCAGTTTTTAGGAATAGTTTGAGAAGTTTGGATATAAACTATTCTTTATATGCTTGGAAAATTCTGTTATGAAGCTGTGTGGACCTGAATTTTATTTTGCTAAAAGATCAAATTGCCAACATCCACTGGATCATGGAAAAAGCAAGAGAGTTCCAGAAAAACATCTATTTCTGCTTTATTGACTATGCCAAAGCCTTTGACTGTGTGATCTCAATAAACTGTGGAAAATTCTGAAAGAGATGGGAATACCAGAACACCTGATCTGCCTCTTGAGAAATTTGCATGCAGGTCAGGAAGCAACAGTTAGAACTGGACATGGAACAACAGACTGGTTTCAAATAGGAAAAGGAGTATGTCAAGGCTGTATATTGTCACCCTGCTTATTTAACTTATATGCAGAGTACATCATGAGAAACACTGGACTGGAAGAAACACAAGCTGAACTCAAGATTGCGGGGAGAAATATCAATAACCTCAGATATGTAGATGACACCACCCTTATGGCAGAAAGTGAAGAGGAACTCAAAAGCCTCTTGATGAAAGTGAAAGAGGAGAGTGGAAAAGTTGGCTTAAAGCTCAACATTCAGAAAACGAAGATCATGGCATCTGGTCCCATCACTTCATGGGAAATAGATGGGGAAACAGTGGAAACAGTGTTAGACTTTATTTTTATTGTTATTTTGAGGGAGCTCCAAAATCACTGCAGATGTTAACTGCAGCCATGAAATTAAAAGGCACTTACTCCTTGGAAGGAAAGTATGACCGACCTAGATAGCATATTCAAAAGCAGAGATATTACTTTGCCAACAAAGGTCCATCTAGTCAAGGCTATGGTTTTTCCAGTGGTCATGTATGGATGTGAAAGTTGGACTGTGAAGAAGGCTGAGCGCTGAAGAATTGATGCTTTTGAACTGTGGTGTTGGAGAAGACTCTTGAGAGTCCCTTGGACTGCAAGGAGATCCAACCAGTCCATTCTGAAGGAGATCAGCCCTGGGATTTCTTTGGAAGGAGTGATGCTAAAGCTGAAACTCCAGTACTTTGGCCACCTCATGCGAAGAGTTGACTCATTGGAAAAGACTCTGATGCTGGGAGGGATTGGGGGCAGGAGGAGAAGGGGACGACAGAGGATGAGATGGCTTGATGGCATCACTGACTCGATGGACATGAGTCTCAGTGAACTCCGGGAGTTGGTGATGGACAGGGAGGCCTGGCATGCTGGGATTCATGGGGTCGCAAAGAGTCGGACATGACTGAGTGACTGAACTGAACTGAACTAAAGAGATTTTTAAATATAAGTTCAAATTCACTGCTAGTGGTTCATCTGTTCAAGTTATACACTTTCCCTGATTCAGTTTTGGAATGCTGTGAGTTCCTAGAGATTTGTCAATTTCTTCTAAGTTGTCCAATTTGTTGGACAAAAAAAAAAAAAAAAAAACTATAAAATTTATAGTATTATTTTATGACTTTTTTCATATTGCTGTGATATTGTTAGTAATTTATCCTTTGCATTTATTATTTTGTTTAGTTCAGTCATCTCTCTTTTATTTTAGATTAACCTGGCTAAGGACTTCCTTATTATGTTTATGTTTCAAAAAATATATATCTTTCTTTCATTGATCTTTTTTACTTTAGGGAAGGGTGGGGGGGTCCTCTATTTTATTATTGTCCCCTCTGATCTTTATTACTGCCTTAATTCTGAGGATTTGGGGCTCCATTTATTTTTCCTTTTCTAATTCATTTATATATTAGGTTCAGTTGTTTATTTACAGCATCGAACTTTACTTCCATCCCCAGTCACCTCCACAACTTGGTGTTGTTTTTGCTTTGGCTCCGTCTCTTCATTCTTTTTGGAGTTATTTCTCCATTGATCTCCAATAGCATATTAGTCACCTGCTGACCTGGGAAGTTCATCTTTCAGTGTCCTATCTTTCTTCCCTTGCATACTGTTCATGGGGTTTTCAAGGCAAGTGGTTTGCTATTCCCTTCTCCAGTGGACCACATTTTGTCAGCGCTCTCCGCCATGACCCGTCTGTTTTTGGGTGGCCCTACATGGCACGGCTCATAGTTTAATTGAGTTAGACAATGCTGTGGTCCATGTGATCAGATTGGTTAGTTTTCTGTGATTGTGGGTTTCATTCCATCTGCCCTCTGATGGAGAAGGATAAGAGGCTTATGGAAGCTTCCTGATGGGAGAGACTCACTGAGGGGGAACATGGGTCTTGTTCTGATGATAGGGGCCATGCTCAGTAAATCTTTAACCCAATTTTCTGCTGAAGGGCTGTGTTCCCTCCCTGTTATTTGACCTGAGGCCAAACTATCCTAGAGGTAATGAAGATAATGGCAATCTGCTTCAAAATGTCCCATGCAAGCACTGCTGCACTCAGTATCCCCAACCCAGCAGCAGGCCACCACTGACCCACGCCTCCACCACGGACTCCTGAACGCTCACAGGAAGTCTGGGTCAGTCTCTTGTAGGGTCACTGCTCCTTTCTGCTGGGTCCTGGTGCACACAAGATTCTGTTTTTGCCCTCCAAGAATCTGTTTCCCCAGACCTGTGCAAGTTCTGGTGGCTCTATGTTGGGGTTAATGGTGTCCTCCCCCAAGAGTGCTTATGCCAAACCCAGGTCTGCTGCACCCAGAGCCCCTGCCCCCACAGCAGTCCACTGCTGACCCATACCTCCTCAGGAGACACTGAAACACAGTTCTGTCTCAGTCTCTGTGTGGTGTCTGGGTCCTGGCGTGCACCAGGTGTGTCTGAGCTCTGAGTGTCTCTGAAAGTTATGGGGTTTGTTTCTAAACGCAATCTTGCTCCTCTTACCATCTTTCTGGGGCTTCTCCTTTTCCCTTGGATGTGAGATATCTCCTCACAGTCACTCCAGCACTGCGTAACTGC
The DNA here is from genome assembly GCF_003369695.1 of Bos indicus x Bos taurus. Classification (NCBI taxonomy): domain Eukaryota; kingdom Metazoa; phylum Chordata; class Mammalia; order Artiodactyla; family Bovidae; genus Bos; species Bos indicus x Bos taurus. Next base: position 112,215 of record NW_020867072.1, read on the forward strand.
TGTTCAAGTGCTGAGCAGCAGGTGTGGGGTATCTGCTCCCAGTCAATCCAGCATGGCACAAGTAAAGTCCAATGCTGTGAAAGCAATAATGCATAGAAACCTGGAATGTTAGGTCCATGAATCAAGGCAAATTGGAAGTGGTCAAACAGGAGGTGCCATCAAGTGAACATCGACATTTTAGGAATCAGTGAACTAAAATGGACTGGAAAGGGTGAATTTAACTCACTCATTCAGTAGATGACCATGATATCTACTAGTGTGGGTAAGAATCCCTTAGAAGAAATGGAGTAGTCATCATAATCAAGAACAGAGTCTGAAATGGAGTACTTGGAGGTAATCTCAAAAACAACAGAATGAACTCTGTTCATTTCCAAGGAAGACCATTCAGTCTCACAGAAATCCAAGTCTATTCCCCAACCAGTAATGCTGAAGAAGCTAAAGTTGAATGGTTCTATGAAGACCTACAACACTTTCTAAAACTAACAACAACAAAAAAAAGATGTCCTTTTCATTATAGGGGGCTGGAATGCAAAAGTAGGAAATCAAGAAACACCTGGTGTAACAAGCAAATTTGGCCTTGGAGTACAGAATGAAGCAGGGCAATGGCTAACATAGTTTTGCAAAAGGAACACACTGGTTGTTGCAGACACCCTCTTCCCACAACACAAGAGAAGACTCTACACATGGACAGGACGAGATGGTGAATACTGAGATCAGATTGATTGTATTCTTTGCAGCCAAAGATGGAGAAACTCTATACAGTCAACAAAAACAAGACCAGGAGCTGGCTGTGGCTCAGATCATGAACATTTATTGCCAAATTTAGACTGAAATTGAAGAAAGTAGGGAAAACCATTAGACCACTCAGGTATGACCTAAATCAAATCCCTTACGATTATACAGTGTAAGTGACAAATAGATTCAAGGGATTAGATCTGATAGAGTGCCTGAAGAATAATGGATGGAAGTCCATGACATTGTACAGTGATCAAGACCATCCCCAAGAAAAACAAATGCAAAAAGTCAAAAAGGTGGTATGAGGAGGCCTTACAAATAGTTGGGGGAAAAAAAAAAAAAAAAAAAAAGACGTGAAAGGCAAAAGAGAAAAGGAAAGATATAACCATTTGAATACCGAGTTCCAAAGAACAGCAAGGAGAGATAAGATCAGTGCAAAGAAATAGAGGAAAACAATAGAACGGGAAAAACTAGAGATCTCTTCAAGAAAATTAGAAATACCAAGGGGACTTTTCATGCAAAGATGGGCTACATAAAGTACAGAAAACATATGGACCTAACAGAAGCAGAAGATATCAAGAAGAGGTGGCAAGAATACACAGAAGAACTATAGAAAAAAGATCTTTACAAACGAGATAATCAAGATGGTCTGATCACTCACCTAGAGCCACATATCCTGGAATGTGAAGTCAAATGGGCCTTAGGAAGCATCACTATGAACAAAGCTGGTAGAGGTGATGGAATTCCAGTTGAGCTTTTCAAAGCCTAAACGATGGTGCTGTGAAAGTGATACACTCATATGAGAGCAAATTTGAAAACTCAGCAGTGGCCACAGAACTGCAAAAGGTCAGTTTTCATTTCAATCCCAAAGAAAGGCAATGCCAAAGAATGCTCAAACTACCACACAATTGCACTCATCTCACACTCTAGCAAAATAATGCTTAAAATTCTCCAAGCCAGGCTTCAACCATGCATGAACTGTGAACTTCCAAATGTTCAAGCTGAATTTAGAAAAGGCAGTGAAACCAGAGATCAAATTGGCAAAATCTGCTGGATCATCAAAAAAAGGAATAGAGTTCCAGAAAAATATCTACTTCTCCTTTATTGACTATGCCAAAGCCTTTAACTGTGTAAATCACAACAAACTGGAAAACTCTTAAAGAGATGGGAATACCAGACCGCCTGACCTGCTTCCTGAGTAATCTGTATGCAGGTCAAGAAGAAACAGTTAGAACTGGACATGGAATAACAGACTGGTTCCAAATTGGGGAAGGAGTATGTCAAGGTTTTGTATTGTCACCCTGCTTAATTAATTTATTTGCAGAGTACATCATGAGAAATGCTGAACTGGATGAAACACAAGCTGGAATCAAGATTGCCAGGAGAAATATCAATAAAGTCAAATATACAGATGACACCATGCTTAAAGGCAGAAAGTGAAGAAGAAGTGAAAAACCTCTTGACGAAAGTGAAAGAGGAGAGTGAAAAATCTGGATTATAACTCAGCATTCAAAGAAATGAAGATCATGGCATCTGGTCCTATCACTTCTGGGAAAATAGATGGGGAAACAACTGAAAAAGTGACAGACATTTTCTTGGCCTCCAAAATCACTTCAGATGGTGTCTGCAGCCATGAAATTAAAAGAGGCTTGCTCCTTGGAAGAAAAACTATGACAAACCTAGGCAGAATATTAAAAAGCAGAGACATTACTTTGCCAACAAAGGTCCATCTAGTCAAAGATTTGGTTTTCCCCATATTCTTGTATGGATGTGAGAGTTGGACTGTAAAGATAGCTGAGCACTGAAGAATTGGTGCTTTTGAACTGTGGTGTTGGGGAAGACTCTTCAAAGTCCATTGTACTGCATGGAGACCAAATCAGTTAGTCCTACATGCAACTAGTCCTGAATATTCATTGGAAGGACTGATACTGAGCCTGAAGCTCCAGTCCTTTGGCCACCTGATGTGAAGAAATGACTCATTGGAAAAAACACTGATGATGGTTAAAAGTCAACGCAGGAAGAAAAGGGAATGACAGAAGGATAAATAATTGGATTTCATCACCTGCTTGATGGATATGAGTTTGAGCAAGCTCCAGGAGTTGGTGATGGACAGGTAGCCTGGCATGCTGCAGTCCATGGGTTTGCAAAGAGTCAGACACAACTGAGCAACTTAACTGAACTGAATACTTTCCCACCTAATCAACAGTAGATTATAGCTCAAATTTATAATTTGCTGCTGTTATTTAAGAAGGCATTATTAGGGAAACCTAAGGCAACAGAAGAGAGAAATCCACGGACAGAAGTAGAGGTCTTTGAAGCCTCTTATCAAGAGGAGATCTTAAATAAGTCTAAATCATAATCAGATTAACATGAAACCTGGCAATTTTGAAATTTACCAGAGCCCTGTGATCCTGTAAAACCATTATTATTAAAGAAATCCCACCATGTTTTGTGGTCTGAGAAATAGCAAAGTGTAACTCTTTCCCTGATAACCTAGCTAAGATTTGTAGGTCATCCCCTTGTTTACCTAGAACAACTCAGGCACAGACCCTCCAATTTCACATTGTTTGTCTTGTAAATCATTAATTAGCTGAACTGTTTGCCCCAGTGATTTGTGAGACTGTAACTTGAACAAATTTTAAAGTTTGTCTTCTGTGTATATGGTTCTGAACTTTAACTCATCCCTCAAAGAAAGTGAAAGTGAAGTCACTCAGTCGTGTCCAACTCTCTGCGACCCCGTGGACTGTAGCCTACCAGGTTCCTCCGTCCATGGGATTCTCCAGGCAAGAATACTGGAGTGGGTTGCCATTTCCTTCTCCATGGGATCTTCCCGACCCAGGGATTGAACCCGGGTCTCCCACATCTTGAGCGAGCCACCAGGGAAGCCCTAAGTTTAAACAAATATTGGGATGCTTAAACAAATAACAAATGAACCTTGAAGCAACACTCCCAAATGGATCCTTCTTGAGAATGTGTGGACTGTCAGGAAAAACATTTTTGACTCTAGTTTCCTCTCACAGCATCTTATGAGCCTAAACATCATATAAACTGTCTGATCATGCCACTGGTTCACGTCACTCTTCCATAAACAATTCTTTCTAGCCTTGTTAATTCCTTGTTACAAAAATTAAATTCCTTTCTGGCTGACTAGGAGACACTTTCAGATTTTGTTCATTATACATATTGTAATCATCTTTTCAAATCAACTCCCTCATTACTTTAGAGCATATTTGTTTTTTATCCAACAAAGCTCACAATAAAGGCAATTTATAAATCTCAGTCCCTGTCATGGTTAACTTTATTTGTCAACTTGGCTTAGCCATAGTGCCTGGATATGTGGTCAAATGTGTTAAGTGCATGTAACTACCAGAACAGTCAAGATACAGAGCTGTTTCATCACCAAAAAGGAACTTCTTTGTGCTTCTCTTTTATACTTTCACTACCCCCCTGCAACCTGATAGAGAATAGGAGAATTTAAAGAAGAGTGGTAGGATCTGAGAGCAGTCACCTGGATCAAGGACATAGCTTATCCAACTTTGGGTGCCCTAGAAGCCTTAGACAAATTAAGTGACCCGTGAATATATATTCTTTATTTGTTTCATTTTTAGGATCATTATTTTTAGAGTAGTTTTAGATTCATGGCAAAATTGTGAGGAAGGTACAGATATCTCCCATATACTCCCTGTGTCCACACATGTATAGCCTTCTCCATTCTCAGTATTTTCTCCAAGATAGCGGACTTGAAGGACATACGTTCAACTTCGCCTGCAAGAACTCCAAAATTACAACTCGCTGCTGAACAACCGTCAATAGGAGAATGTCAGATCCCATTAAAAAAAGATACCCCATGTCAAAGTGCAAAGAAGAAGCCCCAGCAAGATGGTAGGAGGGGCGAAATCATGTTTAGAATCAAATTGCATACCCGCCAGAGACTTTGCAAGGGCTCAAACAAACCATGTATGCACCAGGACCCAGAGATCCACAGAGACTGAGACAGAACTGTGTTTGAGTGTCTCCCACAGAGGTACAGGTCAGCAGTAGACTGCTGTAGGGGCAGGGGCTCTGGGTGCAGTAGACCAGGTTATGGCATAAGCCCTCTTGGAGGAGGTCACCATTAAACCCACAATAGAGCTGCCAGAAGTTACACAAGACTGGGGAAAGAGACTCTTAGAGGGCACAAACAGAAACTTGTGTGTACCAGGACCCAGGGAAAGGAGCAATGACACCAACAGAGAATGACCCAGACTTGCTTGTGAGTGTCCAGGAGGCTTTGGCAGAGGTGTGGTTTGGTGGTGGCCTGCTGCAGGGTTGGAGGCACTGAGTATAGCAGTGCCTGCATGGGACATTTTGGAGGAGGTGACATTATCTTAATTACCTCTAGAATAGTTTGGCCTCAGGTCAAATAACAGGGAGGGAACACAGCCCTTCAGCATAAAACTGGATTAAAGATTTACTGAGTATGGCCCCTACCATCAGAACAAGACCCATGTTCCCCCTCAGTGAGTCTTTCCCATCAGGAAGCTTCCATAAGTCTCTTATCCTTTTCCAGCAGAGGGCAGAAAAAATGAAAACCACAATCAAAGAAAACTAACCAATCTGATCACATGGACCACAGTGTTGTCTGACTCAATTAATCTATGAACCATGCCGTGTAAAGCCACCCAAGACAGATAGCTCATGGCAGAGAGCTCTGACAAAACATGGTCCACTGGAGAAGGGAATGGCAAACAACTTGATTTTCTTGCACTCTGAATCCCATGAACAGTATAAAAAAGCAAAATGATAGGACACTGAAAGATGAACTGCCCATGTTGGTAGGTGCCCAATATATTATTGGAGATCAATGGAGAAATAACTCCAGAAAGAATGAAGAGATGGAGCCAAAGCAAAAACAACAACCAGTTGTGGATTTAATTGGTGATGGAAGTAAAGTCTGATGCTGTAAAGAGCAATATTGCATAGGAACCTGGAATATTGTTCCATGAATCAAGGCAAACTGGAAGTGGTCAAACAGGAGATGGCCAGAGTGAACATCAACACTTTAGGAATCAACAAACTAAAATGGACTGGAATCAGTGAAGTTAACTCAGATGACCATTATATCTACTACTGTGGGCAAGAATCCCTTAGAAGAAATGGAGTAGACCTCATAGTCAACAAAAGTGTCAAAAATGCAGTACTTGGATGCAATCTCAAAAACGACAGAATGATCTCTGTTCATTTCCAAGGCAAACAATTCAATATCACAGTAATCCAAGTCTATGCCCTGACCAGTAATGCGGAAGAAGTTGAAGTTGAACGGTTTGCTGAAGACATACAAGACATTCTAGAACACCCAAGAAAGATTTCCTTTTCATTATAGGGGACTGGAATGCAAAAGTAGGAAGCCAAGAGATACCTTGAGTAACAGGCCAATTTTGCCATGGAGTACCAAATGAAGCAAGGCAAAGGCTAACAGAGTTTTGCCAAGAGAACACACTGGTCTTAGCAAACACCCTCTTTCAACAATACAAGAGGAGACTCTACACATGGACATGACCAAATGGTCAATACTGAAACCACATTGATTATATTCTTTGCAGCCAAAGATGGAGAGGCTCTATACAGTCAGCAAAAACAAGTCCGGTAGCTGACAGTGGCTCAATTCATGAACTCCTTATTGATATTTCAGACTCAAATTGCAGAAAATAGAGAAACCACTAGACAATTCAAGCATGACCTAAATCATATCCTTTATGATTATTTAAGGGATTAGATCTTATAAACAGAGTGCCTGAAAAACTATAAACGGAAGTTCACAGCATTGTACAGGAGGCAGTGATTCAGGCAATCCCCAAGAAAAAGAAATGCAAAAGGCAAAATGGTTTTCTTAGGAGGCCTTACAAATAGCTGAAAAAAGAAAAGACATGAAAGGCAAAGGAGAAAAGGAAAGATATACCCATGTGAATGCAGAGTTACAAAGAATAGCAAGGAGAGGTAAGAAAGCTTTCCTCAGTTATCAATGCAAAGAAATAGAAGAAAGCAATAGAATGGGAAGGCCAGAGATCTCTTCAAGAAAATTAGAGATAAGAACAGAAAATTTCATGCATAGATGGCCTCAATAAAGGACAGAAACGGTATGGACCTAACAGAAGTAGAAGATATTATGTAGAGGTGGCAAAAATACACAGAACTACACAAAATAGATCTTCATGACCCAGATAACCATGATTCTGTAATCACTGACCTAGAGCCAAGCATCCTGGAATGTGAAGTCAAGTAGGCCTTAAGAAGCATCACTATGAACAAAGCTAGTGGAGGTGATGGAACTCCAGTTGAGCTATTTCAAAGCCTAAAAGATGATGTTGTGAAAGTGCTGCACTCAATATGCCAACAAATTTGGAAAACTCATCAGTGACCACAGGACTGGAAAAGTTCAGTTTTCATTCCAATCCCAAAGAAAGGAAATACCAAAGAATGTTCAAACTACTGCACAATTGCACTCATCTCACATGCGAGCAAAGTAATGCTTAAAATTCTGCAAGCCAGGCTTCAAAAGTACGAGAATGGTGAACTTCCAGATGTACAACCTGGATTTATAAAAGACAGAGAAACAAGAGATCAAATTGCCAACATCTGTTGGATCATTGCAAAAGCAAGAGAATTCCAGAAAAACATCTACTTCTGTTTTCTTGACTATGCCAAAGCCTTTGGCTGTGTGGATCACAGAAAACTGTAGAAACTTCTTAAAGAGATGGGAATACCAACCAACTTGACCTGCCTTCTGAGACATCCGTATGTAGGTCAAGAAGAAACAGTTAGAACTGGACATGGAACAACAGACTGGTTCCAAATAGGAGAAGGAGTACATGAAGGTTGGATATTGTCACCCTGCTTGTTTAACTTATATGCAGAGTACATCATGAGAAATTCCTGACTGGATGAAGCACAAGCTGGAATTAACATTGCTGGGAGAAATATCAAAACCTCAGATATGCAGATGACACCAACCTTATGGCAGAAAGTGAAGAGGAACTAAAGAGCCTCTTGATGAAAGTGAAAGAGGAGAGTGCAAAAGTGGGCTTAAAACTCAACATTCAGAAAACTAAGATCACGGCATCTGGTCCCAACACTTCATGGGAAAGAAATTGGCAAACAATAGAAACAGTGACAGACTGTCTTTTGGGGCTCCAAAATCACTGCAGATGGTGACTGCAGCCATTAAATTAAAAGAGGCTTGCTCCTTGGAAGACAAGTTATGACCAACTTAGACAGCATATTAAAAAGCAGAGACCTTACTTTTCCAATAAAAGTCCATCTAGTCAAATCTATGGTTTTTCCAGTAGTCATGTATGGATGTGAGTGTTGGACTATAAATAAAACTGAGCACCTAAGAATTTTTTGAACTGTGGTGTTGGAGAAGACTCTTAAGAGTCCCTTGGACAGCAAGGAGATCCAACTTGTCTATCCTAAAGGAAATCATTCCTAAATATTCATTGGAACCATTGAAGGCGGAAGGAGAAGGTGACAATAGACTGTGAGGTGGTTGGATGGCATCACCGACTCAATGGACATGAGTCAAAGTAAACCCCAGCACTCGGTGATGGACAAGGAAGCTTGGTGTACTGCAGTCCATAGGATCGCAAAGAGTCAGACACGACAAGGCAAAGGAACTGAAATGATTCTCAACAACCCCTACAAGTGTGGTACATTTGTTCCAGTTAATGAATCTGCATCGGTAGATCATTTTCACCCAAATTCCTTAATCTACATTAGGGTTCACTCTTGGTATTGCATAGTCCATGAATTTGACCTCCTGTATAATGATATGTATCCATCATTATAGTATCATACAGTCTAATTTCACTGACCTAAAAATTCTCTGTGCTCTACCTACTCATCCCTCCACACCCCTCTGTCACCACTGATCTTTTCATTCTTTAGACTTTTGCTTTTGTTCATAATGTTCTATAGTTGGAATCATACAGCAGGTAGCCTTTTCAGATTGGCTTGTTTCACCTAGTAATATGCATTTACGATTTCCCCATGTCTTTCATGGCTTCATTGCTCATTAACTTTTAGGACTGATTAATATTTCATTATCTGAATGTACCACAGTTTATCCATTCACCTACTGAAGGACCTCTTGGTTGCCTCCAAGTTTTCACAATTATGAATAAGTCTTTCACAAATATTTGTATATAAATTATTTTGTATGGACTTAAGTTTTCAACTTCTTGGGATAAATACCAATGAGCACAATTGCTTGACTGTATGTTAAACATATGCTTGGTTTTGTAAGAAACACAAGACTGTCTTCTAAGGTGGCTATATTGTGTTGCATTTTCACCTGTAGTGAATAAGACTTTTGGATTCTGGGAGAAGGTGAGGGTGGGATGATTTGAGAGAATAGCACTGAAACATTATTTTACCATATGTGAAACAGATGAACAGTCCAAGTTTAATGCATGAAGCAGGGCACTCATAGCTGGTGCACTGGGACAACCCAGAGGAATGGGATGGGGAGTTAGGTGGGAGGGGTTCGGTATAGGGACACAGGTACACCCATGCTGATTCATGTCAATATATGGCAAAAACCACCAGAGTATTGTAAAGTAATTAGCCTTCAATTAAAATTAATTAATTAATTTAAAAAAGAGTGCTTATTGTTTTACATCCTTACTTCACATCCATTGGTAACGTCCATGTTTTTGATTTTGGTCATTCTAATAGATGTGTAATGGTATCTCGCTGTTGTGTTATTTTGCATTTCTCTGATGACATATTCCCTGATGTGGAGTATCTTTTCATATTTTTTCCCCTTCTATATATCTTCTTCAGCAAAGTGTCTGTTAAGATCTTTGATTCATTTTGTAATCAGATTTTTTTTATTTTTGAGTATTAAGAGTTATCTGTATGCTTTAGATAACAGTCCTTTATGAAATGTGTCTTTTTCAAATATTTTCTCCCAGTCTGCAGCTTGTTTTCACATGGTCTGGACATTGCATTTTATAGAACAGAAGTTTTTCACTTTAATGAAGCCCAACTTATCAATTACTTCTTTCAAGGTTCATGAAATATATATAATATATATAGTCCATAACATCTTATGGGAAAACCTGAATGAATGTTTTGGTCTGTCTACCTGGAGAATTCTAATTAATATATTCCATATTACCTGCTATATCATCTATATTTCAACAAAGCATTACAAGGCACCCTAAAAGGCAAGACCAAAACACAGTCTAATGAGACTAGCAAGTCATCACAATAAGATTTAGGTATGATACAGATTTTAGAATTATCAGACACGGAATTTAAAATAACTTTAATAAAAATGTTAACAGCGCTAATAGAAAAAGTGGAAAATGTACAAGAACAGATGAGCAATGTTAGTAGAAAGATGGAAATGCGAATAATATGTTAAAAGAAAATGACAGAAATCCAGCATACCATAATAGAAATGAATAGTAGCGTTGTTGGACACATAAATAAATTGAACAGTCAAGGAAAAAATTTGTAAGCTTAATGCTATGCTATGCTAAGTCGCTTCAGTGGTGTCCGACTCTGTGCGACCCCATAGACGGCAGCCCACCAGGCTCCCCCCGTCCCTGGGATTCTCCAGGCAAGAACACTGGAGTGGGCTGCCATTTCCTTCTCCAATGCATGAAAGTGAAAAGTGAAAGTGAAGTCGCTCAGTCGTGTCCGACTCTTGGCGACCCCATGGATTGCAGCCTAAAGGCTCCTCCGTCCATGGGATTTTCCAAGCAAGTGTACTGGAGTGGGGTGCCATTGCCTTCTCCGTGTAAGCTTAAAGTTGCATCAATAAAAAAAGCTTTCTAAACTGAAATGCAAAGAAAAAAAGAAGAAACAAAGAAACAGAACAGAACATCCAAGAACTCTGGGATAATTTCAAAAAAATATAACATACACATAATTAGAATATTAGAAGTAAAGTAGAGAATGGAGTAGAAGAAATAATTGAGGTAATATTGGCTGAGAACTTTCCAAAATTAATGACAGACACTAAACCATGCACACAAAAAAGCTCAGAAAACACCAAGCAGGATAAAGTCCAAAATTACATACATATAGATTTTATATGCTTATATATGTATATATATTCTCATATGTATTTAGAAGCATACCATATGTATACATATGGCTGAGTCACATTGTTGTGCAGCAGAAACTAACACAATTTTGTAAAGCAATTATATTCCAATAATAAAGTACCATAAAAAGAATACAATATTAAACCTTGAGAAAACCTAGGATTAAGGGAAAACTTGAAAGAAGTTAAAGGGTAAGGAACCTAACCTATTGAAGAACAAGAACAAGAACTGTACAGAGGACTTCTCATAAAAATACACACAAACAAAGAAGGAGGAGAGTGAAATATTAAAATATTTAAAGAAAATGGATACCAACCTAGTATTCCATATCCTGCAAAATAATTCTTTGAAAGTGAAGAGGAAATATAGTCTGAATCATTAAAAGAGAAAGAATTTATCTCCAATAAGTTTGCCCTGCTAGTAATGTTAAAAGTTCTTCAAGAAGAAAGATGATGTGGGTCATAACTTTCGATCTATGTAAGGAAAGCAACCATCAGTGAAGGAATACATGAAGGGAAAGTAAGATATTTTACTTCTTCTTCATTGATATTCTATATAACTGTTCAAAGTAATAATGCTAACAATGTATTAGGTGATTATAGCATACAGATAAGTTAAATGAATGACAGCAATGTTATAATGGACAGGACGAAGAGTTGGTTACATCTGTTATGTTACCTTCATTATCCATGAAATGCTATAGTGTTATCTGAAAGGTGAATTGGATCAGTAGGAAATTTATATTGCAGACGCTTGGGCAACCACTAAATTATTCAGGAAGTTTATTAGACTTCAGTGGATGATGAAAAATTGAAATGAATTCAGGGATAAATATCTAAATCACTAAAACATAGAGGCATTTTAAAAAGAACATGCAGCTAATGTTTAAGCAAAAGAAAGAGGAAAAGAAATCAATTTATGGAAAGGGAAAAAGATTTGTAAAATGATGTGAGGATCTCCAGTCTGATACATGGATAAATAAAAAATAGACCTGTTTGCAACATTCATTCATAAAAAGAATTGTCCTAGCATTTAAGCTTTCTACATTACAAACACCAGCAGCACAGTGACCACAGGTGGCATAGTTGGGGGTGAGACATACTTGGTAATGGCAAAACGTGGTGTTAGCTTATGAAACTAATTGAAGAGAGTAGACAATTCAGAAAATACACATAAGAATGCATTAAAAATATTCAAAACTCCTACCTCCTGGTGAAAGTTTATTTTGTTTTGGTTTCTTACTGTAAGCTTATTTAAAAACTGAGATGAATAGAAATTATGACACAGAATGTTCCTCTTTTGCATATTTTAAGATTTTCTACTTGGTCAGATTTGGTGTTTCCCATTCAAAGCAACTATATTATGATCTCACGGTTTCCATGAAATAGTTTTACCCATTTTTACCGATGTAAATGTTTCTCTGTATGTCTTGTTTTCTTTTTCTTTTTGCTTTTTATTTACAACTTTAAGTCAGGTAAAATAAGATCAAATTAATTTATCCATTCCAGAAATATTTATTGATTAACTACTTTGTGCCAAGGATTTTCCTGGGCACATCAATTGGGATAATAGAGAATAACTCCTGGTTTTGTGGAACTGTATTGGAGAGAGTTAGTATCTTACATGCTATGCAGGAGACTTTTACTTAATCCTCTTGATAATCATATATTTTTAAAATATTTTACATAAAGAACTGAAACCTAGACAAGTCAAATTACTTGGGAATATCACACGTCTAAGAAAAAAACTGGACCAAGTTTATAACTTAATTTTCCCTTTGACTTTCTGGATAACTTCAGGAAAAGGCATTGTTCTTGCTACAGGAATGATGATGGTATATTTGAGGGAAGAAGATTTCTAAAAGCAAGTGGGAAAATAACCAGTCAGAGCCCCAGTCCTGCCTGTTCAATTTTTTAGTATTTGATAGGAGAAGGCAATGGCAACCCACTCCAGTACTCTTGCCTATAAAATCCCATGGACAGAGGAGCCTGGTAGCCTGCAGTCTATGGGGTCGCTAACAGTTGGACATGACTGAGCTACTTCACTTTCACTTTTCACTTTCATGCACTGGAGAAGGAAATGGCAACCCACTCCAGTGTTTTTGCCTGGAGAATCCCAGGGAGGGGGAAGCCTGGTGGGCTGCCGTCTATGGGGTCACACAGAGTCAGACACGACTGAAATGACTTAGCAACTTAGGAGGCATCAATGATCAGAGAAATCTTATTTTCACTTCCAGTATTTAAGGACAGACATATCATCTTAGATGCTGCAATTTGTATGAGTCAGAATACTTCAGGCACTTAGATCCAATACTTTAGATGGGACTTTGTTTACAGAGATCCTAACATAAATAGACGAATCTTTATAGTGCATCTTAAATCATAAGGGAAAAGCCTATCAGTTCAGTTCAGTTCAGTCACTCAGTCGTGTCCGACTCCTTGCGACCCCATGAAATGCAGCACACCAGTCGCCCTGTCCATCACCAACTCCAGGAGTTTACTCAAACTCATGTCCATCATGTCTGTGATACCATCCAGCCATCTCATCCTCTGTCGTCTGCTTCTCCTCCTGCCCCCAATCCCTCCCAGCATCAGAGTTTTTCCAGTGAGTCAGCTCTTCGCATGAGGGGACCAAAGTATTGGAGTTTCAGCTTTAGCATCATTCCTTCCAAAGAACACCCAGGAATGATATCCTTAGGATGGACTGGTTGGATCTCCTTGCAGTCCAAGGGACTTTCAAGGATCTTCTCCAACACCACAGTTCAAAAGCATCAATTCTTCGGCACTCAGCTTTCTTCACAGTCCAACTCTCACATCCATACATGACCACTGGAAAAACCATAGCCTTGACTAGATGGACTTTTGTTGGCAAAGTAATGTCCCTGCTTTTCAATATGCTATCTAGGTTGGTCATAACTTTCCTTGCAGGGAGTAAGCGTCTTTTAATTTCATGGCTGCAATCACCATCTGCAGTGATTTTGGAGCCCAGAAAAATAAAGTCTGACACTGTTTCCACTGTTTCCCCATCTATTTCCCATGAAGTGATGGAACCAGATGCCATGATCTTCGTTTTCTGAATGTTGAGCTTTAAGCCAACTTTTTCACTCTCCTCTTTCACTTTTATCAAGAGGCTTTTTAGTTCCTCTTCACTTTCTGCCATAAGGGTAGTGTCATCTGCATATCTGAGGTTATGTATATTTCTCCCAGCAATCTTGATTCCAGCTTGTGCTTCTTCCAGCCTAGCATTTCTCATGATGTACTCTGCATATAAGTTAAATAAGCAGGGTGACAATATACAGCCTTGACATACTCCTTTTCCTATTTGGAACCAGTCTGTTGTTCCATGTCCAGTTCTAACTGTTGCTTCCTGACCTGCATATAGGTTTCTCAAGAGGCAAGTCAGGTGGTCTGGTATTCCCATCTCTTGAAGAATTTACCACTGTGTATTGTGATCCACACAGTCAAAGACTTTGGCATAGTCAATAAAGCAGAAATAGATGTTTTTCTGGAACTCTCTTGCTTTTCCCATGATCCAGCGGATGTTGGCAATTTGATCTGTGGTTCCTCTGCCTTTTCTAAAACCAGCGTGAACAGGAAGTTCACACTTCACGTATTGCTGAAGCCTGGCTTGGGAAATTTTGAGCATTACTTTACTAGCGTGTGAGATGAGTGCAATTGTGTGGTAGTTTGAGCATTCTTTGGCATTGCCTTTCTTTGGGATTTAAATGAAAACTGACCTTTTCCAGTCCTGTGGCCACTGTTGAGTTTTCCAAATTTGCTGGCATATTGAGTGCAGAACACTCACAGCATCATCTTTCAGGATACGAAATAGCTCAACTGGAGTTCCATTGCCTCCACTAGCTTTGTTCTAGTTCTAGACCTAGAACAAGTTCTTTGTTCTAGTTCTAGTTCTAGTTCTAGCTTTGTTCTAGACCATTATATCTACTACTGTGGGCAGGAATATCTTAGAAGAAATGGAGTAGCCCTCATGATCAACAAAAGAGTCTGAAATGCAGTACTTGGATGGAATCTCAAAAATGACAGAATGATATCTGTTCGTTTCCAAGGCAAACCATTCAATATCACAGTAATACAAGCCTATACCCCAACCAGTAACACTGAAGCAGCTGAAGTTTAACGGTTCTATGAAGACCTACAAAACCTTTTAGAACTAACACCCAAAAAAAGATGTCCTTTTCATTATAGGGGACTGGAATGCAAAAGTAGGAAATCAAGAAACACCTGGAGGAATAGGAAAATTTGCCCTTGGAATACGGAATGAAGCAGGGCAAAGGCTAATAGAGTTTTGCCAAGAGAACACAATGGTCATAGCAAACACCCTCTTCCAACAACACAAGAGAGGACTCTACACATGGACATCACCAAATGGTCATCACCAAAATCAGATTGATTGTATTCTTTGCAGCCAAAGATGGAGAAGCTCTATACAGTCAGCAAAAACAAGACTGGGAGCTGACTGTGGCTTAGATCATGAACTCCTTATTGCCAAATTCAGATTTAAATTGAAGAAGGTAGGGAAAACCATTACACCATTCAGGTATGACCTAAATCAAATTCCTTATGATTATACAGTGAAAGTGAGAAATAGATTTAAGGGACTAGATCTGATAGATAGAGTGCCTGATGAACTATGGATGGAGGTTCATGACATTGTACAGGAGACAGGGATCAAGACCATCTGAATGGAAAAGAAATGCAAAAAAAGCAAAATGGCTGTCTGGGGAGGCTTTATAAATAGCTATGAAAAGAAGAGAAGTGAAAAGCAAAGGAGAAAAGGAAAGATATAAAGATCTGAATGCAGAGCTCCAAAGAATAGCAAGAAGAGATAAGAAAGTCTTACTCAGCGATCAATGCAAAGAAATAGAGGGAAAAAAACAGAATGAGAAAGACTAGAGATCTCTTCAAGAAAATTAGAGATACCAAGGGAAACTTTCATGCAAGGATGGGCTCGATAAAGGACAGAAATAGTATGGACCTAACAGAAGCAGAAGATATTAAGAAGAGGTGGCAAGGATACACAGACGAAGTAAACAAAAAAGAGCTTCATGACCCAGATAATCACGATGGTGTGATCACTCACCTAGAGCCAGACATCCTGGAATGTGAAGTCAAGTGGGCCTTAGAAAGTATCACTATGAACAAAGCTAGTGGAGGTGATGGAATTCCAGTTGAGCTATTTCAAATCCTGAAAGTTCATGCTGTGAAAGTGCTGCACTCAATATACCAGCAAATTTGGATAACTCAGCAGTGGCCACAGAACCAGAAAAGGTCAGTTTTCATTCCAATCCCAAAGAAAGGCAATCCCAAAGAGTGCTCATACTACTGCACAATTGCACTCATCTCACACGCTAGTAAAGCAATGCTCAAAATTCTCCAAGCCAGGCTTCAGCAATACATGAACCATTAACTTTCAGATGTTCAAGCTGGTTTTAGAAAAGGCAGAGGAACCAGAGATCAAATTACCAACATCCTCTGGATCATGGAAAAAGCAAGAGAGTTCCAGAAAAACATTTATTTCTGCTTTATTGACTATGCCAAAGCCATATACTGTGTGGATCACAATAAACTGTGGAAAATTCTGAAAAAGATGGGAATGCCAGACCACCTGACTGGCCTCTTGAGAAACCTATATGCAGGTCAGGAAGCAACAGTTAGAACTGGACATGGAACAACAGACTGGTTCCAAATAGGAAAAGGAGTACATCAAGGCTGTATATTGTCACCCTGCTTATTTAACTTCTATGCAGAGTACATCATAAGAAACGCTGGGCTGGAAGAAACACAAGCTGGAATTAAGATTGCCGGGAGAAATATCATTAACCTCAAATATGCAGATGACACCACCCTTATGGCAGAAAGTGAAGAGGAACTAAAAAGCCTCTTGATAAAAGTAAAAGAGGAGAGTGAAAAAGTTGGCTTAAAGCTCAATATTCGGAAAATGAAGATCATGGCATCTGGTCCCATCACTTCATGGGAAATAGATGGGGAAACAGTGGAAACAGTGTCAGACTTTATTTTTTTGGGGGCTCCAAAATCACTGCAGATGGTGACTGCAGCCATGAAATTAAAAGACACTCCTTGGAAGAAAAGTTATGACCAACCTAGATAGCATATTGAAAAGCAGAGGCATTACTTTGCCAACAAAGGTCCGTCTAGTCAAGGCTATGGTTTTTCCTGTTGTCATGTATGGATGTGAGAGTTGGACTGTGAAGAAAGCTGAGTGCCAAAGAACTGATGCTTTTGGACTGTGGTGTTGTAGAAGACTCTTGAAAGTCCCTTGGACTGCAAGGAGATCCAACCAGTCCATTCTGAAGATCAGCCCTGGGATTTTTTGGAAGGAATGATGTTAAAGCTGAAACTCCAGTACTCTGGCCACCTCATGCAAAGAGTTGACTCATTGGAAAAGACTCTGATTCTGGGAGGGATTGGGGGCAGGAGGAGAAGGGGATGACAGAGGATGAGATGGCTGGATGGCATCACTGACTCGATGGATGTGAGTCTAAATGAACTCCTGGAGTTGGTTACAGAAATGGTGGCCTAGCGTGCTGCAGTTCATGGGTTTGCAAAGAGTTGGACATGCCTGAGTGACTGAACTGACTGAACTGAACTATGACCCAGCAATCCCACTGCTTGCCATACACACCAAAGATACCAGAATTGAAAGAGACACGTGTACCCCAATGTTCATCTCAGCACTGTTTATAATAGCCAGGACATGGAAGCAACCGAGATGTCCATCAGAAGATGAATGGATAAGAAAGCAGTGGTACATATACACAATGGAGTATTACACAGCCATTAAAAAGAATACATTTTAATCAGTTCTAATGAGGTGGATGAAACTGGAGCCTATTATACAGAGTGAAGTAAGCCAGAAAGAAAAACACCAATATAGTATACTAATGCATATATATGAAATTTTAAAAGATGGTAACAATAACCCTGTATGCAAGACAGCAAAAGAGACACAGATGTATAGAACAGTCTTTTGGACTCTGTGGGAGAGAGAGAGGATGGGATTATTTGGGGTAATTGCATGGAAACATGTATAATACCATCTAAGAAATGAATCACCAGTCTAGGTTCAATACAGGATGCTTGGGGCTCGTGTACTGGGATGACCTGGAGGGATAGTATAGGGAGAGAGATTCGAGGGGGGTTCAGGATGGGGAACATGTGTACACCCGTGGCAGATTCATGTTGATGTGTGGCAGAACCAATACAATATTGTAAAGTAATTAGCCTCCAATTAAAATAAATAAATTTAAATTTAAAAATAAGTAAATAAATTCATGGCAGCAGACACCATCTGCAGTGATTTGAGTCCAAGAAAATAATGTCTGTCACTGTTTCCATTGTTTCTCCATTTATTTGCTATGAAGTGATGGGACCAGATACCTATATCTTCATTTTTTAAATGTTGAGTTTTAAGCCAGCTTCTTCTTTGTTACATTTGTTTTTTAAATGTTGAGTTTTAAGCCAGCTTCTTCTTTGTTACATTCACTAGTTTGGGGTATTTTTGGATTCCACATTTAAATGATATTACACAGTATTTGTCATTTTTGTTTTCTAATTTGACTTATTTTACTAAGGAAAATTCCTCTCAAGTCCATCCATATTGTTTAAAATAGCACATTTTCATTCTTTTTTTGTGGCTGAGTAATATCCCATTGTATGTGTGTGCACGTGTCTGTGTATACAACACTGGTTCTGTATCCATTTATCTGTTGATGAGCAATTGGTTTGCTTCCATATTTTGGCTAGTATCTTTAATAGTAGAATTTTGCCTTTCCTACAAATTCTTACTTATTTTCTCTTTAGAGAAGATCATTTAACATTTCTTTCAGGGTTGGTTTAGTATTGATGAACTCTTATGATCTTTGCTTGTCTGAGAATTTCTTTATCTCCCTTTCAATTCTGAATGACAATCTTAATGGATAGATATTCCAGTTTGTAAGTAATTCTCTTTCAACACTTTATTTATTTATTTTTTTTTAAATTTACAGGGGTGGCACAGGCCTCTGCTGACCCTCCCAGCCAGCAGCACCCCCTCCCCTCATCATCCCAAGTGTGCCATCCTGAGCAGGATCTTTCTGAAGATGATGCTGGTGGAGCGGCAGTCACTGGGCCAGAAGAGGCCAGACCCCAGAAAAGCACCTTAGGCCCCACCCTTCTTCCAGCCCGAGGCTGGGGGCTGCAGCCGCACAGAACAGCCACAGCCTCGGGAGAGCCCGAGCCAGCTGTGCTCCCCGTGGCGGGCGTCCAGACCGGCCCCTGTGCTGCTTGAGCCCTAATCAGTGCTGCGCCTCAACACTTTAAATATCAGTAGATCATGCCCTCCCTTCTGGCCTGCAAAGTTTCTGTACAAAAATCAGCAGATAGCCTTAAGCGAGTTCCCTTTTATGTAATTCTGTGTTGTCTCTTGCTGCCTTTAGAATCCTCTCTTGATTTCTAACCTCTGCCATTTTAATTATACTGTATCTTAGTATGGTTTTGTTTTGGTTCATCTTGTTTGGTGCTTTGTGTTCATGGATGTGTTTCCTTCTGGTTTGGGAAGTTTTCAGCCATAATTTCATCAAATATATTTTACCCTCTTCTCTCTCTTTTGTCCTTCTAGATTCCGATAATATGAATGCTGATATGCTGAATGTTATCCATAGGTCTCTTAAACTGATCTCATTTTTTTTAATTTAAATTTATTTATTTTAATTAGAAGCTAGTTACTTTACAATATTGTATTGGTTTTGCCATACATCAACATGAATCCACCACGGGTGTACACGTGTTCCTTTTTGGGTTTTCTTTTAGCTGTTCTGGTTGAGTGGTTTCCATTATTATGCATTCTTGTGTATTATCCTGTCTGCTGTTTATTCTTGTGTGTTTTTCATATCAGTTACCCTCTTCTTCAGTTCTGTCTGGTTGTTTTTTATATTTTCTAGTTCCTTATTAGAATTTTCCCTGTGTTTATCTATTTTTCTGTAGTTAGCATTATTATAACTAATTCTTCAGACTCTTTACCTAGTACATTATTTATCTCTGCTTTTGGGTTGCTGTGTCAGAGGTTTTCTCTTAGTCTTTCAATGGAGACCAGTCCTTCTGTCTTCCCATTTGTCTCTGCCTTTCTGATTTTAAGTGAATCAATTATATATTATAGTCCTGAAGGGTTGTTCTTGTGAAGGAGCAATCCTGTACACTCTGTGGTACCCAGAGAGGGGGGGCTGGATTTGATAGATCACAAGTCACATCTTTCCTCAGGTGTGCCAGCAGCTATTGCCTTGGTAGCAGATTGGTGGTGCCAGGGCTGGAGCCAGATGTGAGGTACAGACTTCCTCTATTCTCAGTGGCCTTTTCAGGCCCTATTGGGGACAGGGTGGGGTCCTAAGTTTCTGCAGCAGAGGCCCTGATTGTCAGGCTAGAGCTGGCTGTGTTCCCTCTAAGCATGTGCCCTCCTTTCTCCCAGCACTGCAACCCTTGCTGCGGAGGGACAAGAGGGGCCTGTGCATAGGGAAAAGAGGAGACAGTCTATAGGCTGGCTGCTGACAGAGGTCCAGGCTACCTCCAATGTGCCACCTGTGCTAGCACTAGCAGTAGCTTCTCCCACCCTGCTTAAACATAACTTCTGATCTGAGACCCCTTGGTCCCTCCAAGCTGATCACTTCCCCCAGCCTCTGTTGTCCCTGCCCTGATGAAGAGGGGTGATATTGGGTAGGTGAAGCCTGCATGGTTGCTGGGCATGTACTGGGTCATCTGCTGTGGCAGTCTGGCCTCCATCAGAGATCAGGACTTCTCCCAATGGGCTGCCTGTGTAAGTGCCCTCCATGATCATGGCCCCAGCTGTCCCATCGAGATGCCAACCTGGGCCATATGCACCTCTGCTTTCCACATCCCAGCTCTCTGCCTCGTCATGGTAGCCCCTGCTCCAGTGCAGAGCATCCATATGAAGTAAGCAGGGCATGTGTAGGGGTGGGTAGTTGTGGCGAAGACAGGAAGCCCTAAGTGCGGTCTAAATCTGTCCTCTCCACCGTGCCTTGGGAGTAAGCCCCTGAGCATGTGATCTTCAAGGGGGGAGTCCAGGCTTCCCACAGCCTTCCTGTTAGTCTACGTGGCCCTGCAGCCAGCTAAGGGTGCTTGTCTTCCCTGTGTCAGACCCCAGGCCTGGTGTGCCCAATATATAGCTTGAACCACTCACACCCAGGGTAGATCTCCACCTGTGTAACCTCCCTTATATTCTGAGTCCTCTTCCAGGGGCACAGGTCAGGACTTGAATGTTCCTTTTCCCTTCCTACACTATTCCTTGTGGATCTTTCTTAAAGTCTTGATTCAGAAATCTTTCTGCAATTTTCCAGTTAATTTTTTGAGATAATTGTTCCATGTATTGATATATTATCTTCTCATTAGAATATATTTGATTTACCATGCTGTGTTAGTTTCAGGTGTACAGCAAAGTATTCAGCTTTACATATACATGTATATTGGCTTCCCATGTGGCTCAGTTGGTAAAGAATCTGCCTGCAATGCAGGAGATGCTGGTTCCATCCCTGGGTCAGGAAGATCCCCTTAGGAGGCCATGAAAACCCACTCCAGTATTCTTGCCTGGTGAATCCATAGACAGAGGAGCCTAGTGGGCTACAGTCCATAGGGTAGCAAAGAATCAGACGTGACTGAAAGGACTGAGCTTGCACATGCACACATACATATACCTATTCCTTTACAAATTATTTTCCCATATATGTTGTTACAGAATGTTGAACAGAGTTCCCTGTGATTTTGTAGTAGGTTCTTGTTGGTTATCTATTTTAAATATAGTGATGTGTATATGTTAATCCCCAACTCCAGATTTATCTCTCCCCCACAACTTCCTCTTTGGTAGCCATAAGTTTGGCTTCTATATAGATGTGTTTTTGATGTGTTCTTTGGGGGAGGCAGCTTTTTAATGTGATGTAGTCCTAGTTTTCTATTTTTTCTTTTGTTGCCTATGCTTTTGGTGTCTCATACAATAAATCATTTCTTAGACCAATGTTATAAATCTTCTCCAGTATGTTTCCTTCTAGTAGTTTTATAGTTTCAGATCTTACATTTAAATCTTTAATCAGCTCTGAGTTTAGTCTTATATGGTATAAGTTAAGGGTCCAATTTCATTCTTTTCCATTCAGGTATCCAGTTTGCCCACTGCAATTAACTGAGGAGATGGCAAGGTGAAATTTAATCATGATCATCTCAAGGCAGAAATGGGTGATAAGCCAGTAGGAAAGGCACTGGTGTGAGGGACCTGACCAGGAGCATGTAAAGTTTGGGGACTCCCACTTGATTCCTGCTTATACATGGTATGGTCCTGGACAGATGTGTTCTGACTCTTAGAACATAAACTTGCTCTTGACCTCTGCCAAGCAAGATAAGCCTCTGGGCCAGCAGTATTGTGCTCTTATCATGAGTCCATGGGCAATGCTTTGGCTTTTGCTTTTGGTGTCATGCAAAGTGGTGTTAATACAAGGACATGGTGTCCCTCTTGACCAGTGATAAAAGAAGCTTCTCATTTAAATTCCTTTGACTTCAGACACACTCTCTGGTTTATGGATTTTATTATATTTTCAAACAGATTCTTAGACATACTTGGCAGAAGAGAGTGATTCTCTCCCTTACAGTCTTAGATAATTCAACCTCTGATAACATTTTATATCACCAAAATGTTTATTTCTAATCAATTTACTTCTCTGGCATATGTTTCTGATAAGATACATACTCAAAAAGTATCATAAAAGCTTCATGTAATAAACAGTAAATGATTAGAGAACATGAAGAAATTAATACTCAAGAGAATCATTTAGAAATTTTCTTTGGGAGATGATCATTAGGCTGGCCTTAGATGGTTGCTAGTTTCTGAGTCACAGAAGATAGGATGGCCACAAGCAAAGAGGAATGCAAGAGGTCTTAGAGAAATCATTGTATTAGTCAATAGAGGTTGTTAGTTGGAATCTATTCATAGGGAACTTGTAAAAGTGGAAGTCAAAGAGTTTGTTCTATGTGCTAATGAGTGAAAAAAAAAAACTCTCTCAAAATCCAAAACAGCTTTTGCAATAGGACTTGACATGTCTGAGTCACAATATACATTCCTTTTCAAGGGGAACTACAGGTGTCTGATATTGATTTTTTACTGTTGTCCTACTTGGATATATCCTTTCTCAACTCATGACTTATTATTTATGATTTTCTCTTTTAACCCTAAGTGTATGTGAATCCTTTTTACACTCAATGCATCCTCACTTCTTTCTGGAAGGTGGCAGTATACCCAAGTGTTGGGGGCCAGAGTGAGGTACTCCGCCCATGGCAAAGGTCATGAGGAAAGAGGCTCGACATACGCAAAGGCGGGATCGAGCCTCAGGAGTCCCCCTGGAAATCCTCGAGGGTCTACCCCCATAACCAGAGCCTGCCTACTTTACTACTTTGTGCTCTTACCTACACCTCTGACTTTACGGGGGGCTGTCCCCCACCACCTCTTTCGGAGAAGGAGTTAACCTAGAGCTCCAGTCAATAAAAACTCTTGGGTGTGACAAGAGTGTTTTAACCTACAAACTCCTCTGAAGGTTCTCTAGCCTGCCTGACAGGCTCGTCCGGCCACATGTGATTGCTCACAGCCTCCCAACCGTGAGAGGCACGAGATGCTTTAAACCTTCTAAAAACAGGTTCCTTAGAAAAGTTAGAAAACTATTAGTATAAGTATAATGGGCTGATTAGAAATTGTATTGGTGAAGGGTTTTTCATTTGTTGAGCCAATGTTTGTTGCTAAGTCTCCACATCCCCTGCCCTTACACACATTAATGAATATATAGAAGAAATAAGTATTAACCTTTGATATTAATCACGTTAGACCTTAGGCTAAGTAAATTCTTTCCTTAACTAAAACCCACTACACCCTCACCCTGTAGGAATGTAACTTTATTTGGGTGGCATCTGTTTTGAGAATAATCAGCCCTGGAGAAATAAGTGTCCTGATTGACTGACCGCTGTCACAAGGAGAGGGTCGTAAATTGTCAGCAGGCCCCCCTGGCCAGAAGATGATGTAGCACCCCTAAGACCTCTGTATACATTTGTGTGAAGCACCTGACTTTAATAAAAGTCAGGACTGCTGTCCCCACGTGACTTTTGTATAACATCTTAGTGTATAAAAACAGACTCTGGAAAATAAAGAATTGGGATCAGTTTCTCGAAATACTGGTCTCCCCATGTCGCTCTCTCTCTCACTCTGGCTGAGTCTCCATCTGGAGCGCGGAACCCACCATGCTTACTAATTATGCCTGGGCTTCTAAGATCTGACTGGGGAGGCCTCAGTGTCTCCTCTCCTTCGGGAGAACGGAAGGACGCCTGCGGCCTACGTAAGTGGTGCAAACTTCTTGTCTTGAAGTTTTATTGGTCTCCCGCGTAAACCAAGCTACTCAGCCTCTTTTCTCCACTGAATTTTCCTACTGAGCTATCCTTATCCTATTACTCTTTATATCTTTGATAAAATATTTAAATAAATAGGTCGCCGACGCTGTCCCCGCTTCGAATACCCTGGATCAGCCAGGGCAGGACCCCGGCACCCAAGCATATTTAAATATATATCAGGGCTACTTTGGAGATACAAAGCCCTCTAACATCAGCTTTTGGTCCACCTCAGGGCTTCCCTGCTAGCTCAGCACGCATATTTAAATATATATATCAGAACTACACTGTAGAAAAAAAGCCCTCTAACATCAGCTTTTGGTCCACCTCAGGGCTTCCTTGCTAGCTCAGTTGGGAAAGAATTCGCCTGCAATGATGGAGACCCCTGTTCAGTTCCTGGATTGGGGAGATCTTCTGGAGAAGGGATAGGCTACCTAATCCCATATTCTTGGCTTCCCTTGTGGCTTAGCTGGTAAAGAATCCACCTGCAATGTGGATGACCTGGGTTTGAAACCTGGGTTGGGAAGATCCTCTGGAGAAGGGAAAGGCTACCCACTCCAGTATTGTGGCCTGGAGAATTCCATGGGCTGTATAGTCTATGGGGTCACCAAGAGTCGGACAAGACTGAACAACTTTCACTTTCAGCTCTTCAGTCCTAGCAATCTGTTACCTTCCCTTATAACATCAAGCATTTCAGTAAGTCCTAAAGCAGGGCATTAAAGTGTGATAGTATTAAATTGTGATAATATATACAGATCTGGAATCACAGCACTGACATATATGTAGATATAAGATCTCTCTGCCCATATCATCCTGATAGCTGCTTTAGATAATTAATTTTCTTCAGGCAAGCCATGATAGTGCTCCCACTTCCTTTGAAAGGACAGCACACCCAAGGTGTCTTTCATTCTTATTGATTTTAAACCACATTCAGTGACTGACTTTGAATCATCAACTGGGTCTCTCAGGATTTAAAGTGCCAGAAAGATTTAGGAAGCTGCAGTCCAGATAAAAGATAACATATCATTGACTTAAAATCTGAACTGAACTCTTCATGCTGATGGTGAAACTCTGTGTTTTAGTTTTTTTTTTAAATGTTTTCTGAAGACACATAGGATTCCTTTGCTCAGAGACTCTGCCTTATATATCTCCATATTTGATTGACTACTCCTTGAACCTTTTAAAACATTTCAAAATGAAAGTTAATACCAAATTAAATATTCCATGCTGCTGCTGCTAAGTCACTTCAGTCGTGTCCGACTCTGCGACCCCATAGACGGCAGCCCACCAGGCTCCCCCGTCCCTGGGATTCTCCAGGCAAGAACACTGGAGTGGGTTGCCATTTCCTTCTCCAATGCATGAAAGTGAAAAGTGAAAGTGAAGTCGCTCAGTTGTGTCCGACTCTTCACGCCCCCATGGACTGCAGCCCACCAGGCTCCTCCGTCCATGGGATTTTCCAGGCAAGAGTACTGGAATGGGGTGCCACTGCCTTAACTATGATAAACTTGTAGAACTTGGACTAACAAAAGACTGTATTGGGGAAGAATGTTTTATGACTGTAGTTATTTAGAAATGCTAGGGTATGGTGACAAATAAAAGACTAGGTTTTACTACATTGTATATTAATACTTGTATCAAATTCTGTGTATTCATTTCTCTGGCTGTCCAGTGGTTAGGACTCTGTGGTTTCACTAAAAGGGGCACGGTTTCAATCACTTTTCAGAGAGCTAAGATCCCACAACCTGCATAGTGCCCCCCCCCCAAAAAAAAAAAAAATTATCTGCGGATAGTGATCCTATTTGTCACCTGCACGGGATTGGACCACACACACTGTCCTGCCTTTGGGAACACAATTCTCCCACCAATTTCTTTGCAAAAAAGTGTCCTAATCAATATTTGGTTTCTTCCCTCCAAACATTATTTTAGTCCTTGGTAGTGCTAGTTGTGGTTTTAGTTGTATCAGCATTTTGTGCCTTCTGAGCAACTTTAACTGACAGCATAGGTGAGTGATGCAACAAATCCCATTATGAGGTAGGTGGCCAGGAAGTGATTTCTGTCTGTCTTTCTCAGGGAGAGTTTCACATTCACCATCCCCATGTGAAACCCTCTTCCCATCTGGATTCTGGCAATCTAGACACTAATGGCATTTCACACAGCAAACAAAAGCAATAACACCACACCTCTTCTCCTTGACCCTGAGATCAATTGTTCAGCAGGGATTTCAATCTTCAGTGCATACTCCTGACCCAGTCCAGACCTCAACTATCTAAGTGTGGACCTGAGTGTATGTTCCCCAATCTCTCGGGACCCCATATCCCTCCCTTCTCAGGTACGCACCTCTTATCTTCCTTCCCCAACTTCCCATCAGAAAATTCACACACACACACACACACACACACACACACACACATATCATCTTTTCACCATTTGATGTTTATTTTAATCACAGCCATCAGTTTACTATGTTAGTGTGAGAGTCAGTCTTTTCCTGGTTGGCCATTTTTAAGAAAGCAGACCTCTGGAGACACAATTCTAAACTGTCTGACCTTTTCTATTCAGTTACTGGCTGCCCAGGTTGTACTTCTCCAGGGTCTCTTATTCTGGGACAGCTGAGCTTATCTTCTCTTTTGATTCTGCCTCCTTCTTTGATTCTGCCTCCTATTTTGGTATCTTTTTCTACTTTGATTCAGTTTCTTACATGCACAGGAACAGAAAAAACAGTTTGGCTTTCTTGTTTTCTTCACCTTCTTCGATTGGGTGGCATATGATTGGATTTTCTTTCTCATGGTTCCTTGTAGAGGTCTTCTGACCCTCATCGTCATATTTCGTGCCTGGAAAGACAAGACAAGGGTATTAGTTTTGAGGAAAGAGAATAAAAACTCAGTTGGAAGGGAGATTTCATGAAAAAGAGATGTGGGCTGATGAGGGCTTTTGTGCCAGGCAAGGGCAGTGTAGAGGTCTTGGGCTGCAAAATCAATGGAGAACATGGGGAGCTTAGTTGGAGTCATCTTACCTTCACACTGCCTCTGTATCTCCGTTGACAAAGCGTCTTCTTTCTTCCTTTCACCCTTGAAGCAAACCGCATTGGAACTCTTCTTGACAGCCATGGCTTCTTAGTTACTTTAGTCATGATGATGACAAGAAATGGCCTAACCCAGAATCTCTGCCTCTGTCCTCCCTTATATATACCTTCTCAGGACAATGAGGAGCCACACCCTTCAATCTGATTGGTCAGCTAGGCACTACCCCAGCCAATGGTGGCTTGGAGGGCTTAGACATCACAATGCACCACTTTGCCCATCAACATGGGCTAGTGTATGCTGAGGGAGGTGATGATATAGCTTTCCCATCAAAGTACCACTTCTGATATCTCTGTCACTGATTCTCAGGAGGCAGAGTTCTCTGGTTGAACAAAAGGGGCTTTTCTTTAGCACTCTCTAAAGAGCATTCCCAAAGTGACTTGCTGAATGTTCTTCATCACTCCATGTTCAATTCTGGAGGTTCACATGGCAAGGAGTGGATGTTTTAACCAAGTCATACTCCATGGCCTCTCTTATTCCATGTTTCATTCTCTCATCCTTCACCATTACTTAACATTTATATATATATATATATATATATATATATATATATCTTATCCTCTAAGCTAATGTGGCCATATTCAGTCTTAGTTTAGATGTGGATCATCTTATTTCTCCCCTATTATAATGGATAAAATGAAAAAGACAATTATAAATATTGGCAAAGATAGAGAACAACTGGTAACTGTACATATAAAATAGTACAATAAATATCAAATGGAATATAATCACTTTGGAAAATCTTTTTTTTTTTAATTTATTTAAATGTTGAATAAGCCTTCACAGGATCCAGGCATTGCACTCTTAGCTCTTTATTCAAAGTCAGTGAAAACATATCTATACAAAAACTTGTAATAGGATTCATAGCAGCTTTATTTGTAGTCACCAAAAAACTGAAAACAGTGCAAACATTCATAAATAGGCATGCAGATGAGCAAGGTATATCTATATAATGGAATATGGTGGAGATTGGTGGTTTAGTCTCTAAGTAGTGTCCAACTCTTGAGATCCCATGAACTGTAGCCCAGCGGGTTCCTCTGTCCAGCCAAGAATACTGGAGTAGGTTGTCATTTCCTTCTCTAGGGGAGCTTCCCAACCCAGGGATCAAACCTATGCCTCCTGCATTGCAGGCGGATTCTTAACCAACTGAGCCACCAGGGAAGACCATATAATGGAATGCTATTCAATAATACAAAGTAGTGAAATCTAGTACCTGCCACAACATTGATGAATCTCAAAAACATGGTGAGTGAAATAAGCCAGATATAAAAGAGTGCATATTGTAAGATTCCATTTATATAAAACTTTAAGATGTAAACTAATGTATAGTAACAAATAGCAGATCTTTAGCTTCCCTGGGTTTCGGGAACAAAGAGGAGTGAGGAGCTTAATTATATCAATCATACCTCAATAGAATTGTTAAAACATCCACAAGCAAGCAAGAAAAAACAAACAACAATACAGTACTGGAATGGAGAAAGAGGTGAAAGTCAGACTGAGTCCACTAGCTTTCATTTTCGCATATGCAAAGAATTACAGGGATAGTAACACCCAGGGGCAGGGATGTGGAGGAAATCACTGCCCACTTTATTGATCTTCTTCAGCATCAAAGCAGATTTAAGTGGCTGGGGAATGCAGAGGCTGCAATAACAACAGACAAACATGCATTGAGGGAACCTACGAGTCTGCTTGCCACTTACAAAAGGAAAACGGATTGTGCTTCTCATCTGTTTCCAAACCTCACACTAATGCAGCTTACCATGGAGTCTAAGACTTGATGGACCTCAACTGGAAAGGCTGTCTGGTGCATGTATCCCAAGTTTTCATCCTCTGCAACAGAGGAGAAGATTGGGGTGGGGAGGATATTAAAGGGTAATGCATGCCAGTGGAGAATAGCACATCCAGTAGAGATTGGGACACCTGATGAAATTCACGGGGGTCTATGTCAGAAGCAACTTTTAAATAAGAGCTTCTTAGGTAAGGCAAAGGAATAAGCACAACATTTCTTTTGCATTTACCGGTTTAACTTTGGATAACCAAAGCCATCTGCTTATAGATGACTGTATAATTTATCATACAAGCTGGGATATCTTTTAAAGTGAAATTGGGGCTATTAATAATCACACCTGGATAAACAATAGTAAACTGGGATTGTGCTGGGCAAACAAGGACAAACAGTCAAACTACAAATGAGACAAGCCCTCCAGATCCATTATTTTGTGTTGCAGATAGGACTCAGCATTCTCCAAGTCACAGTTTGACAGATGGTCATAAAATGTCTGTGGGATTCTCCAGGAGTCCTCTAATAGCAGTCAGGATTGGAGAAGGTTGTTTCACTTAAATTATGGTGTTGGAAATACTCTACATGTCATTTGCATTGTATTCACATGCCATTGTTTGGACTACATATGGTCAGAGAGTGTAATGAAGATTTTGTGATGAGACCTTAGAGGCTAATGCCTTGAGGAAATGAAAGACTCTAGCTTATAGGAACTTGCATAATAACTTTGGTACAAAAAGTTAGAGAGTTAACCAGAGAAAAGAAATTGATACTGAAGTTCTGGGAAGAAATTTAGAGATGATCCTCGGGTAACAGGTCAAACTTTGATTTATTTAAGCACTCTGCTTTCGTCACTCAGTCCATTCTCTTCACAGCACTATGATGCAGGTAGTATTTACCCAATTCCATTAAGCAAAAGAAATGACAACTAGAGAGGTAAAACATTTCATTCAGTTCACATAGCTAGTAGTGAGTCAAGCATAATTCTTTGACCTCAAGCTACATGTTTGTTCCACTAGGGCCATTCTGTATAGCCATTTACCAATAAGTTATATCATTTCTCATAATATAGAGGCAAATCTGAGTATGGAACTGTCAGGAGAGTCATGAAACTGAATCTCTAGCAGTATCTGGAATGATTTAAATGTGCTCTTGCAAAGCCATAATAGAAGTAGACACTGGAACCACATGGTCTGTTGAGTTTGGGGCAATATTTCTCAAGTTTTAGTGTGGTTACAAATCACATGAGGATTGATAAGATGCAAATTCTGACTCAGTAGGTCTTGGGTAGGGCCTTGGATTTTTGCATTTCTAACAGACTCCCAAGTAATACTGATATTTCTGGTGCATGGACCACTCTGAATAACAAGATTATAAATATGAATTGATCTAGGTCATTACTGAATCTCATTTCAGGAAAGTTTAATGATGCCAGTGATAGAAAAACTCATTTGTGACCCTGTTTTGCTTTGCTTCTAAATGTGGACCCACTGATATTAGAGAAAACCTCCAAAATATCTGAGTTTGTTTTTTTTTTTTTTAATGTGTCTGAAACCTGGCTGTTCATCATGCTTGGACTATATTGAGTTGGCCAGAAACTTTGTTTGGGTTTTTCCATAAGATCCATAAAAGCATGAATGAACTTTTCAGCCAATTAGTTCTAGGTGGTTTAAGCAATGTACAGTATTTAATATATTGCTCCTAAACAGATATACCTTTTCATTTTTCTTGTATTAATTCTTATGTCAAAGTATATGTTCTACTTTCTCTCATACTGTTCAGTATCAGCACTTATGTGAAAGGCACAGCTGACTACTATGTTCTCTGAATAGCCATGGTTCAATATAAATACTAAAGAAGACTATCTATTGACACTGTTAACACTGTATCTATTAACAGTGCTGCTAAAATGCTGCACTCACTATGCTAGCCAATTTGGAAAACTCAGCAGTGGCCACAGAACTGGAAAATGTCAGCTTCATTCCAACCCCAAAGAAAGGCAATGCTAAAGAATGCTCAAACTACCACATAGTTGCACTCATTTCACATGCGAGAAAAGTAATACTCAAAATTCTTCAAGCTAGGTTTCAATGTGAATCAAGAACTTCTAGATGTTCAAGCTGGATTTAGAAAAGGCAGAGGAACCAGAGATCAAATTGCCAACATCCACTGGATCATAGAAAAAGCAAGAGAATTCCAGAAAAGCATCTATTTCTGCTTCATTGACTACACTAAAGCCTTTGACTGTGTGGATCCCAACAAACTGGAAAATTCTGAAAGAGATGGGAATACCAGACCACCCTACCTGCCTCCTGCAAAACATGTATGCAGGTCAAGAAGCAACAGTTAGAACCAAACATGAAACAATTGACTGGTTCCAAACTGGGAAAAAAGTATGTGAAGGCTGTATATTGTTACCTTGCTTATTTAACCTATATGCAGAGTACATCAATGCAAAATGCTGGGCTGGATGAATCACAAGCTGGAATCAAGATTGCTGGGAGAAATATCAATAACCTCAGATATGCAGATGACACCACCCTTACAGCAGAAAGCAAAGAGGAACTACAGAGCCTCTTGATGAGTGTGAAGGAAGAGAGTGAAAAAGTTGGCTTATAACTCGACATTCAGTAAATGAAGATCATGGCATCCGGTCCCATCACTTCATGTCAAATAGATGTGGAAACAATGGAAACAGTAACAGACTTTATTTTCTTGGGCTCCAAAATCACTGTAGATGGTGACTGCAGCCATTAAATTAAAAGATGCTTACTCCTTGGAAGGAAAGTTATGACCAACCTAGACAGCATATTAAAAAGCAGAGACATCACTTTGCCAACAAAGGTCCATCTAGTCAAAGCTAAGGTTTTTCCAGTAGTCATGTATGGATGTGAGAGTTGGACCATAAAGAAAGCTGAGCATCAATGAATTGATGCTTTTGAACTATGGTGTTGGAGAAGACTCTTGAGAGTCCCTTGGATGGCAAGGAACTCAAACCAGTCCATCCTAAAGGAAATCAATCCTGAATATTCATTGGAAGGACTGATGCTGAGGCTAAGGCTCCAGTACTTTGGCTGCCTGGTGTGAAGAACTGACTCATTGGAAAAGACCCTGATGCTGGGAAAGATTGAAGGTGGGAGGAGAAGGGGACAACAGAGGATGAGATGGTTGGATGGCATCACAAACTCAAGGGACATGAGTTTGAACAAGACCTGGGTGATGATGAAGGACAGGGAAGCCTGGCATGCTGCAGTCCATGGGGTCGCAAAGAAATGGACATGACTGAGCAACTGAACAACAACAACAACAGCAATCCATTGACACATTTGGATCACTGAAGTTATCCAAGAGAAATTGACATTGGTCTATTCTATTGAGAGGATGGCTGACTTATTTCCTGAGTAACTCTCAACTATAATACACATTCAGAGGGATGTTCTTTCTTTTGAGATGATATTATTTACAACTGAATAGTGAAAGAATTAGAAAAATAAACTAGAGAGTATTCTGTCCTTTGATTTATTGAAGGCTCTTGGTGGCCTCGATAAGAATGACTGAAGTCTCTTTTAGATGATTAAGCATGCTTACAGCTGTAGAAGGAACTGACAAGCTACTGCAGTATTCTTGCTTAGAAAATTCCATGGACAGAGGAGTCTGGTGGGCTGCATGCAGTCCATGGGGTCACAAAGAGTCAGACACGACTGAGTCTGAGTGCATACTTACACCATTCTTTAAGGACAGTCTCTGAGGAAGATCACCAAGAAAAGGATAGAAATTCTAAATCAGGAGTAAAACAAATGGCATTTTGGAGAGTATAGACAACAACGGAAGAATTTGGAGAAATGAACTTTGTTTACAGAGAGAAAAGAGATGGAATGAATATATAATTACTGGAAAGCCTCTTCCTTCTCTTCTAATGATAATAAGAGCAATATCACCCAAACTCAGTCTCAGGGCAAGCAGTAAGGACATGATCTGATGATCTGACCTCCCAGTTTCCCACAAATTCCTTCATTACTTTGAAAGGATCTTGAAAATGTCTTGAGTCATTCTGAAAGTCTTTCCAATTGTGGTCTGAACGACCAATATTAGGAACTACTTTTTTAAACTTTAACCTCTTAAAGGAAACAAAGAATATTCTAATAAATTGACATTTTTTGTGTCATTTATCAAATACTTCTTCCTTTGTAAGCATCATACTACTCAAAAGGCAACATTCAGAAATATAGCCACCCGTGTCTGCAATGACTTTCCTATGATTCCAATAAATGTCATTGATGCTTTCCTTAAAACATTCCCCCCTGCTCCCCAGATCTTGAAATATTTACTCACTGATAACACATGTGTTTCACTTGAATGAGATGTGCTGGTTCCTCAAAGGCTTTTCAAAAATAAATAGTGTGCAAATTGATCCATGAAATTATGGGGAAATTCTGTTACTTTTTAAAAGTGTTTTCATCTATATTTCTGATGGATCTTCAATTGTCAGAAGGCTCTTCAATGGCTCCCTGTTAGTCATGTGTGGTAAAGGACATGTAAATAGCCACAAGGGCAAGTATAACAGAGAATATAAAGGTCTTTTATTAAGTCAATCTTGGTGGTTTGTTCAAATTTTACTACATTATTTTGCTTTTGGGTAACACTTTCCTGTATTTCAGTTGAAAAAACAAAATCAATAATGTCAGCCCACTAAATCTTGCAAAATCCGTAAGGAAACAGTCTCAATAGAGAAGGGCTTTCTGAGTTCTTCCTCTCCCCTCCTACTATTCACTTTTCAGCTACTTTTCTAAAAGTGTCTTTGAAATCACATATCCTTTCAGTTAGTGCAAGAAGAAGAGGGCTTTCTGACTGTGAAGCCAGCTCCTCTTAGCAACAGATGACACACACACCCGGAATAGCTACAAGCTCTGTGTTCTCTGTGCTCTCTGTGTGTCTCTTGTGTGATCCGTGACAATTTGCTTAGTTTTTCCTCACCTGCTTCCTAGCTAGTAATTACCCAGAGACAGAATCTTTGTGTAACCCTGACTTACAGCTATTAGAATAGGTCGTAATTGTACCCAGTGTAATTGGTTTCAGTGGCAGAGCCCCTTAACCTGGCACAGCAGTTCTTAAAGCAGCCTGTAATCTAGCTCATTAAATTTTATCTTCAGTAATAAGGGAAGTTATGACCTTTGCCATTTCTGTCTTAATGTATTTATGCAGACATGTCACCTAGGATATCAAAACATACAGTGTCATTGAAATGCAGAGGCAGGCCAACCTTGTATACTCAGAGACGCTAAAATTGAGTTTCAAGTGGGATGCAGATGAAGGACATGACCTACACCTAAAGAGGGGCCTGAGAGGTCTGGTGCCGGGGAAAAACTTTCTGTTGGGAGAATTACTCTCATGCCCAGGCACCCTCCCTTTCCAATCACACAGACACTTCCTGGCTGTGAAGATTCCTCAATGCACATGTGTTACCACAGTGTAATGATTGGAAGAGCTGGGCCAGTGAATTTATCTGTTTTCTCAACATAGCCTAGTATGTCCCTTTGACAGTTGCCTGAGAAGTACTGTGGCTTGAAAATTGGACTGGGTTCTCATCTCAGGTTGGGTCTGAATCTGCCAGGTAAATCTGAGCAAGGTGTTTATATACTCTGGGCCCTGCTTACCCACTGATATAATAAGATTATTAGCTTTGCTGCTATCTGAGATCTTTTGGGGCTTCCCTGGTGGCTCATATGGCAAAGAATCAACTTCAATGCAGGAAATTCAGGCTGATCCCTAGAATGGGAAGATCCCCTGGAGGACTGGATGGCTACCCACCCCAGTATTTTGATGGATAATTCCATGGACAGAGGAGCCTGGTGGGCTACCATCCATGGGGTCCCAAGGAGTCAGACAGACTGAGTTACTAACAATTTCATTTTTTTCCCAAGATCTTTTTAAAGTTAAGATTTCAAAACACTCAAATACGTGTCATGATTTATTTTTTTAAGTATCTGAAGAAAACTAAATTGCCTCTCATCAATTCTCCTTTTCATTCAGAGACAGGACTAATTAATAAATGGCTACCTTACTTGATCTATGTCCAATAAAGGCAACACAAGAAAATTTTAAGAAAAACAATAATAAGCTTTCTCTGTTGAGCACTTCAGAATATGTTGATGCTACTGCTGCTAAGTCGCTTCAGTCGTGTCCGACTCTGTGCGACCCCATAGATGGCAGCCCACCAGGCTCCCCCGTCCCTGGGATTCTCCAGGCAAGAACACTGGAGTGGGTTGCCATTTCTTTCTCCAATGCATGAAAGTGGAAAGTGAAAGTGAAGTCGCTCTATCATGCCCGACTCTTAGCAACCCCATGGACTGCAGCCTTCCAGGCTCCTCTGTCCATGGGATTTTCCAGGCAAGAGTACTAGAATATGCTAGAACATCATAAAATTTTTCACTAGATAACTTAATTTCATGTGTGTGATGGTTAGCTTTCTGTGTCAATCTGGCTAGCCAAAATACCCAGTTATTCAAACACTAATCTAGATGTTACTGTGAAGGCATTTTATAGATGTGCTTAACATCTACAATCAATTTCAAATAAAGGAGATTACCCTTGATTGTGTGAGCCTCATCCAATCAATTTAAAAGCCTTAAGAGCAAAACCGAGGTTCCCTGAGGAAGAAGAAACTCTGTTTGTGAACAATGTCTCAGCTCCAATCCAAGAGTTTCTAGCCCATTTGCCTGTCCTATACATTTCTGACTTGCATAACCAGATGCCACAGATGCACAAAAGCCAATTACTTGAGATGTCTGTGTGTATGTGTCAGTTCAGTTCAGTTTAGTTCAGTCGCTCAGTCATGTCTGACTCTTTGCGACTCCATGGACTGCAGCACGCCAGGCCTCCTTGTCCATCACCAACTCCCGGAGCTTACCAAAACTCATGTCCAATTGAGTTGGTGATGCCATCCAACCATCTCATCCTCTGTCATCCCCTTCTCCTCTCACATTCAATCTTTCCAAGCATCAGGGTCTTTTTGAATGAGAAGTGTGTATGTGCATACACACTGTTGTGGCTTGAATTGTGTCACCCCCCCCCCCAAGATATATTGTGTGCTCAGTCGCTCAGTGGTGTTTGACTTTGTGACCTTATGGACCAAAGCCCATCAGGCTCCTCTGTTCCTGGGATTCTCCAGCAAGAATGTTGGAGTGGGTTGCCATGTCCTCCTCCAGGGGATCTCCACAACCCAGGGGACAAACCACGTCTCTTGCATCTCCTGACTTGCAGGTGGATTATTTACCACGAGCACCACCTGGGAAGCCAAAATCTATGCTGAGGTAGGTCGTAACCTCCAATCCTAGAATCTGTGAATGTGCAGTTATTTGGAAATGGAATCTATGCTGATGTAATCAAATTAAGATGAGGTGATATTGGATTCATACAGGAAGTCAAAAGATACCTGGAGTAACAGAAAAGTTTAGCCTTGGAGTACAAAATAAAGCAGGGTAAAGGCTAACAGAGTTTTGCCAAGAGAATGCACTGGTCATAGCATACAAACCATTCCAACAACACATGAGACAACTCTACCAAAAATTTAGAGAAGAGCTAACACCTATCCTACTCAAACTCTTCCAGAAAATTGCAGATGAATATAAACTTCCAAACTCATTCTATGAGGCCACCATCACCCTAATACCAAAACCTGACAAAGATGCCACAAAAAAAGAAAACTACAGGCCAATATCACTGATGAATACAGATGCAAAAATCCTTAACAAAATTCTAGCAATCAGAACCAAAAACACATTAAAAAGATCATACACCATGACCAAGTGGGCTTTATCCCAGGGATGCAAGGATTCTTCAATATCCACAAATCAATCAATGTAATACACCACATTAACAAATTGAAAATAAAAACCATATGATTATCTCAATAGATGCAGAGAAAGCCTTTGACAAAATTCAACATCCATTTATGATAAGAACTCTCCAGAAAGCAGGAATAGAAGGAACATACCTCAACATAATAAAAGCTATATATGACAAACCCACAGCAAACATTATCCTCGATGGTGAAAAGTTGAAACATTTCCCCTAAAGTCAGGAACAAGACAAGGGTGCCCACTTCCACCATTACTATTCAACATAGTTTTGGAAGTTTTGGCCACAGCAATCAGAGCAGAAAAAGAAATAAAAGGAATCCAAATTGGAAAAGAAGAAGTAAAACTCTCACTATTTGCAGATGACATAAGCCTCTACATAGAAAATTACTAGAACTAATCAATGATTATAGTAAAGTTGCAGGATATAAAATCAACACACAGAAATCCATTGCATTCCTATACACTAATAATGAGAAAACAGAAATTAAGGAAACAATTCCATTCACCATTGCAACGGAAAGAATAAAATACTTAGGAATATATCTACCTAGAGAAACTAAAGACCTATATATAGAAAACTATAAAACGCTGGTGAAAGAAATCAAAGAGGACACTAATAGATGGAGAAATATACCATGTTCATGGATTGGAAGAATCAATATAGTGAAAATGAGTATACTACCCAAAGCAATTTATAGATTCAATGCAATCCCCATCAAGCTACCAATGGTATTCTTCACAGAGCTAGAACAAATAATTTCACAATTTGTATGGAAATACAAATAACCTCGAATAGCCAAAGCTATCTTGAGAAAGAAGAATGGAACTGGAGGAATCAACCTACCTGACTTCAGGCTCTATTACAAAGCCACAGTTATCAAGACAATATGGTACTGGCACAAAGACAGAAATATTGATCAATGGAACAAAATAGAAAGCCCAGAGATAAATCCACGCACATATGGACACCTTATCTTTGACAAAGGAGGCAAGAATATACAATGGATTAAAGACAATCTCTTTAACAAGTGGTGCTGGGAAAACTGGTCAACCACTTGTAAAAGAATGAAACTAGAACACTTTCTAACACCATACACAAAATAAACTCAAAATGGATTAAAGATCTCAATGTAAGACCAGAAACTATAAAACTCCTAGAGGAGAACATAGGCAAAACACTCTCTGACATACATCACAGCAGGATTCTCTACGACCCACCTTCCAGAATATTGGAAATAAAAGCAAAAATAAACAAATGGGACCTAATTAACCTTAAAAGCTTCTGCACAACAAAGGAAACTATTAGCAAAGCGAAAAGGCAGCCTTCAGAATGGGAGAAAATAATAGCAAATGAGGCAACTGACAAACAACTAATCTCAAAAATATACAAGCAACTCCTACAGCTCAACTCCAGAAAAATAAATGACCCAATCAAAAAATGGGCCAAAGAACTAAATAGACATTTCTCCAAAGAAGACATACAGATGGCTAACAAACGCATGAAAAGATGCTCAACATCACTCATTATCACAGAAATGCAAATCAAAACCACTATGAGGTACTATTTCATGCCAGTCAGAATGGCTGTGATCCAAAAGTCTACAAGCAACAAATGCTGGAGAGGGTGTGGAGAAAAGGGAACTCTTTTACACTGTTGGTGGGAATGCAAACTAGTACAGCCACTATGGAGAACAGTGTGGAGATTCCTTAAAAAACTGGAAATAGAACTGCCTTATGATCCAGCAGTCCCACTGCTGGGCATACACACTGAGGAAACCAGAGGGAAAGAGACACATGTACCCCAATGTTCATCGCAGCACTGTTTATAATAGCCAGGACATGGAAGCAACCTAGATGCCCATCAGCAGATGAATGGATAAGAAAACAGTGGTACATATACACAATGGAGTATTACTCAGCCATTAAAAAGAATACATTTGAATCAGTTCTAATGAGTTGGATGAAACTGGAACCTATTATACAGAGTGAAGTAAGCCAGAAGGAAAAACACCAATACAGTATACTAACGCATATATATGGAATTTAGAAAGACGGTAACAATAACCCTGTGTACGAGACAGCAAAAGAGACACTGATGTATAGATCAGTCTTATGGACTCTGTGGGAGAGGGAGAGGGTAAGGAGATTTGGGAGAATGGCATTGAAACATGTATAATATCATGTATGAAACGAGTCGCCAGTCCAGGTTCGATGCACGATGCTGGATGCTTGGGGCTGGTACACTGGGACGACCCAGAGGGAGGGTATGGGGAGGGAGGAGGGAGGAGGGTTCAGGATGGGGAACACAGGTATACCTGTGGTGGATTCATTTCGATATTTGGCAAAACAAATACAGTATTGTAAAGTTTAAAAATAAAATAAAATTTAAAAAAAATCAGACTTTAATTGAAGAAAGTAGGGGAAAATATTAAGCCATTTAGGTATAACTTAAATCAAATCCCTTAGTGGCAAATAGATTCAAGGGATTAGATCTGATAGAGTGCCTGAAGAACTATGGAAAGAGGTTCATGACATTGTATAGGAAGTAGTGACCAAAACCATCTGCAAGAAAAAGAAATGAGAAATGGCAAATGGTTGTCTGAGGAATCCTTAGAAATAGCTGAGCAAAGAAGAGGAGTGAAAGGTCAGGGAGAAAAGGAGAGATATACTCATCTGGATGCAGAGTTCCAAAGAATAACAAGGAGAGAAAAGAAAGCCTTCCTCAGTGATCAATGCAAACAAATAGGGAAATACAATAGAATGGAAAAGACTAGAGATCTCTTCAAGAAAATTAGAGATACAAAGGGAACATTTCATGCAGAGATGGGCATAATAAAAGACGGAAATGGTATGAACCTAACAGAAGCAGAAGATATTAAGAAGATGTGGCAAGAATACACCAAGCAACTATACAAAAAAGATATTAATGATACAGATAACTATGATGGTGTAGTCACTCACCTAGAGCCAGATATCATGGAGTCCCAAGTCAAATGGGCCTTAGGAAGCATCACTACAATCAAAGCTAGTGGAGGTGATAGAATTCCGGCTGAGCTATTTAAAACCCTAGAAGATGATGTCATTAAGGTGCTGTACTCAATATGCCAGCAAA
Organism: Bos indicus x Bos taurus; assembly: GCF_003369695.1. Lineage (NCBI taxonomy): Eukaryota > Metazoa > Chordata > Mammalia > Artiodactyla > Bovidae > Bos > Bos indicus x Bos taurus. The sequence continues at coordinate 152,314 of NW_020867072.1, forward strand.
TTTGAAAAGCTCAGCCATGGCCACAGGACTGGAAAAGGTTAATTTTCATCTCAATCCCAAAGAAAGGCAGTGCTAAAGAATGTTCAAACTACCACACAATTGCACTCATTTCACATGCTAGCAAGATACTGCTCAAAATCCTTCAAGCTAGGCTTCAATAGTATGTGAAACGAGAACTTTCAGATGTACAAGCTGGATTTAGAAAAGGCAGAGGAACCAGAGATAAAATCGGCGACATCCATTGGATCATAGAAAAAGCAAGAGAATTTCAGAAAAATATCTACTTCTGCTTCATTGCCTAGGCTAAAGCCTTTGACTATGTGGATCACAACAAACTGTGGAAAATTCTTAAAGAGATGGGAATAGCAGACCACCCTACCTGCCTCCTGCAAAACCTGTATACAGGTCAAAAAACAACAGTTAGAACCAGACATGGAATGGTGGACTGGTGCCAAATTGGGGAAAAGAGTACGTCAAGACTGTATATTGTTACCCTGCTTATTTAACTTATATGCAGGGTACATCAATCTGAAATGCTGGGCTGGATCAAGCACAAGCTGGAATCAAGTTTGTCAGGACAAATATTGATAACCTCAGATATGCAGATGACACCACCCTTATGGCATAAAGCAAAGAGGAACTAAAGAGCCTCTTGATTAAAGTGAATGAGGACAGTGAAAAAGTTGGCTTAAAACTCAACACTCAGAAAACTAAGATCGTGGCATCCGGTCCCATCAGTTTATGGCAAATAGATGTGGAAATAATGGAAACAGTGACAACTTTATTTTCTTGAGCTCCAAAATCACTGCAGATGGTGACTGCAGTCATGAAATTAAAAGACTCTTGCTCCTTGGAAGAAAAGCTGTGGCCAACCTAGACAGCATACTAAAAAGCAGAAACATTCCTTTCCAACAAATGTCCATCTAGTCAAAACTATTAGTTTTCCACTAGCCATGTATGAATGTGAGAATTGGACTATAAAGAAGGCTGAACACCAAATAATGGATGCTTTTGAATTGTGGTGTTGGAGAAGACTCTTGAGAGTCCCTTGAACTGAAAGGAGATCAAACAAGTCCATCCTAAAGGAAATCAATCCTGAATATTCACTGGAAGGACTGATGCTGAGGCTGAAGCTCCAATACTTTGGCCACTTGATGCAAGGAGCTGACCCACTGGAAAAGACCCTGATGCTGGGAAAGACTGAAGGCAGGAGAAGGGGACAACAGATGAGATGGCTGGTTGGCATTCAGATTCAACATGAGGACATGAGGTTGAGCAAGGTCCAGAAGATGGTGAAGGACAGGAAAGCCCAGTGTGCTGCAACTCATGGGGTCGCAAAGAGTTGGACAGGACTGAGTGACTGAACAACAACAATACTGGGTTTGGGTTGGTCCTAAATCTGATGTCCAATGTCCCTAGGAGGAGAGGAAGATTTGAAGACACAGAAGAGACACAGGACAGAAAGCCAGGGAAAACTACGAATGGTCAGCAACCACTAAAAGCTAGAAGAAGCATGGAAGGATTCTTTTCTAAAGCCTTCAGAGAGAACATGGCCCTGTTGACACCTTGATTTTGAACTTCTATCCTCCAGAAGTGTGAAAAAATAAAATTTTTCTTTTTTAAGCATACCACCATCCATTTATTGGTAATTTTTTATAATAGCCCTCTGAAATGAATACACCTACTTAACTATTAGTTCTGTTTCTTTGATAGAACGCTGATTCATTCAACATTCTTCTGGTGAAAATGCATTTTTTGTCAATGTAATTGTAGGATTTCTTTCTCAGGCTAACCCCATAACTTGGAGAAGGAAATGGCAACCCACTCCAGTACTCTCGTCTGGAAAATCCCATGGATGGAGGAGCCTGGTAGGCTACAGTCCATGGGGTCTCGAAGAGTCGGACACGACTGGGTGACTTCACTTTCACTTTTCACTCTCATGCATTGGAGAAGGGACTAGCAACATGCTCCAGTATTCTTGCCTGGAGAATCCCAGGGACAGAGGAGCCTGGTGGGCTGCTGTCTATGGGGTCACACAGGGTCAGACACGACTGAAGCAACTTAGCAGCAGCAGCAGCAACCCCGTAACTACTTTCCCACAAATAGACCAACTTCTGAGACATGTTTGGAGGAAAGAACAGTTATGGACACATAAACGTGGGAAACACTTGAAACCATGTAACTTTGGCTTCTTTTTGTATTTTAAGTCTACTCAAAGTCTTTAGTATGATAATATATGTCAAGTGTCTGTCTCTAAGAGGGATGTATAGAAAGCACTATGTTCCGAAATTGTATAATCTTGGAAATTCTGTTCAGTTACACATATTAATATCTCCCAGAAGCAATGCTTCTTGAAAAACGCTTTGAGAAATGCTGGGTTAGAATCAAATTATATTATTTTCTATGCCATTGCCTTTTTTAAGGACATGATCTATTGATGATCAGTATATAGAGAAGAGGGGCTTCCGTGGTGGCTCATATGGTAAAGAATCCACCTGCAATGTTGGAGACATGGATTCTATACCTGGGTTGGGAAGATCCCCTGTAGAAGAGAACAGCTACCCACTTGGGTATTCTGGCCTGGAGAATTCCATGGACAGAGGACCCTGGCAGGCTACAGTCCATGGGATCACAAAGAGTCAGACATGACTGAGCAACTTTCACTTCACTTCAGTTCACTTCACAGAGATAATACAAAGCTGAAAGTGGGGACAAGTTCACATACAGAATAGCAGAGCCAATTTAGTAGTACAATGCTTCTTAAAACTTGAAATCATTGAGAAGCTGACAAAATCTATAGCCATCTAGATAAGTGGGGGTAGGTGAGAATGGTAAATATGCTCTGATAACAAACCTGAGTTCTCAGTGGCCTTACTCAACAAAGGCTCGTCAGTCACGTCACAGGGACATGTGGATCAGACTACTCTCCAGGCAGTGACTCAGGATCTGGACTATAAAGGATGAGATGGTTGGATGGCATCACTGATGTGATGGACATGAATTTCAGTAGCCTCTGGGAGTTGGTGATGGACAGTGAAACCTGGCATAATGCAGCCCATAGGTCACAAAGAGCTGGACACGACTGAGCAGTTGAACTGAACTGAACTGAACATTTTCTCCAGCTCCAAAATCAGGTATTTTATCTCATTCTTTTTCTTTGCCAACTTTATCCAATAAGTCAACAAATCTCATTGATTTTTCCATTGCAACCTTCCCTTTCCTCTCATTTCCAATGGCCTCAGATTCCTTTGATAATTTCCATACTGGTAAATTTTGCCTTTCCTTCTTTCTGTCAGCCCTATAACTTGGGCTCAAATCATTTTTTTATAAATTTTCACTTTCTTCCTATTCCTCCTTTGCTATAAATCTTTCAGTGGCACATAATAATAGGGGCAAATCTTCCCTGGTGGCTTAGATGGTAAAGAATCTGCCTGCAGTGTGAAAGACCCTGGTTTGATCCCTGGATCAGGAAGATCCCCTAGAGAAGGAAATGGCAACCCACTCCAGTATACTTGCTGGAAAATCCCATGGACAGAGGAGCTTGGCAGCTACAGTCCATGAGGTTGCAGAGTCAAACATGACTGAGCAACTTCACTCACTCACACTCCTTATCCTGATATGAAACATCCTTCATAATCCCACCGTTAGGTCCCATATATCTCCTAAAAATAAACTCTAGATCTACTCAAACTCTGACACTTTCTATTTTCCTGGTATATTTATTTCCATATATTTCCATACTTGAAGATTCATTCTTATCCTCTCCTCTACCTATATAGTTATTATAAGAGTGAACACCAGTTTTCCCTTTGTGCTGGAAATACGTATCTGATTTTTGACACTGTAACTTTAGTATTTATTACTTCATTTCAGTTCAGTTCAGTTGCTGAGTCCTGTCCAACTCTTTGAGACCCCATGAACCGCAACACGCCAGGCCTCCGTGTCCATCACCAACCCCCAGAGTTCACTCAGACTCACGTCCATTGAGTCAGTGATGCTATCCAGCCATCTCATCCTCTGTCGTCCCCTTCTCCTCCTGTCTGCAATCCCTCCCAGCATCAGAGTCTTTTCCAATGAGTCAACTCTTCGCATGAGGTGGCCAAAGTACTGGAGCTTCAGCTTTAGCATCATTCCTTCCAAAGAAATCCCAGGGCTGATCTCCTTCAGAATGGACTGGTTGGATCTCCTTGCAGTCCAAGGGACTTTCAAGAGTCTTCTCCAACACCACAGTCCAAAAGCATCAGTTCTTCGGCACTCAGCTTTCTTCATAGTCCAACTCTCACACCCATACATGACCACTGGAAAAACCGTAGCCTTGACTAGACGGACCTTTGTTGGCAAAATAATGTCTCTGCTTTTCAATATGCTATCTAGGTTGGTCATAACTTTTCTTCCAAGGAGTAAGCGTCTTTTAATTTCATGGCTGCAGTCACCATCTGCAGTGATTTTGGAGCCCAGAAAAATAAAGTCTGACACTGTTTCCCCATCTATTTCCCATGAAGTGATGGGACAAGATGCCATGATCTTCATTTTCCGAATGTTGAGTTTTAAGCCAACTTTTTCACTCTCCTCTTTCACCTTCACCAAGAGGCTTTTTAGTTCCTCTTCACTTTCTGCCATAAGGGTGGTGTCATCTGCATATCTGAGGTTATTGATATTTCTCCTGGCAATCTTGAGGCCAGCTTGTGCTTCTTCCAGCCGAGCGTTTCTCATGATGTATTCTGCATAGAAGTTAAATAAGCAGGGTGACAATATACAGCCTTGATGTACTCCTTTTCCTATTTGGAACCAGTTTGTTGTTCCATGTCCAGTTCTAAGTGTTGCTTCCTGACCTGCATACAAATTGCTCAAGAGGCCAGTTAGGTGGTCTGTTATTCCCATCTCTTTCAGAATTTTCTACAGTGTATTGTGATCCACACAGTCAAAGGCTTTGGCATAGTCAAGAAAGCAGAAATGGATGTTTTTCTGGAACTCTCTTGCTTTTTCAATGATCCAGCAGATGTTGGTAATTTGGTCTCTGGTTCCTCTGCCTTTTCTAAAACCAGCTTGAACATTTGGAAATTCATGCTTCATGTGTTGCTGAAGCCTGGCTTGGAGAATTTTGAGCGTTACTTTACTAGCATGTGAGATGAGTGCAATTGTGTGGTAGTTTGAGTGTTCTTTGGCATTACCTTTCTTTGGGATTCGAATGAAAACTGACCTTTTCCAGTCCTGTGGCCACTGCTGAGTTTTCCAAATTTGCTGGCATATTGAGTGTAGCACTTTCACCGCATCCTCTTTCAGGATTTGAAATAGCTCAACTGGAATTCCATCACCTCCACTAGCTTTGTTCGTAGTGATGCTTTCTAAGGTCCACTTGACTTCACATTCCAGGATATCTGGCTCTAGGTGAGTGATCACACCACCGTGATTATCTGGGTCGTGAAGCTCTTTTCTGTACAGTTCTTCTGTGTATTCTTGCCACCTCTTCTTAATATCTTCTTCTTCTGCTAGGTCCATACCATTTCTATCCCTTATCAAGCCCATCTTTGCATGAAATGTTCCCTTGATATCTCTAATTTTCTTGAAGAGATCTCTAGTCTTTCCCATTCTGTTGTTTTCCTCTATTTCTTTGCATTGATCGCTGAGGAAGGCTTTCTTATCTCTTCTTGTTATTCTTTGCAACTCTGCATTCAGATGCTTATATCTTTCCTTTTCTCCTTTGCTTTTCTTTTCTCTTCTTTTCACAGTAAGGCCTCCCCAGACAGCCATTTTGCTTTTTTGCATTTCTTTTCCATGGGGATGGTCTTGATCCCTGTCTCCTGTACAATGTCACGAACCTCATTCCATAGTTCATCAGGCACTCTGTCTATCAGATCTAGGCCCTTAAATCTATTTCTCACTTCCACTGTATAATCATAAGGGATTTGATTTAGGTCATACCTGAATGGTCTAGTGGTTTTCCCTACTTTCTTCAATTTAAATCTGAATTTGGCAATAAGGAGTTCATGATCTGAGCCACAGTCAGCTCCTGGTCTTGTTTTGGTTGACTGTATAGAGCTTCTCCATCTTTGGCTGCAAAGAATATAATTAGTCTGATTTTGGAGTTGACCATCTGGTGATGTCCATGTGTAGAGTCTTTTCTTGTGTTGTTGGAAGAGGGTGTTTGCTATTACCACTGCATTTTCTTGGCAAAACTCTATTAGTCTTTGCCCTGCTTCATTCCATATTCCAAGGCTAAATTTTCCTATTACTCCAGGTGTTTCTTGACTTCCTACTTTTGCATTTCAGTCCCCTATAATGAAAAGGACATCCTTTTTGGGTGTTAGTTCTAAATGGTCTTGTAGGCCTTCTTAGAACCATTCAACTTCAGCTTCTTCAGCATTACTGGTTGGGGCATAGACTTGGATTACTGTGATTTTGAGTGGTTTGCCTTGGAAACAAACAGAGATCATTCTGTTATTTTTGAGATTCCATCCAAGTACTGCATTTTGAACTCTTTTGTTGAACATGATGGCTACTGCATTTCTTCTGAGGGATTCCTGCCTGCAATAGTAGATATAATGGTCATCTGAGTTAAATTCACCCATTCCAGACCATTTTAGTTCACTGATTCATAGAATGTCGACATTCACTCTTGCCATCTTTTGTTTGACCACTTCCAATTTGCCTTGATTAATGGATCTGACATTCCAGGTTCCTATGCAATATTGCTCTTTACAGCATCGGACCTTGCTTCTATCACCAGTCACATCCACAACTGGGTATTGTTTTTGCTTTGGCTCCACCCTTTCATTCTTTCTGGAGTTATTTCTCCACTGATCTCCAGTAGCATATGGGGCACCTACTGAGCTGGGAAGTTCCTCTTTCAGTATCCTATCATTTTGCCTTTTCATACTGTTCATGGGGTTCTCAGGGCAAGAATACTGAAGTGGTTTGCCATTCCCTTCTCCAGTGGAGAAGTTACTTAAGTTTCTATAAATCCTTGTATCTCTCTCTCCAACCAGATCATTAGCTTCCTAAGGGTTGCCTTATACATCTGTGCCTTATCAACAGCACCTAGTATGGTAGACATTGTGTAAGTATTTGTTGATTTGATTCAGAAATCAACCCTGAATATTCATTTGAAGGACTGATGCTGAAGCTGAAGCTCCCAAACTTGGACTCATTGGAAAAGACCCTGATGCTGGGAAAGATTGAAGGCACAAGAGATGGGCAAGACAGAGGAGGAGATGATTGGATGGCATCACTGACTCAATGGACATGAGTTTGAGCAAGCTCCAGGAGATGGTGAAGGACAGTGAAGCCTGGTGTGCTGCAGTCCATGTGGTCCCAAAGAGTCGGACATGACTAAGAGACACAACAACACAATTACTTCCCTACTCCATTATATCTATGTGGAACTGCTCACACATTAAGAAACAAAACAAGTGAAAAAAGTTATATTGCTCGTAAAAAGTTGGGTTTTTTTTTCCTAAGTTTGTATCAAAATGGATCTTTCTGGCTTGCTCTTTTAACATCCACAGCAGCATATACTCAAACCAGCAGTTGGAATCTATCAGGAGGACAGGAACTGCCACAAATTGCTATTCCATAAGTATAAAATGCTATCACCACCATTGTACTAACACCAGGGAAGTTTAAATTGCAGAGTTAAAATGGGCCTCCTGTTCCAAGTTGTGTCTCTATGTGAACAATAATGGCCCAGGAAGACTCATATAATCTGAGTAATTATTTGTTTCTGCTGAGGTGTCTCTTGGAGAGAATAAAAATAGTAGTGACCATCATTTACTGAACTCGTCTTTTATGCCAGGTATTGTACTAAGTGATTCACATGAATTATATCATTTAATCCTCACTACCATCTTATAAGATATAGACCATTATTTTCTTGTTTTACAAATGATGAAATTTATACTTAAAATAAATTGCACAAAGTCACACAACTAAGAAATTACTAAGCTGAGGCTTAAATGGAAGCAGAATGGTATCCAAGTTAATTGTATTTACTAACCTGAGCTAGTTCTTCTCTTGTTTTCTTGCTTCGTATAGAACATGACTCAATAATCTAGAGTAGAGATTTATTTTAATTACATACCCTACTGCTTCAGAAAAGGGGGTGGGATAAGTATTTTATTTCAAATTACTGGCATTTCTAAAGGTTTGGGAGAATTTTGATAAACTCAATTTTATCTCAAATTACCAAAAAAGGCTTATCTGAGTAAGACGCAACCTAAAAATTCCACTAGTTATAACAACCCTCTAGTGGAGTTAGTAAATCTCAGGAACATGAACTGAAACCATTCTGCACATCTTGGTATGGATGGCCAATGTTGTCTATGCTTTTCCAGTATCTTTTCAATGTGCACTTCTATTTGTTTACCTGGTTACCACATCAGTATATTTTTTCATGCTAGAGACTATTCACGTGTCAATCATGAAACAGTTGATCCCATCCCTCAGAAAGCTAATGGAGACTTTTTAAACACTTACAAACTATCAATTCTATCTCATAGATAATGTCAGGTCTATACCTAGTCAGCGTGCTAAAAAGCAGAGACATTACTTTGCCAACAAAGGTCCTATTGTAAAAGCTAAAGTTTTTCCAATAATCATGTATAGATGTGAGAGTTGGACCATAAAGAAGGCTGAGCATCAAAGAATTGATGCTTTTGAACTGTGGTGTTGGAGAAGACTCTCAAGAGTCCCTTGGACTGCAAGGAGATCAAATCAGTCAATCCTAAAGGATATCAAGCCTGAATATTCATTGGAAGGACTGATGCTGAAGTTGAAACTCCTATACTTTGGCCACCTGATGCAAAGAGCCAAATAAGTAGAAAAGACCCTGATGTTGGGAAGGATTGAAGACAGGAGGAGACAAGGATGACAGAGGACAAGGTGGTTGGATGGTATCATCGACTCAATGGATATGAGTTTGAGCAAACTCTGGGAGATGATGAGGGACAGAGAAGCCTGGGCTGCAGTCCATGGGATTGCAAATAGTTGGACACAATTGACCAACTAAAAAACAACTGCAAATATCTGCACAGCACTAAGCTCTCATGTCCTTTGGATTTAAACAGAGCATTTTGGAATGCATGTCATGTCAGAAAATGATATCATACACTGAAATAAATGTGGACATAGATTCCATGATATGGAAACTGGGTAAGATATAATTAATATAATAAATACATGGTATAAAAATATGGGTATTGATATCAGATAATAAATGTCATAAGTTAAACATGATTCATAAGCTCCATGAGTATTGGGGCCATGTCTAATTCATCTTTATATTCTATACAGGACTTGATATTAAATGATTATTTGTTGAGTTAAAGTGCTTGCCCCTAGGAATTGTTCTACATCCGTTAAGTGGATGTATAGTATATAACAAGGCAAGAGGCACATCTTCAATGAATGTGGACAGAATTGGGTTCTCTGAATACTTATCTTCTACAGGCTCCATATGAGATATACATAAAAGACTCTTTGAACAAACGTGCTTAATTGCAATGTAAAACCCATTCCATTTTGCTTTCAGTGTTTCACTGAAGTGTACATAATGCACATAAACATCATTCACTATCTCAAGACCAATCTTGCACAACCAGGGAAAATGTTCTAATGTGGTCTGTGTTGAAAGTGCCACATGCTTTCACAGAATACACTTTAGCATTATCAGTTCAATCACTCAGTCATGTTCACCTTTTTGTGACCCCATGGATTGCAGCATGCCAGGCTTCCCTGTCCATTACCAACTCCCAGAGCTTGCTCAAACTCGTGTCTATTAAGTGGGTGATGCCATCCAACCATCTCATCCTCTGTCGTTCCCTTTGCCTCCTGCCTTAAATCTTTCCCAGCATCAGGGTCTTTTCCAATGAGTCCATTCTTTGCATCAGGTGGCCAAAGTATTGGAGTTTCAGCTTCAGCATCAGTCCTTCCAATGAATATTGAGGACTAATTTCCTTAGGATGGACTGGTTTGATCTTCTTGCAGTCCAAGAGACTCTCAAGAGTCTTCAACACCACAGTTCAAAAGCATCAATTCTTCAGCAGCCAAAAATTAACTCAAAATGGATTATATACTCAAATTAAGACATAAAACTGTAGAACTTCTAGAAGAAAACAGGGGAGAAAGCTCATTGATATTGATCTTGGTAAGGTTTTTTGACAGAAGCACAAGCAACAAAAGCAAAAATCAATAAGTGGGACTACATCAAACTAAAAGGAAATTATCAAAAAAATAAGAAGGCAATTACAGAATGGGAGAAAATATTTGCAAATTATATATGATAAGGGGTTAGAATCCACAATATAGGAAGATTCATCTGGTACAATAAACAATCACAATTTGATTTTAAAAAATGAGCAGAGGAACTGAATAGACGTTTCTCCAAAGAAGACATACAAATGAAAAATAGGTACATGAAAACATGTTCAACATTGCTAATCATAAAGGAAATGCAAGTTGAATCCACGCTTTATACCTGTTAGAAGGGCTGTCATCAAGAAAACAAGAGATAAGTGTCTGCAAGGATGTAAAGAAAAAGAACACTTATGTACTGTTGGTGTGAATATTAATTGGTATAGGCACTATGGAAAATTTGTACTTTTTTTAATCTCTGTTCTTTTCATTTTTCATCTCTGATGAAGTTTTTCTTCATATTTCATGTATATACTTAACTTTTAGAACATATGGAACACAGTCGCAACTGTTTTAATGTCCTTGTCTGCTATTTCTAACCTCGGTGTCAGTTATGTGTTGGTTTTGAATGACTGATTATTCTTAATGTAAGCCATATTTTCTTGCCTGGTAATATGTGATTGGATGCCAGACATGGTGTATTTTACTTTCTTGCATGAATATTTTTGTATTCTGAAATATTTGTTTCTGGGAAATGGTTTGATCCATCAAGGTCTTGCTTTTCTAACTTTCTAGGCAGGACTTGAGCAGGATTTTGTCTAGGGCTCATTTTTTCCTCACTACCTGGGGCAAGTATTTGAGTACTTAGTGCCTTGTGAATCACGACTGTTTCCCAACCATGAATGGTGGGTACTGAGCTATTCCTGATCCTAAGCACTGAAAAGAGTGAAAATGAGCACTAGCACCATTAATCCTTTTAATATGAGTCTTTTTCTGCCCTTGGGGAATTTCTTCACATGTACATGTGATGAGTATTCTGCGGTGTACTCTGCAGGTATTACCTTTCTCTTTCTGTGCAGCTCTCTCCTCTCCAGGACTCTGTCCTCTGGACTGTAGCTGTCTTGGTCTAATAAAAAGAAAGTGAAAGTCGCCTAGTCCTGTCTGACTCTTTGCAACTCCATTCACTATACAGTCCATGGAATTCTCCAGGCCAGAATACTGGAGTGAATAGCCTTTCCATTCTCTAGGGGATCTTCCTAACCCAGGGATCAAACCCAGGTCTCCCGCGTTGCAGGCAGATCCTTTACCAAATGAGCTATCAGGGAAGCCCTTGTTTTGGTCTACTTGCACTCAGTTCTAGCTCCTCCACTCAGAGGTTTCTTTAGGTTCTGCCTCTATTTTCTCTCCCTACATTGTGGCCTGAAAATTTTCTCAAGGTATTAAGCTGGAGCAATCATACCACTCACCCCAATTGTTTCCTGTATATCAGGCGTCATTGTCTTTCATTGGTTATAGTCATCCTCTTGAAAATGATCATTTTGTATAATTTTGAGGTTTTTCACTTGCTGTTTCAAGTGGCAAGGTAAATCCAGCCTCTGTTACTCTATCTTGGCTAGAAGTACTGTCATGTATTTTTAAAGTTTTATTTATTTATTTTAGGCTGAACTGTGGTGTTGGAGAAGACTCTTGAAAGTTCCTTGGACAGCAAGGAGATCCAACCAGTCCATCCTAAAGGAAATCAGTACTGAATATTCATTGGAAAGACTGATGCTGAAGCTGAAATTCCAATACTTTCGCCACCTAATGCAAAGAATGGACTCATTGGAAAAGACCCTGATGCCAGGAAAGATTGAAGGTGGGAGGAGAAGGGGATGACAGAGGATGAGATGGTTGAATGGCATCACTGACTCAATGGACATGAGTTTGAGTAGACTCTGGGAGTTGGTGATGGACAGGGAGGTCTGGCGTGCTACAGTCCATGGGGTCACAAAGAGTCAGACAGGACTGAGCAACTGAAATGAACTGAACTGAACTGGGTCTTCATTGCTGTGTGGGGGTTTTGGCAGTTGCTGGTAACGGGGGGCTACTCTCTAGTTATGGTGAGTGTGTGCGCTTAACATTGCAGTGGCTTCTATTGTGGAACACAGGCTTTAGGGCATGTGAGCTTCAGTAGTTGCACTGCCTGGGCTCAGTAGCTGTGGTTCCTAGGGTCTAGAGCACAGTCTCAATAGCTCTGGTGCACAGGCTTAGTTGCTCTGTGATATGTGGGATCCTCCTGGAGCAGGGATTGAACCCATGTCTCCTGCATTGCAGGTGGACTCTTGACCACTGAGCCACCAGGGAAGCCCATTTTTTTAACAGATATATTGCTATGTAGATTTTTATTTCTAGTTTATTAGTTTTGGCAAGTGGTATTCTGAAAGGAATATTGTCCATTTAAGTTACTGAATTTAGTGGCATGAAGTTGTTTATGTTTCCCTATTTTCATTTTAACATCTGTGTGATCTAAAATAATTTCCCCTTTCATTCTTAATATTGGTTTTTGTTTTCCCTCTTTTATTCTGGATTAATATTCCTAGGTGTTTACCAATTTTTAATCAACTTTTTCAAGATTAATTTTTTTTTTACTTGACTCCCTCTATTTTTGTCTAACATTGATTTTTCACTCTTAACTTTGCATTTATTCCCTTCTACTTACTTTAGGATCAATTTGCTCTTTTTCTAGCTCTTCATGGTGGAAACTCAGATCACTAAAATGGGAGCTTTTCTTCCTTTTTATAGTATATTAATTTAAAGATATGTTTTCCTCTGATTATTGCTTTAGCTGTATCCTAAAAATTCTGATGTGTAGGGATTTTATTACTGCTCAGTTCCAAATATTTTATAATTTTTCTTGTGATTTATTCCTTGATGTATGGGTTATTCAGAAAAATATTGGTGAATTTCCAAATGTTTAGGCACTAAAAATACCTTAATGATTTCTAATTTAATTCCATTTTGGTCAGAGAACACATTTTGGATGATCTCAATTCTTTTAAATATATTGGAACTGATTTTATGGTACAGAATATATGGTGCAGTTTTGGATATATACGGTTCAATGCATATCAAATATGTCATATTGGCTGCTCAAATCTTTGATTAAAAAACTAAATATTTTTTTTGTTGTTGTTCTATGTATTTGATCAGTTACTAACAAAGGAGTTTAAATATCCAACATGATTATGGATTTGTTTAGTTCTCCCTTCATCATTCCTTTTTCACAAACTGTATAACAAACTGTATAACAAACTGTATATTACTCTCCCAGGTATGCTAATCCCCAACTCACTCCTTCTGAGCCTTGTCCCACAGCAGTGTGTTTCTCAACATTAATGAGTTGTTTCCTTCTTTTCCTTACTGACATAGAGTGTTCCATACTATATTCTACTTACTATACAACATAAAGAATTCAGTAGACTTCCCAAAAATCCCACTGCTGGGCATACATACCTAGGAAACCAGAATTGAAAGAGACACATGTACCCCTGTGTTCATTGCAGCACTGTTTACAATTGCTCAGACATGGAAGCAACCTAGATGTCCATTAGCAGATGAATGGATAAGGAAGTTGTGGTACATGTACACAATGGAATATTACTCAGCTATGAAAAAGAACACATTTGAGTCAGTTCTAATGAGATGTATGAAACTGGGGCCTGTTATACAGAGTGAAGTAAGCCAGAAAGAGAAACACCAATACAGTATATTAACGCATATATGCGGAATTTAGAAAGATGGTAACAATGACCTTATATGCAAGACAGCAAGAGACAGAGATGTAAATACAGACTTTTGGACTATGTGGGAGAAGGCGAGAGTGTGATGATGTGAGAGAATAGCACTGAAACATATATATTACCTTATGTAAAATAGATGACCAGTGCAAGTTCAAAGCATGAAGCAGGCATTCAAAGCCGGTCCTCTGGTACAACCCAGAGGGATGAGGTGGTGAGGGTGGTGGGAGGGGGGTTCAGGATGGTGAAACACATGTATACCTGCGGCTGATTCATGTGAATATATGGCAAAAACCGCCACAATATTGTAAAGTAATTAGCCTCCAATTAAAATTAATAAATTCTTTTTTAAAAAAAAGACTTCAGTAAACTTCAAAACTGAAAATTTTCTCCTTTGGATAGAGTAGTTTCTTATTGCTTTAAACCTGACACAGCTTATAGCCTCTTACTGAGTATGTGTAGCAGGTGAAGATGTGTATAACCCACTTGGTTTCTGTTCAATTGCCTGGATGGGCCAGTGGTTTCAGGTCATGGCCAAAGAACTGAGTGGACTAAATGGTCCCCTCTGTATTATGCTCATATGCCTCAACTCACAGACCCAGAGTATACCCAAAGTATATTTGAATTCTGTTTTAAATTGTATGTAAATCTTCCTTTGGGATAACTGATATTTCTAGGGACTTCTGCTCTTGGAAGATGAATTTGTATGTGGAGATAAATAACTAGCACCGTGACTGTAAACAGATAAAAACAAAGCACAGCCTCCGTTTAGCATATCCAAGCTTCCACAGTGCAAGTTCAAATAAGCAAATCTCCTAAAGAGGTAACTTTTCTCTAAATTGAGAGTACATGAGTAGGGAGAGGCCTTAGCAAGTGTCCATGTATATTCGATGGCATTTATATAGATCACATTAGAAGGTTCATCTTAATAGTTGCCTTTTCATTTTCTTCCATAGAATTGAAGGGTAAGTAAGCATATTTTTGTCACATGGAAGAAAAATGGCCTTTAACAATAGCTTTTTGATTTGTACTAAGGCTAATCTTTTTTCTGAGGTGCACAATTGTCAAGGACATTGTCACTATTGTATTGTCTTGAAGTACTCGGTAGGGAATTTGGGACCCTAGAAAGCTTTCTTTGCATGAAATCAAGTCTCCTGGAAAGATACAGGCAACTGGTAGTGAAATGGAGACTGAGGTCTTCTGCCAATGTTGTATTCTTCCTTCATTACCACTTTATAATGGAATGCAAGAACAGTGCTTTACAGTCTATGCTGAGAACAGCATGTATTGACCTTTTGTCAGTACTTCAGTCTCATGTTCTGTTTACTGTTGAGATATAGTATAGCTATTGACAAGCAAAAGGAACTGCCAAAGATAGAGCATATATTATTAAAGCAGTTCATTTTCTCATCAACAGTTTATGTCTTGCTTTGGATAATTAGTGAGGTCTTGGAAGGAATTAGTATAGTATCTGGGAATGTGTGTGCCAAAAGAATATCCATACATTGAATTAGAAAAGAAATGTACTCATTTATGAGGGGACTCATTTATGAGCAATGTGAATGGCATGCACATAGAAACTGGACTCTGAGATCATTCACATACAATTGGCCCATTTATTGCTCTTTGTCTATAAGGCTGACCTAGGGTCATTATGTTTCTAATGTTAAACCACTGCCTATAGCAGACACTACCCTTTTATTACCTATCATCGCCCTGTATAAACTGAAAAAATAAAAGATTCTATTCCTATTCAGCAGCCTTGGGATGTGTCAATCAGAGGAAATAATTGATCAAATGGATATTTTATTTACATGGCCAAAATCTGTACAGGAGGAGGTGGGACTTAGGGACTAAACCAGATATGCTGTTTCTAGATGGTCCCAAGCCCCTAGATATTCCTATGGGATTTAAGCAGCCCCATGTTCTATCCCTGGTATGTGCTGTATAAAATTATGTATCCCTGGTATGTGCTGTATAAAATTATGTTTCTGCTTAATTCTATCTTCACTGTGTATGGATTCACTTCCAGGTGGTTTAGGAAAACACATTCACATTTTATAGAGACATGTGGCATTCTGTGGTTATGGTCTATTCAAATGCACAGAGATTTCTTTCTAAAATGATTATTTTGATGTCATTTTATATAATCATGACTCCAGCAGAAAATATTTTTTTCACCTGTGGTGGTTCAAATGAATCCACTTTAATGGAGAGATTTCTTAGAGATGAAAAGCAGGGTTATGAGAACCAACGATGGAGATTGAGACACCCAGAGACTAGCAATATCAGGAAGCCATTACCATCTTTAGGGCTGAAAGGTCAAAGGGAGAGGAGCTCCTGGAGCTCCCCCAGTAGCTGTCATTGTGAAGAAAGGCGACTGCTGCCAGTGAAGCAGTGAAGAAGCCAAGAAGAGGTTGTGAAGAAACATGACTCTTACCTTTCTCACCTCCCATTCCCGCAGTGTCCTATTGGTACCTCCAATGGACTAAAACCCGTCCCAATGAGGCAGCAAGGGAGCAAGTTTCCATACCCAGTACACAGCACAAGCAGAAAAAGGTGTAAAGTGGATTGGGGGACTAATTAGCATCCAATGAGAGGTCACTGTTTTTGCACAGAAGCATGAGGCAGGAATCAAAGCACTTGAGACTTGAGACTATCCCATGCTGCCATCACGTTATGGCCAGACAACTCCAACTCTATCCTAACCAGGCTCCTACATGCACACTTGCCTCCATCCAATCAGAAAACTGCTGATACCTGAAAAATCAGTTCAAAACAAATCTGCCACATCCTGTCCTCTGCTGCCCCCTCACCCCTCATCATTTAACCCTTCAATGGATTCCACTTCTTTTAGGACAGAAACTGAAATTCTCCCAGGGTTGGTGTATCTGGGAGTTATGCAAAGGTTTCCATGAAGAAGTGACTTTTGAGATGAGATTGAAGAGATGCAGAAACATTAACTAAAACAGTGGGGAAAGCAGGAGAAATGTTCCTGGAAGATAAAACAATGTTTCAAAGGTTCTGACTTAGGCAGAAAGCAAAGAAAGTGAGTAACACTGGAATGAGCTGAACAAGGGAGAGAATGGAGCAAGGTGTGATTAAAGTATGAGATTGGGACCAGATCATATGGAGCACTGCAGGTCCTAACTCAGCACCTGCACATAGTAAGCTTTCAACAAATAGTCATAAACAATGTTGAAAGACATATTATGTCCCTCCAGTGTAGTTTAGGATGTTAATATGATATAAGACACATGCATCAATATGTCTGGGTACTTGATCACTTGTGAATTTATTATTCAGGTCCCCATGCAGAAAAACATACAACAACCAACTCTTAGTTTATATTGGCTTTTCATGCATTTTACAGGTAAAGCAATTTTTGTAGAATTGTATTTTTAGGTTATGCCCTTGAAATGCTCGAGCTAAAAAATCCTTGGTAGTATTATTCATGCATCACAGAAATTGTGTTTCTGTCTAAGAAGTGAAAAATATGGTTCTCTGAAAACTATGTTTAAAAAACAACTTTTTACTAGCTTGCATTTTTCTTCCTATAAAACTCACATTTTCCTGGTCATGAAAAAGAATGCAGTTGTCAGGAAAAAGGTGTGAGCATGAATGCATAGTATTTAAAATTATTCCAAGTAAATGGTCTGGATTTCACAGAGGAAAATTGTCATATCAGGAGCAATGCTGTGTGCTTCCTAAGAGACCATTCTAAACACATAAATATAAACCACATGTTTGATGTGGTCTGTGAAGTTCTGGATGGCAGAATAATTTTGTAATTGGCTTAGCTACGTTCAGGGAGACATGAGTTCTGCCCCGTTGCTGCATCCCTTATTAAGGCTGTTTCCACACAGGTGACAGGGAGTATATGTGAGGGAAATGTCTTAGAATTTCGCTGAGTTAATTTAGTCAGTGACACAGTTATTTTCAACATTCCAAGAAGCAAAGAAAAAGGCAGAATTCCTTTAGTCCACCTATTGGAGTGGAGAGAAAGGTAGTACATGGAAATGAAGGAACGTATAGGAAGTGCCTAGCCCGATGAGAATAAATACCATGCAAATTCCTACAGGAGACACTTTGTCAGTATTAGTTCCTTCTTTTATCCATTTATTGAGGTGCTCAAGTTGTCAGGGAAACACTGATTACAAAAGGACAGCCACACAGTTGGAGAGACTTCTCATGGGGAAATGGAGTTTGTTCCCTTTATTTGTATTTCTTCTCAACTGGGCTTGGAGGAGACAGGACAGAAGGACTAAAGGTTCAAAATTAGAAGGTTCAGTGGGTTACAAGAGAAGCTTTGGGAAAGAAAGAGAAAGGTGAATGCTGAAAAGTGTGGCACCTCCTTCAAAGGTATGGGTAGGTAGTGAAAAGGCAGAACGGAGGAGCTGTAAACTTTTGTTGAAGTAGTAGTACCTTATTTTTCATTGGAATCTTACCCAGGATCCTAATGTATTAAAAAGATAAAGGAGGAAGTTTTTGTGATTCTATAAAACTCAGTTTTGTAACTGTTATGCAAACAATTCTGTACTGATACAGCCCAGTGTATTAAGCACAGCACAATGTCCAGAGGAAATTTCTAGCCAAGTCTCTAAGGAAAACTGAATTGTCAGAGAAACAGTTTCCAATTGAAGTTTACTAAGAGAATTTCCAATTGAAATTTACTTAATTTGGACCTAGCAATGTCTTGCTTTAAACTTGTATCTTTTATCATTAGCTAATTCCATAGATCACATTTCTAAATTACTTGAAAGTAATTGTTGCTTAAATAACTTCAGTGCATTTTGTTAAATATTTTATTTTATAGGAAAAAGGCTGGATATTTTGTTAAATTATTTATTTTATTGAAAAAGAAAGATAGATCTTGAAACTTCTGACTTAATATAACTATTGAAACTGAGTTTTCTAATAGAAAAGGAATGGTAAATAAGTCTAAATCTTGCCTTTGAGATAGATGTTTCTATATTATTTTTGGTAAAAAGAAAAGTTGCTAACAACATGAGAACAATTAAGGAAATAGTGTGCTGCTGCTGCTGCTGCTGCTAAGTCGCTTCAGTCGTGTCCGACTCTGTGCGACCCCACAGACAGCAGCCCACCAGGCTCCCCCGTCCCTGGGATTCTCCAGGCAAGAACACTGGAGTGGGTTGCTATTTCCTTCTCCAATGCATGAAAGTGAAAAGTGAAAATGAAGTCGCTCAGACTCTTAGCGACCCCTTGGACTGCAGCCCACCAGGCTCCTCCATCCATAGGATTTTCCAGGCAAGAGTACTGGAGAGCGGTGCCATCACCTTCTCTGAGGAAATAGTATACTTTGCTATTTATTTAACTTCCATTTAGATTGAAAACAGTGGTTTTGAATAATTTCAATTGTCAGCTATTACTATCAAATGGAATCCCCAAAATACAGTATTATCAACAAAACTTGTCCTTTCCAGCCCCATGTGAATGAGTGTTGCACTGATGCCAGGCTATGTTGGAAAGCTGAAGTAAATATAAGCCTCTTAGTTAAAAAACACAGTGGGTCCATCCACATCTCTACAAATGACCCAATTCCATTGCTTTTTATGGCTAAGTAATATTCCACTGCATATATGTATCATATCTTCTTTATCCATTCATCTGTTGATGGACATTTAGTTTGTTTCCGTATCCTGGCTATTGTAAATAGTGCTGAAATAAACAGTGGGGAATATGTATCCTTTTGAATTATGGTTTTATCAGGGTATATGCACAGTAGTGGAATTGCTGGATCATATGGTAGTTCTATTTTCAGTTTTTTAGGGAACCTGCAGGGTAGAAACAGACACAGATGTAGAGAACAGACCTGCGGACATGGGATGGTGGGAAAGGGGAGGGTGGGATGATTTGGGAGAGTAGCATTGACATATAAACACTATCCTATGTAAAATAGCTAGTGGGAACCTGCTGTATAGCGCAGGGAGCTCATCTCAGTGCTCTGTGATGACCTAGAGGGGTGGGATGGGTGGTGGAAGGGAGGTTCAAGAGGGACGGGATATATGTATACTTATGGCTGATTTGTGCTGTACAGCAGAAACCAACACAACATTGTAAGGTAATTATACTCCAATTTAAAAAATCAAAGTGGGAATAAAAGCAGTCAGACAAGAAATATTTTGTTTTCCCACCACCAAATCTACCACCCCTCTGTACATGCACCTTTATAGTTTGCTTCCTACTTCACAAAGAAGTAGAAATGGCTCTGCAATGAACTAGGACTGTGAGTTGAGTTTTGGCCATCAGAATGTGGCCAGATATATGCCAAGGCAGATAAGAGTCTGTGTACATGTCCCACACTCCTCTCTCCAACCTCAATGGCTGGCAGTCATGGACTTATTGGCATCAGGGCCTTTTCCAATGAGTCGGTTCTTTGCATCAGATGGCCAAAGTATTGGAGATTCAGCTTCAGCATCATCAGTCTTTCCAGTGAATTTTCAGGACTGATTTCCTTCAGGATTGACTGGTTTGATCTCCTTGCAGTTCAAGGGACTCTCAAGAATCTTCTCCAACACCACAATTCAAAAGCATCAATTCTTTGGTGCTCAGCTTTCTTTACAGGCCAACTCCCACATCCATACAGGACTAATGGAAAAATCTTAGCCTTGACTACATGGATCTTAATTGGTAAAGTAATGTCTCTGCTTTTTAATATGCTGTCTAGGTTGGTCATAGCTTTTCTTCCAAGGAGCAAGCATCTTTTAATTTCATGGCTGCAGTCACCATCTGCAGTGATTTTGGAGCCCCCCAAAATAAAGTCTGACACTGTTTCCATTGTTTCCCCATATATTTGCCATGAAGTGATGGGACCAGATGCCATGATCTTAGTTCTCTGAATGTTGAGTTTCAAGCCAACTTTTTCACTCTCCTCTTTCACTTTCATCAAGAGGCTCTTTAGTTCTTCTTTGCTTTCTGCTATAAGTGTGGGGGGGTGCCGTCTGCATATCTGCAGTTATTGATATTTCTCACTGCAATCTAGATTCCAGCTTGTACTTTATCCAGCCTGGCATTTCACATGATGTACTCTGCATATAAGTTAAATACCCAGTGTGACAATATACAGACTTCATGTACTCTTTTCCAAGTTTGGAACCAGTCTGTTGTTCCATGTCCAGTTCTAACTTTTGCTTCTTGACCTGCATACAGATTTCTCAGGTCAGGTGGTCTGTTATTCCCATCTCTTTAAGAATTTTCCACAGTTTTTTGTGATCCACACAGTCAAAGGCTTTGGCATAGTCAATAAAGCAAAAGTAGATGTTTTTTTTTTCTGGAACTCTTTTGCTTTTTCAATGATCCAATGGATGTTGGCAGTTTGATTTCTGGTTCCTTTGCCTTTTCTAAATCCAATTTGAACATCTGGAAGTTAACAGTTCACGTACTGTTGAAGCCTGGCTTGGAGAATTTTGAGCATTACTTTGCTAGGGTGTGAGATGAGTTCAATTGTGCAGTAGTTTGAACATTCTTTGGAATTGCCATTCTTCAGGATAGAAATTAAAACTGACGTTTTCCAGTCCTGTGGCCACTGCTGAGATTTCCATATTTGCTGGCATATTGAGTACAGCACTTTCAAAGCATCATCTTTCAGGATTTGAAATAGCTCAACTGGAATTCTATCACGTCCACTAGCTTTGTTTGTAGTGATGCTTCCTAAGGCCCGCTTGACTTTGCATTCCAAGGTATCTGGCTCTAAGTGAATGATCACACCATCGTGGTTATCTGGGTCATGAAGATCTTTTTTGTATAGTTTTTCTGTTTTTTCTTGACACCTTTTCTTAATATCTTATGCTTCTGTTAAGTCCATACTATTTCTGTCCTTTATTATGCCCATCATTGCATGAAATGTTCCCTTGGTATCTCTAATTTTCTTGAAGAGATCTCTAGTCTTTCCCATTCTGTTGTTTCCCCCTATTTCTTTGCATTGATCACTGAGGAAGGCTTTCTTGTCTCTCCTTTCTATTCTTTGGAACTCTGCGTTCAAATGGGTATATCTTTCCTTTTCTCTTTTGCCTTTCACTTCTCTTCTTTTCTCAGCTATTTGTAAGGCCTTCTCAGACAACCATTTTGCCTTTTTGCATTTCTTTTCTTGCAGATGGTCTTGATCACTACCTCCTGTACAATGTCACAAAACTCCATCCATAGTTTTTCAGGCACTGTCTATCAGATCTAATCCCTTGACCCTATTTGTCACTTCCACTGTATAATCATAAGGGATTTGATTTAGGTCATACCTGAATGGTCTAGTGGTGTTCCCTACTTTCTTCAATTTAAGTCTGAATTTGGCAATATAGAGTTCATGATTTGAGCCACAGTCAGCTCCCAGTCTTGTTTTTGCTGACTGTATAGAGCTTCTCCATATTTGGCTGCAAAGAATAAAATCAATCTGATTTCAGTATTGACCATCTGGTGATGCTGTAAAAAGCAATATTGCAAAGTAACCTAGAATGTTAAGTCCATTAATCAAGGCAAATTGCCAGTGGTCAAACAGGAGATGCCAAGAGTGAACATAGACATTTTAGGAATCAGTGAACTAAAATGGACTGGAGTGGGTGAATTTAACTCAGATGACCATTGTATCTACTACTGTGGGTAAGAATCCCTTAGAAGAAATGGAGTAGCACTCATAGTCAAAAAAGAGTCCAAATGCAGTACTTGTGGAAAATGTTGAGACATTTCAAATAACTGTGGGAGTTAGAAAGTTTATTTTAGAAGATCGAAAGTTGAGTTGCAGTCTTATTAGTGTTATGCAGTATTGGAAGTAGATTTAATTCATGAGACAGTAAGAGCTGACCTGGAGTTTGAAAGTGAAAGTGAAGTCGTTTAGTCATGTCCAACTCTTTGCGACCCCATGGACTGTAGCCCACCAGGCTCCACCACCCATGGGATTCTCCAGGCAATAATACTGGAGTGGGTTGCCAACTTGCCCTTAATGGTGGCATTTGGAAGCTTGAGATTGATGGAACAAAGCATAGGAAGAGAAGAGTCTATGGATGCAGACCAAACCTTGGACAGTAGCCACAACTTAGAGGAATGTCAGAGATGAAAGCCACTGCCACTTACTGTGGGTTACAGATATTCTCAACAAGTTTACCTTTTCTGCTTGATTACCAAGAAATCCAAAATTAATGTGGTGCCAAAATAAAATAGTTGCCTTATCCCATGTACCTGATAACATCCCTCTCTTTCCTAATGATTTCCGATTTTGTTTAGCTTTATTTTATTTATCTCTTTTTTTTTTTTTTACCTGAAACACTATATTTCAGGTTGACACAAGCCTTTTCTGATAATAGGCAGTATATAAATGAAAGATGAAGAAAAGTAAGTAACATAAAACCATGTGAAGAAACAGTTCAACAAAAGTGAAGTATCTAATAGCTTCAGATACCATAGGGATACAGGATATTGCATTGCATTTTGCCTATTGAGAAGCTATGTGACTTGAGAAGTAAATAAAATGTTGGAGAAGCTTGGAGTTTGGTGTGAGACTACCAAGAGAAGGGTAAAATGTGTAATAAGGAATCAAACATATATGAATAAAACATCACATTTAAAAATATCTTGGAGTTCTACCTTAAGAACCTTGTTTTCATAACATTGAACACTTGAATAACATTCCATTTGCATGAAGCAGGTGTCTGGCCCCATAACTACATTTATGATAAGGCCTGTTGTGAGAAGAGACTTAGAACTAGAGATATAGGAGAACAAACAAACTTTCCATGTGCTGCTTATGTTCTCAAGATCAGCCAAATAGAAAAGTTGGCAGGCCCACATCTGTAGGACCCAAACACACAGGTAGAAGCCTGTTCTAGAGGGAATTTGCATGCTTCCTCCAGACGCTACTACATCAAGCTTCACTGATAACAAAGAGAATGGTATTACAGAGACATGATTATACAAAACAAAATTGGACAAAAAAATCCTTTTTGCATGCCCTCATTAACAATCACCAGAGTGAATGGCTTAAAAATACACATAAACCAATAGAACAGAATAAAGACCACAGAAAGAAACTCCCACATATATGGCCAACTAATATTGGACAAGAAAGTCAAAGATACTCAATTGTGGAAAAGATAGCCTTATCAATTATCCTTTTATGGTAAAAACTCAACAGTTGTTTTGGGTATGACACAAAAAGCACATGTAACAAAAGCTAAAATAAATCAGTAGGACTATATCAAACTAAACATCTTCTGCATAGCAAAAGAAATGATCATCAAAATTAAAAGGAAACCTATAGAATGAAAGAGAATATTTGCAAATCCAATATCTGATAACAGTGTAATATCACAAATATGTAAAGAACTCATGTAACTCAATAGCAAAACATCCAAATAATCTGACTTTTAAAATGAGAAGAGGACAGGAATAGACATTTTTCCAGAGCAGATGTACAAATGGCCAACAAGTACATGAGAAGGTGTTAAATACCAATAATCATCAGGGAAATGTAAATCAAAACTACAATGAAATATCACCTTGCACCTGTTAGAATGGCAGATATAAAAAAAGACGAGAGACAAGTGTTGGCAAGACTGTAGAGAAAAAGAAACTCTTCTTCCATGTTGGTGGGAACATAAGTTGGTGCAGCTACTCTGGAACACTGTATGGAGATTCCCTAGAAAATTAAAAATAAGTACCATGTGATCCAACATTCCAACTTCTGAGTATATATCCAAAGAAAATGAAGTTGGGATCTTGAGAGGTATCTGGACCCCCATGTTCATTGGAGTGTTACTCACAATAACCAAAATATGGAAATAACCTACATGTCTGTCTATGGATAAACTGATAAAGAAGATGTGATATTTCACCCCTTAATGCCTTATGTTTATGCTTTATTTTCTATGTGAAATATCCTTTAGAGTGAAGGAAAACTAGAAGTTTTTATTTTATTCTATTCTCATAAATACAGAAGTCTTGAAGGGAATTGGTTTAGAAGTGAATTTAGATGATACCTTCCATTTGGATTATATCGAATTTGACATCTGACTGAAATATCCTAAGAGATGGTGTCCCATTACCACTAATTACCTTAATTTCTTTTAAGATACTTGAACCACATTTCTCTTTAGTCAGGATATTCCAGCCATCTTATTAACTTAAATGAGATGAACAGTGCATCACAAAATGGGACTTTATCTTCAGTGTTAGCCTTATTCTCTTTTTCACTTATTTCTGATATTTACAAGTACTTCCTAGTTTTGACAATCTAAATATCTCCATAATTGTTTCATTATAAACATGTCATTAAATGTTTTATGTGTCAGCATAGAATAGAAAAAGTAAAAATAAAATCAGTCTCTTACCTTATGGAATTTATATCTGAAATTTAAAAGTGTGTAGGGAAATCTTTATTAGGTCACCAACTTCTTAGAGAATTTCATAAAAGTTATGGATTATCTTCTTTTAAATGCACACTTATAGGCAGACACAACTGTACACACATAGATTTAGGGGATATTGTGAGAACCCTGATGTCTATATTTTGACTTTTGAGAGTCCATGTGCTTGGATAATCCATATTCAGTGAAGGGAAGTTATATACTTCTCTGCTCTACCCAAAAGAGATCTGTAAGTTTCATTTTCCTCATAATATGGCCCACTTTGGAAGTTAATTATGATGATTTGAGTTAATGTGTGTAAAGAACTTATGTTGTCATTATGACAATTTACAAACCTCATACCCTTCCAAGCTCTGTGATTCCATCAATACCATTGTATCCTTGGATGTTCTCAATTCTAGGTAAAGGATGTCTGTAATTATGCATTGTGTACATTTCATAGGATACAAGAATAATTGTAACTACTTGGATTATTTCATACTGACTTCTTAAAATAAGCCCCAATTTCCTTTAGATACTGCAGACAAAGTGGCATGACAATACATGATGATTCTTTTTAATTTTGAAAATAATCCTGAAATATTACTCATATTCACTCAAAGAAACTCAGTCTTTGTTCTATTTTGATACTTATGAATATGTTTTTGCTTCACATTGTATACACTCTGCTCTGTAAACTTAGCAACAGCTATTGGATGAAATAATTCAATAAGGACCTCACCTGCCAACAGAAATGTTGGTTTCTTTTTTTCCTCCACTACAAGAGTCAAGAAAACTTAACAACTTATCTAAATAAGGTAACATAGATAACACTAATAAATATCACAGTAATCATCGAAGAACTTCTGTGTTTCTCTGTAAAGATGTGTGTGTGTGTGTGTGCGCGCGCGCACACACACACACACTCAGTTGCTCAGTCATGTCGGACTGTTATGCTGCTGCTGCTGCTAAGTCACTTCAGTCCTGTCCGATTCTGTAGGACCCCATAGACGGCAGCCCACCAGGCTCCGCCGTCCCTGGGATTCTCCAGGCAAGAACACTGGAGTGAGTTGCCATTTCCTTCTCCAGTGCATGAAAGTGAAAAGTGAAAGTGAAGTCGCTCAGTTGTGTCCGACTTTTCACGACCCCATGGACTGCAGCCTACCAGGCTCCTCCGTCCATGGGATTTTCCAGGCAAGAGTACTAGAGTGGGTTGCCATTGCCTTCTCCAGGACTCTTATAGACAAAGCTAATATTTTCTTCAAGTCCTAGGAACATCTTGAAACTGAATGATTCAGATAGAACATATGTCCCTTAATACTGAGGCAAGCAAAATATATTAATGACAGATTTTGACTTTGAATTTTCATGGATCTTAAAGTCCTAGTGAGAATAATTTCTTGTATTTTTCCATTCTCAATCTATCAAACCGTGTTGTAATAACAGTTTAGATACATAAGTGTTTAAAAACTATATATCTGATGCTCAGGAAAAAATTACACCTCTAACAGTCAAATATTTATTAGTGATTCTTTTTGTATTTGTTTTTAAATTTAGCTTAACAACATGTATGTGCATGCATGTGTGTGTATGTATGGAATGTGGATTTTGGTAGCAATACTGAATTGTACTAAATCTCCAGTACAAAAATATACTATCATCTCATATATTCTCTGTATGACTCAAATCATGGAGGCTTTTTAACATCAAATGTAGATTGTAAGAACCCAATAGTGGGATCTGAATTGTTTACTGTGTAGCCAACAGCTCAAGACATCTAAATCAGTCATTTTAAAGGGCTAAATAGGTAACTCCACGAGACCTAGTAAACTTCGTATAAGGGCAGGGAACTATTCAAATTTCTCTTCTTTCTCTCAGAATCAGATTCTGAAAATGATCTGCTTTAAAAAAAAAAAGATTAAAGATTTACCTAAAGATTAAACAGAAATATACCATGGTGGAGCTTCATTTCATAGAGGTTTATAGACTTGGGACATGGAATGCTGTTGAGAACAACATGCATAAAAATAATGTTCTTAAAATGACCATCTGAGAATAGACATGTGAGATTACATATATTTGTATCTTGGGGAAAGAAATAATGTTTAGTTTTTGAGATGAAAGAGTCCTTTTGGTGTTTTTAATATGATTTTGATGTCTAAATGAGTTACCCTCAGCTTGAAAGTATGTTGTTTGACTTACAGAGTTTAAGTTTTAAGAAATGACATCTAAAAATACAGAAATTTCACATACAAATCCAGATTTCTAGCATTTCTTGAAAAATAAGAATATTTGGCAGTACTGGAATAATATTCTCATGTAGCATTTATTAGGGGAAGCTGAGCTCCTGCTCTTGTGTTGTGTGTTAATCGCTCACTTGTGTCTGACTCTTTGCAATCCTATGGACTGTAGCCCGCCAGGCTCCTCTGTCCAAGAAATTCTCGAGGCAAGAATACTGGAGGGCATTGTCATTCCCTTCTCCAGGAGATCTTCTCCACCCAGGGATTGAACCTGCGTCTGAGCCATCAGACGGTAAAAAGTCTCCCTGCACTAGTAACTCAGACGATAAAAAGTGTGCATGCAATGCGAGAGACCCAGGTTTGATACTTGGGCCAAGAAGATCCCCTGGAGAAGGAAATTGCAACCCACTCCAGTCTTCTTGCCTGGAGAATCCCATGGACAGAGGAGCCTGGCAGGCTACAATCCCTGGGGTTGCAAAGAATCGGCCACTACTGAAGTGACTTCATTTTTTCATTTTCCACCAGGGAAGCCCAAACTCTTGTGGGTTGCCCTTTAAAGAGAGGCAGAGGTTATCTCTTTCCTGCTCCCTCTCTTGCCTGACCCACACAATTAAATTATCTGCCTGGTTTCTGGAAGCATTTAAGTTTGAGAGACCCTTGTCTAAATATTCTACAGGTTCATAAAATAGCATATGTATTTTAGCACTTCCTGGAAATAAATAATTAAAATGTTAACTTTCAGGACCAAGACTATAAAAATCCACCTCTGTCACTTAAGAGAGGAGCAGACCTCTTGATGGAGCAATGGTCTCTGTGAAATCAATCTCCCTGACCTTCCAGAATTTTTTTTTTTTTTCAGATTGTTTCTGCCCAGCATTCTTAGCTTATTGGCCAACATGAATTAATACCAAGATTCAATCCCATTGTCAAGGACAGCTTACAGAGAGTCTTCAACCATTCTGTAGGGGACTAAGCATTATTCCAGTGTATTTCATGGTTCTTGCTACTATCTAAAATTAACATAGTAATTGTCACCGTCTGAAATCAATGCGTTGATTTATATAAATATGTGTGTTTTACTCAACTGAAACTCCATGCTGACAAGTATTGTTTTGCTCACCATTGTATCCCCAGCACCTAATATTAGCCTAAAGTTGCCCATAAAGGATGTTACCACATACAGTTGTCCTGGTTGAACACTGTGCAACACCAGGGGTTACCATGGAACCCATGGAACCATTCAGTGCACAAAAAACTATAGAACAGTTTGGAAGCTCTGCATATTGAAAACAATTTTATTCTTCCAGGCAGAAGACTGGTGGCAGATATTAGGGTGATAATTGTGGAGATAGAAATAAGTCATCATATCCAATATATATATATATATTGGAGTTATAGCCAACTTCACTTGCTGACGGATGGATAATGATGATGTCAAGTGTTAGAGGGATGATCTATTTCCATTCCCCATTAGAGTGGCACTTTTAGCTTCTTTCCACCTGCTTACTCTTTCCTTTCCTTCACTTGCTGGTCCTTGGGTAAGGATAATAGAATTATGGAATTAATCTAAAAGAACAAACTAGGCATACAAGACTCATTCCCATACTCTTCCAGTCTCTTCCTTAGCATGTACCTGTCTACAGAGAGGGTGAATGGTGGTCTTCATCCTTGGCCATTGTGAGGCTCTACTGCACATCCATTAGCCTCCCCCAGAAATCCTGTCATTTGAAAGGAATGTATCCACTTCTGAAGGTGAGAGTAAGGCCAATTAGCTTCACACCTGTCACACCATCTAATAGAGTTTTAATCAGTATTCAGGCTGTTTCGATCTCTGTTTCTGTCCTCCCTCCCTTCCACCCTCCTTCTCAGTTCATAAATACAGAGCAGAATTGAAGAGAATTATTATTTACTGGAACTCTCTTGCTTTTTCCATGATCCAGCAGATGTTGGCAATTTGATCTCTGGTTCCTCCACCTTTTCTAAAACCAGCTTGAACATCAGGAAGTTCACGGTTCACATATTGCTGAAGCCTGGATTGGAGAATTTTGAGCATTACTTTACTAGCATGTGAGATGAGTGCAATTGTGCAGTAGTTTGAGCATTCTTTGGCATTGCCTTTCTTTGGGATTGGAATGAAAACTGAACTTTTCCAGTCCTGTGGCCACTGCTGAGTTTTCCAAACGTGCTGGCATATTGAGTGCAGCACTTTCACAGCATCATCTTTCAGGATTTGGAATAGCTCAACTGGAATTCCATCACCTCCACTAGCTTTGTTCGTAGTGATGCTTTCTAAGGTCCACTTGACTTCACATTCCAGGATGTCTGGCTCTAGGTCAGTGATCACACCATCGTGATTATCTGGGTCATGAAGATCTTTTTTGTACAGTTCTTCTGTGTATTCTTGCCATCTCTTCTTAATATCTTCTGCTTCTGTTACATCCATACCATTTCTGTCCCTTATCGAGCCCATCTTTGCATGAAATGTTCCCTTGGTATCTCTAATTTTCTTGAAGAGATCTCTAGTCTTTCCCATTCTGTTGTTTTCCTCTATTTCTTTGCATTGATCACTGAAGAAGGCTTTCTTATCTCTTCTTGTTATTCTTTGGAACTCTGCATTCAGATGTTTATATCTTTCCTTTTCTCCTTTGCTTTTCACTTCTCTTCTTTTCACAGCTATTTGTAAGGCCTCCCCAGACAGTCATTTTGCTTTTTTGCATTTCTTTTCCATGGTTTTAGAAAGGCAGAGGAACCAGAGATCAAATTGCCAACATCCACTGGACCATGGAAAAAGCAAGAGAGTTCCAGAAAAGCATCTATTTCTGCTTTATTGACTATGCCAAAGCCTTTGACTGTGTGGATCACAATACACTGTGGAAAATTCTTCAAGAGATGGGAATACCAGACCACCTGATCTGCCTCTTGAGAAATCTGTATGCATGTCAGGAAGCAACAGTTAGAAATGGACATGGAACAACAGACTGGTTCCAAATAGAAAAAGGAGTATGTCAGGGCTGTATATTGTCACCCTGTTTATTTAACTTATATGCAGAGTACATCATGAGAAACGCTGGACTGGAAGAAACACACGCTGGAATCAAGATTGCCGGGAGAAACATCAATAACCTCAGATATGCAGATGACACCACCCTTATGGCAGAAAGTGAAGAGGAACTAAAAAGCCTCTTGATGAAAGTGAAAGAGGAGAGTGAAAAAGTTGGCTTAAAGCTCAACATTCAGAAAATGAAGATCATGGCATCCGGTCCCATCACTTCATGGGAAATAGATGGGGAAACAGTGGAAACAGTGTCAGACTTTATTTTTCTGGGCTCCAAAATCACTGCAGATGGTGACTGCAGCCATGAAATTAAAAGATGCTTACTCCTTGGAAGGAAAGTTATGAGCAACCTAGATAGCATATTCAAAAGCAGAGACATTACTTTGCCAACAAAGGTCCGTCTAGTCAAGGCTATGGTTTTTCCAGTGGTCATGTATGGATGTGAGAGTTGGACTGTGAGGAAGGCTGAGCACCGAAGAATTTATGCTTTTTAACTGTGGTGTTGGAGAAGACTCTTGAGAGTCCCTTGGACTGCAAGGAGATCCAACCAGTACATTCTGAAGGAGATCAGCCCTGGGATTTCTTTGGAAGGAATGATGCTAAAGCTGAAACTCCAGTACTTTGACCACCTCATGCGAAGAGTTGACTCATTGGAAAAGACTCTGTTGCTGGGAGGGACTGGGGACAGGAGGAGAAGGGGACGACCGAAGATGAGATGGCTGGATGGCATCACTGACTTGATGGACGTGAGTCTCAGTGAACTCAGGGAGTTGGTGTTGGACAGGGAGGCCTGGCGTGCTGTGATTCATGGGGTCGCAAAGAGTCGGACACGACTGAGCGATTGATCTGATCTGATCTGATCTGATTATTTACTGATCTTTTAAACCATGAGAGCTGGAATATTTTTAAAATTAATATGATGTTGGCCATGAGCTTCAGACTTGTAGAAGTAGCCTTATATAGTTAATTTTCTTCTAATTTTTTTCCTTTTCCTTATGAGACAATTCAGCATTAATTCAGTAAATATTTCCTTAGGGTATACTATGTGCCAGGCATTGTAGTAGGTGCTGGGTGGGTGTTGAATGCTATAAAATGACTTCATCTATCTGTTAGGTTAATGGCATGCCCTTCCTTATTAGAAATAAGAAGACTAGAGTCCTTAATGCATGGGATGATCATCCTGAGACTAGGAGGATCTGTGTACTGAAAGCTCCATCCCCAGACACAGCAGAGGGGAGTCGAAGGGCAAAGATCTAAAAGTCCTGCTTACTGAGAGGTCATCTGAACTGTAAATTCTCCCCAGTTTGACATTCCACTGCTCTCGACCAGTCACCAAATCACCAGTCAGTCTTCTCCCCCATCCCCATCACCCCCAACACCTACCTGGATTGCTGCCGTAGTTACCCAAGGAGTCTTTAAGTCTCTGGTCTGCTCTCATCTAATCTCCACACTAAGATAACAGCCCTTTAGGACCTTATTTAACCCAATCTACTTTTCTAGCCTCTTATCCCTGTGTTTCCTAAGTTTACACACACACTGACACTGGCAACTCTCTGACGTGCATGGTTGCTTTAACCCCTGGGCTTTTGCCCCTGCAGACACTGTGGTTCATAGGAGTGTCGCCAGATGCCTCTAATAGCAACTTCAAGTGCTGCACAGTCCTTTCATCCATGGTGGCCTGAGGCAACCACAGATCCAAATTTTCCTTTCTGCTGGATGACCTACACTCATCCTTTAAGACAAACTCTGAGGTCTCCATGCTCTCATCTTCCACAATGCCCCCAAGCAAATTTAGTCTCTCCCACTTCCTACTTGTGTTATGTAGTTTTTGTCCCATGATAGCATAGTTTAATTTTACATGAACACAACAGTTCAGTCATGTTTCAAATTTAGACAAAACTTGGATTCAAATCTCAGATCTGCTATTTACAACCAATATTTTTTAATTTGAAAAGTTTCTTAACTTCTGTAAGCCTTTTTTTTTTTCATTTTCAAAAATACTGCCTGATTTCACTTAAATGTGGAATCTAAAAAATAAAACAAACTAACCAAAACCCAAACTCATAGATACAGAGAATAAATTTACAGTCACCAGCAAGAAGACAGGAGGAGGTTGGGTAAAATTGATGAAGGGGATTAAAGAGGTACACATTTCTAGTTATAAAATAAGTCATGAGGATGTGATAAACAACATGGGGAATATTGTCAATAATGTTGTAATACTTTATGTGGTGATAGTAGCTAGACCTATCATGGTAACCATTCCACAATGTATACAAATGTCAAATCACAATGTTGTATACTTGAAGCTAATCTAATACTGTGTTGATTGTACCTGTATTTTCTTCTTTTCACAAACTTTTTATTTTAGAAATATTTAATCTTAAATTTATAGACAAATTGCAAACTTGGCCGGGGTAATCCCATAGACCCTGAATCCAGTTCCACAATTCATTAACATTGTCACAACCAATGAGCTGATAGTGACACATTATTCACTGAAGTCCATAATTTATCCAGGTTCTCTTAGTTTTTGCCTAACGCCACCCCATGGAGAATAGCCCACATCTCTTTGTGTGTGTGTGTGTGTGTGTAACTTTCTTAAATGACAAACATAATTTGTTTGTTTGAAAATAGTAAGTTTATTAAAAATAGTATATTAAAAATAAAATATTAATAACCCCCAATTATATGCAACCTCACAAGTAATAAAATAATGGCAAGTGAAAAAAATACAGTTAGCCCACAAAATCCAAGAAAAACAGACAAACAAAAAGAATGACGTGTATGTATAGCATTTAACACAATACTAGGTACATAGGTTGTAACCAGTAAGTGGCATCTATTTATTTTTTTTACCTATTTACTTTCTAGCATTTTTTTTTCATTCAAGGTACAAAACATTTCCATCATTCTCTCTCCCACTAGATTTTAGTTTCTTGAAAGCATGGACTCTGATTATCCTGAATATTTTGGAATAAAAAAGGACAGAGTGCATATGCAGATCAGGTACCAGAAACAGCAAAAATATCTCATAGTTCTACAAAGGCTCCAAAGGAAATATACAAACTGAAATATTTTTTTAAAAATCTGGCTTATTTATCCAGCTCCATGGAGATAGATAAACGTTTTATTTATTTAAAAAAATTCATTGAAGTTTAGTTTCTTTATAATGTTGTGCTAGTTTCTGCTGTAAAACAAAGTGAATTAGTTATATGTTTGCATATATCCCCTCTTTTTTAGTTTTCTTTCCCATTTAGGTCACTATGGAACATTGACTAGAGATCCCTGTGCTATACAGTAGGTTCTCATTATTTATCTATTTTTTACGTATGTATTAGCTGCTCAGTCGTGTCTGACTCTTTGAGACCCCATGCACTGCAGCATGCCAGCCTTCCCTGTCCTTCACTATCTCCCAGAGTGTGCTCAAACTCATGTCCACTGAATCGGTGATGCCATCCAACAATATTGTCCTCTATAATCCCCTTCTCCTCCTGCCTTCAATCTTTCCCAACATCAAGGTCTTTTGTAACGAGTCGGCTCTCGCATCAGTTGACCCAAGTATTGGAGTTTCAGGTTCAGCATGGGTCCTTCCAATGAATATTCAGGACTTATTTCCTTTAGGATTAACTAGTTTGATCTCCTTGCAGTCCAAGGTATGCTCAAGAGTCTTTTGCAGCACCACAGTTCGAGAACAACAATTATTTGGCTCACAGCCTTCTTTATGCTTCAACTCTCATATCCATACATGATTACTGGAAAAACCATAGCTTTGACTATGTGGACCTTTTTTGGCAAAATAATGTCTCTGCGTTTTTAATTTGCTCTCTAGGTTTGTCATAGCTTTTCTTCCAAGGAGCAAGTATCTTTTAATTTCATGGCTGCAGTTACTGTCCACAGTGATTTTGGAGCCCCCAAAAATAAAGTCTGTCACTGTTTCCATTGTTTCCCCATATATTTGCCATGAAGTGATGAGACTAGATGCCATGAGCTCAGTTTTTTGAATGTTAAGTTTTAAGCCAGCTTTTTCACTCTCCTCTTTCATCTTCATCAAGAGGCTCTTTAGTTCTTTGCTTTCTGCCATTAGAGTGGTATTATCTTTTTTTTTTTTAAAGAGATTTCCAGAAAAACATCTACTTCTGCTTTATTTTTTTTTATTTTATTTATTCTTAAACTTTATTACTTTTATTTTTTTAATTTTATTTTATTTTTAAACTTTACATAATTGTATTAGTTTTGCCAAATATCAAAATGAATCCGCCACAGGTATACATGTGTTCCCCATCCTGAACCCACCTCCCTCCTCCCTCCCCATACCATCCCTCTGGGTCGTCCCAGTGCTCTAGCCCCAAGCATCCAGTATCGTGCATCGAACCTGGACTGGCATCTCGTTTCATACATGATATTTTGCATGTTTCTCTGACATGTGAAGTTATTGATATTTCTCCTGGAAATCTTGATTCAAGCTTGAGCTTCATCCAGCTGGCATTTTACATGTTACTGTTACTTCTTGACCTGCAGACAGGTTTCTCAGGAGACAGGTAAGGTGCTCTGGTATTCCCATCTCTTTAAGAATTTTCCACAGTTTGTTGTGATCTACATAGTCAAAGGCTTTAACATAGTCAATAAAACAGAAGTAGATGTTTTCCTGGAATTCCCTTGCTTTTTCTATGATCCAATGGATGTTGGCAATTTGATCACTGGTTCCTCGCCTTTCTTAAATCAAGCTTGTACATCTGGGAACTTCTTGGTTCACGTACTGTTGAAGCCTAGCTTGAAGAATTTTGAGCATTTCCTTGCTAGCATGTGAAATGAGTGCAATTGTGTGGTATTTTGAAGATTCTTTGGCATTGCCATTCTTTGGGATTGGAATGAAAATTGACCTTTTCCAGTCCTGTGGTCACTGCTGAATGTTCAAAATTTGCTGGTATATTGAGTGCAGCACTTTAACAGCATCATCTTTTAGGATTTGAAATAGCCCAGCTGGAATTCCATCATCTCCACTAATTTTGTTTGTAGTAATGCTTCCTAAGACCCACTTGACTTCACAGTTCAGGATGTCTGGCTCTAGGTGAGCTACCACACCACCATGGTTATCTGGGCCATCAAGATCTCTTTTGTATAGCTGTTTCATGTATTCTTGCCACCTCTTCTTAATATCTTCTGCTTCTGTTAGGTTCATATCGTTTCTGTCCTTTATTGTGCCCATATTTTCATGAAATGTTCCCTTGGTATCTCTAATTTTCTTGAAGAGATCTTTAGTCTTTCCCATTCTATTGTTTTCCTCCATTTCTTTGCATGGTTCAGTTAAGAAGGTTTTCTTATCTCTCCTTGCTATTCTTTGAAACTCTGCATTCAGATGGATTTATCTTTCCTTTTCTTCTTTGCCTTTCATGTCTCTTCTTTTCTCAGCTATTTGTAAGGCCTTCTCAGACAACCATTTTGCCTTTTTGCATTTCTTTTTCTTGGGGATGGTTTTGATCATTGCCACCTGTACAATGTCTTGAGGCTTCATCCATAGTTCTTCAGGCACTCTGTCTATCAGATCTAATCCTTTGAATCTATTTGTTACTTCCACTGTATAATCATAAGGGATTTTACTTAGGCCTTACCTAAATGGCCTAGTGGTTTTCCCTACTTTCTTCAATTTCAGTCTGAAATCTGCAATAAGGAGTTCATGATCTGAGCCACAGTCAGCTTCTGGTCTTGTTTTTGTTAACTGTATAGAGCTTCTCCATCTTTTGTTGCAAAGATATAATCAATCTGATTTTGGTATTGACTATCTGGTGATTTCCATCTATAGAGTCGTCTCGTGTTGTTGTGTATACTCAGAATCATTGAGTCATGCACTTTAAATTAATGAATTGTAAAGTATATTAATTGTAACTCTATAAAATTGTTAGAAAAAAAAGACATTCCATCCCTGGGAAACCTGAGGTCAGGAATCAGACTGGATTCTTTCATATCTTGAGGCTCATTTTTTCAATGTCTAGCACCTTTTGGATTTAATGACTATAGCTGGTTCTCTTAAGCCCCATTTCTCTATGCAGTAATGAGGAGATTTTTGCCACAGAAATATCATGTTATAAAAACTGAATGCATTTATGAGGATATGAACTGATGAAAACTGATCATTTTTATTAACATGATCTCTTGCAAGACCTTTCTCTGCCTTTGGGGACCCTTCCCGGACAGAGGTAGTGGTGGTTTAGTCACTAAGTCCTGTCCAACTCTTGCAACCCCATGAGTATAGCCACCAGGCTCCTCTGTCCGTGGGATTCTCCAGGCAAGAATACTGGAGTAGGCTGTCATTTCCTTCTTCCAGACAGAGGTCAGAATCCCCTTCTGTGACCACTTTGGCCACATAGATATAGGCAGGAGAGGGGCTGATTCAGAAGTACAAATGTGGATTTCACCCACAGCTTAGTCCCTCCAACAGCCACAGCTACCATTGCTGGCCACCTATCATACTGGAATGCAGCAAGCATTCTCTGCTAGTGTAATGTGGTACAGAGCAGGCTCCTTCCTGCCTAGTGGGAGCACAAACGGGCATCAATTCTCTTTATATGGATATTTTTATTTAAGATGGATTACTATGTAGAACATGTTTTTCCCCCCTAAGATTCTAAAATCTTAAATGTATGACCAATTTCATATAATCTATGGTGTCTATAGTCCATGAATTAGAAAGCGACATTTTTATATGCATGGATTGATAAATGAATGCAGAGAAAAATGATATAAATAATATTGCAATCAATTTTCTCTGAGCACTGATACAAATTGCAGTTGGTTACGCTTTTCTAAAGTCCTGATTGCATTGTCACACCAGAGATTTCTCAGCAGATATGCCTGCATTTCCAAATGAAAAGGCAAACACAATGGATAGTCTCACATATTTCACTATTTGATTCAATTGCTAATTAAAATAAGCAGGGCATAAGAATAGAATTGGAAAATAGACATGCCCGTATGATATCCCTATGGCCATCATTTTTCTGAATTCCACTTATAATATTTTTAAGTATCTTTGAGCATTTACAGTGCTGGTAAAAACTTAACTTCTCTGATTCAGTGTAGTCATGTATAAATTTTAGTTGATTTTGATTTTTAGCCATCAGGGAGAGCACAAGATAGTAACATAAACTGAGAGAAATTATCCAGTCTCTCATATAAAAATAGAGAATTTTTATATAAGTGAGTCCTTACATGTACATATTTTATTGCCTTTTGAGAACAACCTCAGAGTGTCCCCATTGCTGGGATCTTTCATAGCTCAGGAGCCAGTGTCATTTGGTAAATAGATAGTCTGGTCTGTTTTTCTACCTGCAAACACTTCTGACAGCAAATGTGTGAGGTTTTCCCCCACACTAACCAAGTCTCTGACTCTCTAGATACCACATGGGTATCCTACAATTCAACTCAACTCTGACAATAACTACTTGGAGTTAGCATCAGACTCCACAGATGAAGGGTTCAGTCCCATGAGACTGCCTCTTACTTCAGACACTAGTTCGCAAGGCTCTCAGGCCTCCCATATGTCTGATGGACCAGCTACTACCATGACTTCTTCGGTTTGATGGCTTGCTAGAATGGTACACAGAACCCAGAAAAACAGCTTATTTACTACTAGACAAAGGATACAACTCAGAAACTGTCAAATGAAAGAGTTGTATGGGGAAAAGTGTGGGATGAAAGGGTACTGAGCATCTGTGTCCTCCATGAGTGCACCACCCTCCCAGCAACTCATTGTAATCACTGACCCAGAAGCTTTGTGCACCCTGTCATTTAGAATTTTTCACGGATGTTCTATTACGCGGATCTAACTGATCAAATCACTGGTCATTGTTGATTAACAAATATACAGCCCTTCTCCCCTCCCAACCTTCTAATCATATTTTGGTCTTTCTGGCAACCACATCTCGATGCTATCTAGGCATGTCTCACTGCTCTAGGGTCTTGACCAAGAGTTTGTTCCCACCCACAAGCATGCCAAAAACCCTCCGACAATTCTGGTTTGTTACAAAGATTGGGTTTCCCTCCAGATAATTTGACCAGTGCCAGGAATCACTTCCCCCTCCAGGGGAGACAGCCCTCCATGTGTCTGTATTCTCGCCTCAACTTGGAACTGATTCATTTTCTATCCCTTCACCAGAGAGCAACTGTCACTCAACTGAAGTTATCCACTTCAGCAATAAGGCTGTTATCTCACAGCAGGTTCTACTGAGGACTGAATCCCTCCCTTTGAGAGGAATTACACAGAACAGGAGGCTCTTGTCATTCCAGCCACACTGAGAAAAATGAGCTTAGGTGTCCAGTCAGACCCAGTCATCTTGATATTTTGCTTTCTTTCTCAAAATGCACACCTATTATCCTGCTATGATTGTGCCATCATCATGGCCTTGATTCTAGAACTTTCTCTGATCCTTCATCAGATTTTACATAATATGGGGATTTCACACTAAGCCAATCTCCTGGGTAATTGAAACTCTTCTACAGCTTGTGAGGTTGCAGCTACTGAAACAAACTTCTTTCTAGCCTTTTGGTTTACAGTACTCACCAAATTCATAAGCGTGAATTATTCCACAGAGTGTCACTTAGGGGAGAATATTTTCCTTCGTGTACAGAGAAGCTTCTTAAATGACTCACCTTTCTCAAGGTTTTTTCACCTCCTACATACCTGGGCTGATCATTAAAAATGAACCGATCTGGACTGATTTCTTACATGCTTAGAGCAGCCTCACTGATTCACAGATTTGAATGCTTTAGTGCCATGGCTTTCACATTTTTTAAGCATAACTCTCCAGTGACCCAGTGTGTGTGCCTGTACACAACTGCACACACACACAAAACATCAGACTCATGCTTACCCTCGCTTCGTGTGACACACTCAAAACCATTATATTAATTTTGTTCCATTAATTATTTTTAATTTTTTTAATTTCATCACTGAAGAGTGGATTACAAATGCATGATATTGCTGAGTATGGCCTGTTATCGTTAGGCTAGAGAAATCTCATTTAACATAGCCTGGATAAAGGGAGTATGTTTTAGAAGGCTGAAAAGTGTTCATAAAAATGAATGATGAAGTGAACAACCAAGCTTCCAGAAGGCAACAACCAAAGCACTCTGGGACATCTACCCTCTCCCCAAACTGACCACTGATCCTTGTGGCTGTCTTGGTAAAGTCCTGTAAGGATACAAAAGCATTTGTCTAAACCATGGACAGTACTAAGGGTGCAAGAAGTAGTTTCTGTGCCAAAGAGATGATAGCAAAGATGTCACAATGAAGAGAATCACTGGAAGCCAGATAAAAACATCAACTTAGAAAAAAATGTATCACACGCCTCAATTGCCTGGCATAGATATACCTTCTTTCTATAACACTCTTTTAAAAGTATTTCTCTTCCCAATATCATTAGCACCAAGAATAATGCAATTTTCCCACATGCAACCATAATCTTGCCTCAGTCTCTGCAATGTGACACAATCCAGGTTAGACATGGTCACAGCATCATCTTAAAGTCTAGGATCTCAAAATGACACCTATTCCTCTGGACCATGTTCAAATGTGGTTCCTTACGTTCATATACTGTATGATTCAATGATACACTTAGTTATTCACAGGATAACATATATATATATATATATATATATATATATATATATAATATATATATATAATAGTGAAACAAAACTGGAATAAAATAGCAATAAAGACTCTCATTTAATAACAGGAGAAGGAGAAATTACTAAACAAAGGATGTACATTATTTACCTTGACGGACAGTAATGATAAATTGAGTCAGAAACATTCCTTTGCTGACTAATTTTTTTTTCAGTTTTATTTATTTATTTATTTTACTTTACAATTTTGTATTGGTTTTGCCATACATTGACATGAATCCACCAGTTTTGACTGGAGAAGAAATTATTTCATCAGGCAACCTCATGGTTCTTGGTTCTGCTCCCATTTTCCAAGTCTTCCAAGGCTGTTCCTGATAAAAGAATTAGGGCTAATTATGGTCACATGCTTTTTTTAAGGTTTGGTCAATTTCTCCCTTCCTCCATCATAAACTGTGATTAGGAGGTACATAATATAAGAAAATACAGTTGACCCTTGAACAACACAGAGGTTAGGGGCACAGACCCTCCCTGCAGTCAAAAATCCACATGCCACTTAGAGTCAGACCTCCTTATCCATTCCTGAGGTTCTGCATCTGTGGATTCAACTAATGGCAGATTGTGTAGTATTTATAGGGCTTCCCAGATGGCCCTACTGGTAAAGAGCCTATTTGCCAATGCAGGAGACGTAAGAGACCCTGTTTCGATGATCCCTGGCTCGGGAAAATCCCCTGGGAGAGGGCATGGCAACCCACTCCAGCATTCTTGCCTGGAGAATTCCATGGACAGAGGAGCTTAGCGGGCTACAGTCTGTGGGGTCACAAAGAGTCTGACTAACTGACTGAAGTGATTTAGCATGCACACATGTAGCATTTACTATTAAAAAATAAAAATCTAAAAAAATAATAAAATAAAAAATAAAAATAAAAATCTGCGTATTAGTGAACTGGCACAGTTCAAAGTCATGCTGTTCAAGGGCCAACTGTAGTACATTTCATGTACACTATGTGTTTAGGGGCAAAGGAGAATTCATCCACAGAGAGGACAACACAGCCTGAGGATTGTTGTGAGCCAGGCTATGACCCCATTTTACATCCTCTACAATTATGAATGAACTAAAATGAACAAACATTTATTGAATGCTTTCATAATGTTATGGTTTTGCCAGTAGTCATGTATGGATGTGAGAATTGGACTATTAAGAAAGCTGAGTGCCAAAGAATTTATGCTTTTGAACTGTGGTGTTGGAGAAGACTCTTGAGAGTCCCTTGGACTGCAAGGAGATCCAACCAGTCCATCCTAAACTCTGAATATTCATTGGAAGGACTGATGCTGAAGCTGAAACTCCAATACTTTGGCCACCTGATGCAAAGACCTGACTCATTTGAAAAGACCCTAATGCTGGGCATGATTGAAGGCAAGAGGAGAAGGGGACAACAGAGGTTGAGATTTTTTGATGACATCACCAACTCAATGGACATAAGTTTGAGTAAACTCAGGAGTTGGTGATGGACAGGGAGGCCTGGCATACTGCAGTCCATGGGATCGTAAAGAGTTGGACATGACTGATGGACTGAATGAACTGAACTGAACTGTGTCTGATTCCTCCTCTTGGAGGAATTGGATTCAGCCAGTATGAGTGGATGCCAGCCATGGGAGCCAACTCTGAAGAGGATTATGGCATTTGGTAGCCTTATCAAGAAACATAGTTACTAAGGGCAGCCAGAAAAGACTGGGCAGGCCACAAGGCAATTTCACCACTGCCATATGAGTTTCAAAGGTAGAACAGCAATTGCAGATCCAAGAGGGTGAATGCAGGGTCCAAAATGAGAACTCATGTAAGAAATAAGAAAATGCGGGAAAGGAGGGACAAGTCAGGAGACAGAGTGACATCAGGAGAAAGGGTCAATGATGTTAGCCATGAATAGGGCTCAGGGGTTTGGAACTCTCTCTTGCTGAGTGTTGACTGTACAGGGATGAATCAGAGTCAGAGCCCTGAGCAGACAATGGGCCAACATCAAATCCGATTTTACAAACCATGCTGGTGCCAAGGTTCTGGCAGGGGAAGCAGCAATACCCTCCCTTTTTGGAATTTTGCCACCTACCTTGTGAAATAATTGATAACACATTTCTTTAGGGCACAAAGTAGTATGGTGTAGTACAAAGAATCAGAATCTAGAAATCAGAAAAGCTAATTTTTGTTAATTTATTAACGTAATAGATGTTTATTGAATGCCTTTTATATTTATTTATACTGTCCTCGGGGCTGGTGATACAGCCATGGACAAGACAAGGCTCCTGCCTCATAGCTTAAATTCCAGATGAGTAAGCGATACATCCAGTTATTAATACCTCCCCAGGATCTCAGTTGAAGAAGGATTATCTATTTTTTTTTAAGTTGGAGGATAATTGCTTTACAATATTGTGTTAGTTTCTGCTGTACAACAAAGTGAATCAGCCATTTGTTATCGCTGTTCACTCACTCAGTCATGTCCAACTCTTTGTGACCCCATGGACTGCAGCACACTAGGCGTCCCTGTCCTTCACCATTTCCCAAGCTTGCTCGAACTCCCGCCCATTGAGTTAGTGATACCATCCAACCATTTCATCCTCTGTAGTCTCCTTCTCCTGCCTTCAAACATTCCCAGCATCAGGGTGTTTTCCAATGGGTCAGCTCTTCACATCAGGTGACCAAAGTTTTGGAGCTTCAGCTTCAGCATCAATGCCTCCAATGAATATTCAGGACTGATTTCCTTTAGGATTGACTGGTTTGATCTCCTTGCAGTCCAAGGGACTCTCAAGGGTCTTCTCCAACACCACAATTCAAAAGCATCAATTCTTTGGCGCTCAGCCTTCTTTATGGTCCAATTCTCACATCCATACAGGACTACTGGAAAAATCATAGCTTTGACTAGACAGACCTTTGTAGGCAAAGTAATGTTTCTGCTTTTTAATACTTTGTCTAGGTTTGTCATTGCTTTTCTTCCAAGGAGTAAGCGTCTTTTAATTTCAGCCATATGTAAACATATATCTCCTCCCTCTTGAGCCTCCCTGCCACCACCCTCCCACCCTACCCCTCTAGGTCATCACAGAGCACAGAGGTGAGCTCCCTGTGCTATACTGTGGGCCCTCACTAGGTATCTATGAATGTATCTATGTGGAATCTAGAAAAATGGTGCAGATGAACCTATTTGCAGGGCAGGAATACCAACACAGACATAGAGAAGGATTCTTTTTAGACAGCACCACAGCTTGTCCCAAAGTGCTCAAAGCCTAATGGGATACCCCTAGTTAACAGACAGCCCAACATGTTATGCCAAATGGCACCATGGATTTCTGCAAGGCCTACTGGCAGAGATTAAAGAGCAGGGACTGATTTCCTTGTCCTCAGTACCTGGCTCTGTTAGGAGGTGGCAGTTGGGTGCAGTCTGGGAGCTAGATTCTAAATTCCTTGAGGGCAGGAATTTTGGTTCACATATGTATCCAAGGGCTTAGCAGATTATTCACCACTTAGTAAAGACTCAAAAATTTGTTGATTAAGTGAATTAATCCATGGCGATAAGCTAATTGTGGCATCTTTTTGCACTAGATCTATAGTGAGACAGCCCACTAGTGAAAAAAGGGAAAAACTTAGTCAAACAAGAATTTGATGGCATGAGTTGT
This sequence comes from Bos indicus x Bos taurus, assembly GCF_003369695.1. Taxonomy (NCBI): domain Eukaryota; kingdom Metazoa; phylum Chordata; class Mammalia; order Artiodactyla; family Bovidae; genus Bos; species Bos indicus x Bos taurus. Next base: position 196,148 of record NW_020867072.1, read on the forward strand.
GAGTGGAAGGTTTAAGGCTTTTCTAGCCACACTAGTAAACAATTTACATTTCTATCTATTTTCAACAAATGGATTCATTCTTCGATGTGCCCCAAAATACCAGTTGTTTTAGCATCTCAAGTTGGCTTCATAATGCCAAAAAATATTTAATATATATGTAGGTGTATGTATGATAGAGGCCTTCATGGAACAGGCCAAAATATTAGAGAGCCTGCCTCTTGGCAGTGACAGTTCCAGATGATTTGTCAGTATTCTCTTCAATCATTGCTGACACATAATCTGGTTAATCTTCTTCGTTTTTCCTTCTGTACTCTCGAAATGGATGGTGATGGTTTTTTTTTTAGCATTGTTAAAGCCAGTGTTAGCATCATGCTGTTTCTTGGGGACAAATCAGAGTAGCTATTGGATAGCTATGGAGTTTCTCTTCTGTCCCTGTGTAATTATTTGGGTATTTTGGAAAAACAAACAAACAAACAAAAACCTAAATGTAAAATATACATTTATTTGGGTCTTGTTTGTATGTGACTTTTAAAAATACCATTACCATGTGTATTGTTGTATGTGTTAGAAGTGATCAGTCACTTTATGATCATCAGCTGTCCTGAATCTGTCAGTCTCTACCCAGGCCTGGCCCCAGACAGTGTTGTGCTTTGGAAAAGCAAGACTAGGAGCCTAGCCTGACAAGGTATTAGAATGATTCACCTGCCAAGAGAACATTACCATGTACTGTTATGTGATGCAGCAAAGGCCTAGAAGCTCAGGCTGTGGGAGTAGCAGCAGGCTTCGCCCTTGGGAAGTCAGTGGTCCTCATGACTGCCCAGGATGTCAGGAGACGGGTTCCTTACCTATCACAAGGTGTCTGATACACCAGACTACCTAGCCCCGCTTCTTGCATCCTCCTGTTTGCTAGCCTGTGGTAGAGGCTCTGCCTGATTCTCTCCATCTCTTCCTTATTGTTAGCTCTCCCTCCAGGAGCTCTCCTGCCACTGCCATCTTTGTTCCCAGTCTTAAAACTTTATTCCCAATATTTTTTTCTAGACTTTCAACTCCCTTAGCTTCTGACCTCTCCTTGGGATGCTGCTGATGCTAAGTCACTTCAGTCTTGTCCAACTCTGTGCAACCCCATAGACGGCAGCCCACCAGGCTCCGCCATCCCTGGGATTCTCCAGGCAAGAATACTGGAGTGGGTTGCCATTGCCTTCTCCAATGCATGAAAGGGAAAAGTGAAACTGAAGTCGCTCAGTCCTGTCCGACACTTCTCGACCCCATGGACTGCAACCACGCTCCTCCATCCATGGGATTTTCCAGGCAAGAGTACTGGAGTGTGGTGCCATTGCCTTCTCTGCCTCAGGATGCTACTCTAGTTTAATATTCTGGGAGGTTATTTTGTTATTAGTAAGATTTTCTGGCCTTTGACTCCTGAGAGAAAGGAAGACTTCTTATTCCACCAGTGGAGAGAGCTCTCTCGCTTCTTCCGCTGGGTCTGTCTCCATTCTGTTCCACCCTCCTCCCAATCCCAATTCCATCGTCCTCCAAGCATTTGATGTGACCAGTATTTAGTCATGGTTTATAACAACTTCTTTTTAGGAACCATATCTGACTTGTTCACCATATCATCATCTTTTTCTTTCAAGTGATATTAGGTAAATATTGCTGCTTCTATTATCACCATTCTGTAAATAAGGAAAATGAAACTTCAAGACAAAAAAATAATATAATGTAATAATACACAATAAGTTGATGATGCAGTGGGACACTCTCCTATGTTTCTTCCTTTAACCTCATTGTATCAGATACTGATGTTTCTATTTTTTATTTAGAATATCCATAAAAGTCAAATGTGTATCAAGTTTTTCAAACATTTTAAAGATATAACATGGATTTATTTGGCAAAACTAATACAATATGTAAAGTTTAAAAATAAAATAAAATAAAAATTTAATGAATACAGCATTATATTTCTACTTTTGTGTACACTACAGAGTGTTCATGTGGATGAACTCAAGCTATTATGCTAAGTGAAATAGGTCATATGGAGACAGACAAATACCATATTTCACTCATTTTTGTGGAATGTATTAAGCTTATTTTAACTTTTAAGACCACAGGGAAAAGAACTTTATTTATTTAAAAATATGCTTCTAAGCAAATGTTTATTTAAAATATATTTCTGGGACTTCCCTGGTGGTCCAGTGGTTAAGACTCTGTGATTTCAATGCAAGGGGCATGGGTTCAATCCGTGGTCAGTGAACTAAGATGCCCCATGCTATGTGGTGCAGTGCGGCCAAAATTTTTTCTAAATAATAAAATAAAATGTATTCCCAATTATGTAATATGATGTCTAAGTTACTACTGTTTCCAAGGGTTTTTTCCTACCTGTGTAGGAAAGCTAGAGCTTTAAGAAAACTCTGTTACCTGTCTGTTCCATCTCATGAGAAGAGTGAGAGAAAGCTCTAGTATAGAAGATAACTGAATGGAAATGTCTAAAATGAGGAGAGATAGCAGATTCAGAATAGGAATGTGATGATTCTCACTTCTTGCTGGGCAAGATAGAATCCTAATAATGAAATTAGATTTCTTCAGTACATAGACTTTATGAATTTGATATAAAACAGAGTTCTTAACTTCCAGGAAAGTAACTGGAGTAGAAAAGTAATACATTCAGAAATTCAGTATTCATTGTTTCCATAACCATTGTTTGAGCACTTTCTATATGGCAGGCATTATTCTAGACTGAGTAGAGGGGCAAGGATACAGCAGTGAAGAAAACAGACAAAAACTCTACTTTCGTGGAAGTTGAATTTTAGTTGAGACAAACAGTAAACAAAAAGAAAATTATACATCAGGGACACAAAGAGTTGGACATGACTGAGCGACTGAACTGAACTGAGGTAATAATATTATTAAGGAAAGGAAAGGAAGGAAGAGGAATATATAGGGACATGAAGGTAGGATATTTTACTTAGGGCACTCAAAGGAGATATCAATGATTAGGTGAAATTCGATGAGGAAATTGGATGAAACAAGGAAATAACACACAAAGATTTGGGAGGCATAGTTTGCAGAAAAATGACCCCCAAAAGTGTCAATGTCCCACTCTCTGAAAGGTGTGAACATGGTATCTCACTTGGCAAAAGGAATTTTGTAGCTATGATTAAGAATCTTGAGATAAGGAGATTATTCTGGGTTATACAGGTGAGCCCAATGTTATCAAAAGTGTCCGTGTTAAGTGAAAGAGGGAGACAGAACCATGGGTCAGAGAGAGCTTTGAAGACGTGAGGCTCCTGACTTTAAAGATGGAGGAAGAAGCCATTGTGAGCAGGGAAATCATCATAAGAGATAAAGTCAGAAAGAGAACACTGGCCAAATCAGGTAGCATCTCTTAGGTGATGGAAAGGCTCCTACATTTTATTCTGGATGACAAGGGGGATGCTTGGAATATTTGAGCTGGAATGAGCCGGGTTGGTTGATTGAAGTTAGCATTCTTGCTGACTAGAAAAAAACAGGGCTTCCCTGATAGTTCAGTTGGTAAAGAATCTGCCTGCAATGCAGGAGACCTGGGTTCAATTCCTGGGTTGGGAAGATCCCCTGGAGAAGGGAAAGGCTACCAACTCCAGTATTCTGGCCTGGAGAATTCCATGGTCTGTACAATGTATGGGTTCGCAAAGAGTCGGGCATGACTGAGCAACTTTCACTTTCAGGAAAAACAAGAGGGTACTCAGCAGATAGAATGTCAGATATAATAGGATAACATGAATAAAAACGTGGTTGCAGGCAGTTCATGGAAGGTTCAAAGACAGAATTAGACTAGTTTACATGATGATGCACTGTGGAGGCCAGAATGGGAGAGCCTGCGATACAAAGGTAAGAAATCTGGGCTATTTATGAGTAAATGAGGGGACGCTGACTGTGAGAATGGGGAGCAGAAAGAAATATGATCAAATAAGTTCTAAAGAAGATTTTGCTGGTATATTATGAGCTCAATTTATATGAAACTGGACTCAGGGATGGAGTTTAGAAACCCGTGACCATATTGCATATGAAAATGAATGCGAGATTAAGGTTATTTTACAGATAATTTGAGGGGAAAACAGAGTACTGTTAATTCTAAAAAGTAGATTGAACCCCTGTACTGATGGTGTTCTTCCATTTTACCTTTACAGTTCAAAGCAACCAAAAGAACAAGTTGTGTTTTTTTTTTTTTCCCTCTTAAAATGAAATTTAGAAACTATAGTTTCTAATGTGAAACCCCCAAATGATCACTGGTCATACATTTAAGTTAAAATTACCTTCACTGTTGCTTAATATAGCCCCATTTTGGAAATAACAATTGTTAATGTTGCTCATGAAAACATTTGCTTTATACTGCTATGTCAAATGGCTTTTCTAGGAGTATCTCCCATTTATAATAGAAAATATCAAAATTGATGCAGGAAGTGAAATGTATCAATACTTATTCCACTTGCAATATAAAGTAAACATTTTAATTAGAATACAATTGACCCTTGAACAACATAGGCTTGAACCAGGAAGGTCCAATTACACTCGAATTTTTTTTTTTTTTTTGATAGTAAGTACTGCATGACCCACAGTTGGTTGAATCTGAGGATATGGAAGAACCAGACACAAAGGGTCAACCATAAGTTATACATGGATTTCCAACACTGCAGAGGGTCTGAGGCCTTAAGTCCCATGTTGTTCAAGGATTAACTGAATATCACGTATTGTGCATCTACGGGAAAAAAAGAATGTTTTCTAAACCTAAACTTCACACCTTATAGAAAAATTAACTCAAAATGGATCATAGTCTTAAATGTAAAATATAAAACTATAAAACTTTTAGATAACAACATGGGAGACCTAGGGCTTCAGGGCCTTGGGCTATGAAAAAAGTGCTTAGACTTGAAGCCAGGGATATGATCCAGAAAAAGAAAGACTGATAAATTGTACTTCATCAAAATTTAAAAAAAATTCCTCTGTGAAATACTGAAAAGACGAGCTAGCAAGTGGGAGAAAATATTTGCAAGCCATATATCTGACAAGAGACTAGGATCTAGATTATATCACATTTCCCAAAACTCAACAGAGGAAGTGCAAGCAATCTAATTTTAAAATGAGCAAAAAACCGTATTTCACCAAAGAGGATATATAGATGACATATAAGGACATTAAAGGAAATACAACTTCATTAGCCATTTAGGGAAATGCAAAGCTTCCCTGGTGGCTCAGATGGTAAAGAATCTGCCTGCAATGCAGGAGACCTGGGTTCAATCCCTGGGTTGGAAAGATCACCTGGAAGAGGGTATGGCAACTCACTCCAGTATTCTTGCCTGGAGAATCCCATGGACAGAGGAGCCTGGCAAATTACAGTCCATGGGGTTGCAAAGAGTCATACATGACTGAGCAACTAACACTTTCACACTTTCACTTTTTCAAAGTAAAACCACGATGAAATATCATTGTACATCTGTCAGAATAACTGAAATAAAGTGACCCCAAATGTTGGTGAGAATGTGGAGAAACTAGACCACTCATACAGTGCTGGTAGGAGTGTAAAGTAGTATTCTGGAAAACGGGTCACAGTTTTCTTTAAAAATTAAACATAAAACCACCATACAACCCAGCAACTGCAGTCCTGGGCATTTACCCATGAAAAATGAAAACTCATGTTCACACAAAAATGTTTCCACACATGTTTGCAACAGCATTTTTTTTTAACATCTAGGAACTGGAAACAACCCAAATATCCTTCAATTGGTTAATGGATGAAGTAACTGTGGTACATGCCTAAATATCTTGCATCTTGAAAAAATAATGAGCAAACCTCCCTTGATCTCATTTTGCCTGCTTTCCAGCTACTGTCCCATCTCTCTGATAGTATTCACAGAATAACTTGTTTAAAATGTCACCAGTTCATCATCTGCTCTTCTTTTTTTCAACCCTTCCAATCCTGCCTTCAGCTCCTACCATTCCCCTAAAATTGCACTGATCATAGTAACCATGGCCTCCCTTCTGCGACGGCAATGGCCACTCTTCTGTCCTAATATTGCTGGACCTCTCAGCCTCGTTTCATGCAGCTGATCCTCCCCCCAGCACCCCTTTAAAACATCTTGACTTCCATGAAATCACATGCTTTCCCCCCTAGCTCCCTGGCTATTTGTTTTCAGTTCTCTTTTTGTCTCTTCCTCCTCAGCTTTACCTCTTAATGTAGAGGTATCCTGTAGTTCAGTACTAGACCACCTTATCTTCCACCATTGATATTTTTATACTTTTTAAAAAAGCTTTCCTCCTCATATTCATTTTACTCATTTATTTAAATCTTTTGACCATGCTGTGTGGCATGTAGGATCTTAATTCCCCAACCAGGGATGGAACCCAGGCCCCCTGCACTGACAGCACAGTCTTAGCCACTGGACCACCAGGGAAGTCCCTCTTGCACCATTAACTTAATCAGTAAATACATTCCAGCCACACTGGATTCCTTTCTAATCCTTGAATGTGTCAAGTTCATTCTCTCCTTAGGGTTTTTGTCTTGTTCCTTAGAGCACCGTTCCACTGGACCTTCATAGTACTTGCTCCCTCACCATATCCAATGTCTCTTGACATGACTCACCATTCTTGTATCTTCTGTGATTCATATTTTAGATCATATACCCTCCTTGAGGGTATTAACCCCTTAGTCTAAATTTTTTCCCCTCCTCCAGTTATCTTCAATCAAGCTTCTTCTAATTTACTTTCTTTCTAGTATTTCTAACTAAACTCATCTCATTTATTCATGTGTTTTCTGTTATCTGCCCCAGTTTTTGTCCAGTAGTAATGCACGGATGTGAGAGTTGGACTAAAAAGAAAGCTGAGCACCAAAGAGTTGATGGTTTTGAACTGTGGTGTTGTAGAAGACTCTTGAGAGTCCCTTGGACAGCAAGGAGATTAAACCAGTCCATCCTAAAGGAAACCAGTCCTAAATATTCATTGGAAGAACTGATGCTGAAGCTGAAACTCCCATACTTTGGCCACCTGATGTGAAGAACTGATTCATTGGAAAAGACCCTGTTGCTGGACATGATTGAAGGCAGGAGGAGAAGGGGATAACAGAGGATGAGATGGTTGGATGGTATCACCAATTCAATGGACATGAGTTTGAGTAAACTCAGGAATCGGTGATGGACAGGGAGGCCTGGCATGCTGCAGTCCATGGGGTTGCAGAGTTGGACATGACTAAGCACACTGAACTGAACTGATCTGCCCCACACACCCCACTAGAATGTAAACTTAATGACAACAGAGTAACTCATCAATATCCTAGAAACTATATTAGTGACTGACACATAGAGGGGCTCAGTAAATATTAATATTTAAGGAATAAATGAAAAAGCATATTACAAACACAACTATTAAGTGGAAGTCATATTAAAAAATAAGACATTAACTGGTCCTTAAACATGTGCTTCCTTTAGAGCAGTGAGTAGGTAATGAAAGTGGAATTATATTTGTATGGAGTTCATAAGTATCATATGTGCTATCATATGTTTAATGAATTCAGTTAGTACTGCTTCTGTATGTCAAATTAGAAGATTGAAATAGCATTAGAGAATTGAATCCTCCCTTACAATTTTATTAAAAAGTCTGTGTTCAACCAAAGCCCTTGGACTTGAACTTTAATTGGATTTGAAGTGATCATTTAGGGGTTTGTTTATTTGTTGGTCAAAAGAACAGATTTTATGGTTATTTTGTTTCCCATTGCAACCAAAAATATCAATCATTGAACACAGTGACAAAAATAAAAGAACTAAAAATCTCATGATCATCAGATTTTTTCTTTAAAAGTTAAAAAATGTATATATATAACAAATGAATCAGTTGGAACAGGCGAGTCCTGAATGTGAAAGCTTTCATTTATCTACCTCATTCGTGTGTTATTTTTGTAGCTATAGTCTCTATTTTCCTATTGGATGACCACTGAAGTGTTCCTAGACCCTATCATAAACCTAAGAGTTGATGCATTGGTGGGAGTAGCTGGAAGTTCAAGATGGTGTTGTGATTCTTTTTTTTCTTCTTCTAAACCTAACCCCAACCCCTTTTGTATATGTGATATTAAGCAGATGATGAAGCGTTCCTCTTGAAGATTTAACAAGCAAGGAGAAAGACCCACATTTCCAGGTGGGGAAGTCTTTTCCCCTCTGTTTGGAAGAGTGGATTGTGGCTTTTCTCAAGTCTTGTCTCTTGGTAATTGCACCTGACTTTAGGATCCCCCCCCCCCAAGTTTTTTTGTTTTGTTTTGCCAAGTTGTGCCTTTCCTTCTGGAATTGTAAGTTAACACAGTGGTAGTGCCTGTTTACACTGTGAAGTGGATATTGTTACAGAAGATAGAACAGAGGCTTTCTCACTTGTTAAGCTTAATAATGCCTTGTGAATGTATGATCTACGGAGAAACCCCTGTAGTTTTTACCTGCTGATGCTGTCTGTCTGTTGGAGAATAAATTTTGAATGGTTCTTTTTTTTTCACCAAAAAAAAAAAAACAAGTGAATCAAAACATAGTAACATGAAAGTAGTACTAAATGCATCAGCAAGTAGCATGGAGGTCAAAAAGAGAGAGTAGTAGTATGTGTCATAAAATTAGAAAAGAGAAATGAATACTGTAGCTACTTATTCATTCACCATCATCTGAAAAATCATTTATCAGGTAAATGAAACTTAACTCTTGATGCAGTGAAATTTATATTCACTGAAATATTTTAAAAAGGCATTACATCCTTTTTTTGGTCTGGCAATCTCTTTATTATCCACACTCACAAAGAGCATATTTTACTTTTTGAAGCCTTCTAAGTCTGTCTTCCCACTCATAAGGAGTAAATTTGTGACACCTAGTCAGGAATGCTGGAGAAGAAATTTCATAGCCCAGAGTTAGCTGGAAATTTTTAAGATTTAAAATATCATGTTGATCCATTTTGATGCTAATGAACTTTCAAACAAAAGCATTGATAATCTCAGATGGTTGACACGTTGAATAGACAACACAGTGCAATATCAAAGAACTTCACTTGTGGCTCAGCTGGTAAAGAATCTGCCTGCAATGTGGAAGATCTGGGCTCAATCCCTGGGTTGGAAAGATCCCCTGGAGAAGGGAAAGGCTACCTACTCCAGCATCTGGCCTGGAGAATTCCATGGACTTATAGTCCATGGGATCAAAGAGTCAGACCCAACTGAGTGACTTTCACTTTCAGGTGAATTTAGTCTGAGGTTCAGTTCAGTCACTCAGTCGTGTCCAACTCTTTGTGACCCTATGGACTGCAGCACACCAGGCTGAGGTTAACCAGTCTAAAGTTAGACACATTCCTTTCCCCTTCAGCCTCAATTTTCTAATCTGAAAAGTGAGGTGGTTGGCTTCTGTTATGTTTATAAAATAACTTCTGCCTCTAAGATTCAATGATGCAATGAATTTTCTTTTCTTTCCAAAATAAATTTGTACAGACACAGTGAAATGAAAGTCGTTCAGTTGTTTCTGACTCTTTGGGACCCCGAAGACTGTAGCCTACCAGACTCCTCTGTCCATGGAATTCTCTAGGCAAGAATACTGGAGTGGGTTGCCATTCCCTTCTCCAGGGGATCTTCCTGACTCAGGGATCAAACCTGGTTCTTCTGCATAGCAGGTGGATTCTTTACATCTGAGCCACCAGGGAAACCCCAACAGTAGGCATAAAAATCCATCTAATGTAGAATTATCTGCTAAGGACAGCATTTGTAGCCTTGAAAACCAGGAACTCCCTGGAGATGAACATTTGGGAGGAGGTTGGAAATTCTTTCCTGCTATATTATTATTTTAGTCTAAAATAATTGAAATCTAAAGTTTTAAACTTGGGAAAGAGTAACTAAACTATACAAGTGACATAGGGAGATGTTGTAATGAGCTGATGAAATATTCTATTTCATAGCTTTCTTTGCTGTCATTATTTCTTGTTTTGTTACATGGTACAGACTAGCTATGAGCACTGAGTTTATTGCCAAGATACTCTTGATAATTTCAAAAAAGGGATGAAACCCCTTACTGTCCTCAGCTCCACTTTTCCTAAGAATGAATAAACTTGGCTATCGAATGTTTCAATGCCGACATTTTCTTTCTAATTCTTTATTATAATGGAATTTCAAGCCAATCCTATACTTTGTCCTTCCATTTATTTTATCCCTTCGGTTTCTCTGTTTGTTAGACAAGGTTAAAATAAAATTCATCAAGTTGAGTCATTCAAATTGAACTGCCAAAAGAGCTCAATGGAAAGCTAGATGAGAAAACCACCCCCCACCCATCCACCCATCCTCCTTTTCTTACCTTTTACTTTTCTAATTTCAGGTACTCCTGGAAGTGAACCCTGTGGTTACAATAAGGAAAAAAAATGACTTTAAAAAATGATGGTTTTGATTTTTCTAATTGAAAAACAGAAGAAGTTTTGATATGGATGATTTGGAAAATACATCAACATAAGAAAAAGGGGAAAATATTCTAATCACAGAGAGATCCTATCATTTTACAGTTCTTTAAATGTTTTTCCCTCTTCATGGGATCATACTGTGAATAAAATTTTGCATCCTTTTTTGACATTTAAGATTATATCATGAGACTGTCAGTTGTCATTAAGTATTCTTCAAATATGTGATTATATTGGCACATCATATCATTCCATTGCATAGACATACAAAAACTGACAGCCAAACCAAGAAAGAGCTGATTGAAATGACTTCTTCAAGCTGTATTTCTCTTCTTTCCACCACTCTTGCTGGTAATGAAGCAGTCAGTGTAGTTTGAGTTGTGTCATTTCTCCTCTATGGGCCATAATGACAAGAATCCCATTATCATCTGTCTCTGGTAACAAAGGTGAAAATCACACTGTCCTCTTAACCCATTCTCAAATGTTTCTGTCACTTGTTATATCTTCAGGACCTCTCCTATGTGTGGTGTGGAATCATTTAGTAATCAATGGAGAGGAAGTGACAGGGGCTTGGGCAGAAAGCCCTTCATGTTGACATCTCCACCCCTACTCCCAGACAAGACAGACAATGCAAGGTCATGCTGTAATCAAGTAACTGATCCACAGCCCCAGCACCATCATACTTGGAGCAGGTAGTACATCAGGAATGCTGTTTGCCTTTCTCTCTGGATTCCCCAGAGAATACACTTTGGGAAATGGGATGATTTCAAGCTCTACTCCCCAGTCCATCACTCCCCAGGATCTAGCATCACTAGCCATCAGAGAAAATCTGTTGCAAGGAAAGCTGTGAAGGATCTGAAGGAGTAATAATAGCTCATTTGATAGCACATTAAAATTTGTTCTACTTTTAACGGAATGTGGATTTCCTTCTTTTGTTCCCAGAGGGAAGTAGTAACCCCTAAACTTTACCTTCACCTGCATAGAATCCAGGAAGAATAGTCTCACTTAGATGTCTGGTTGGTCTGGGTTCATTCTTCAGTGAATATAGCCTAGCCTATGTTTCATCAAAGACTCATAGCAGCTTCAAAATTGAATTTAATCCAACTTTAAGTCTCTCATGTGTCCTACTTTTCCAAATATCTAAGACTTACAAAGCTACTGGTTTAACACCTAAAGAACCGAAAAAAAAAAAAAAAACTTGAACCAAATTTTCAATTGCTTCAACTTCTTATAATACTTTCTTCAGCTTTATTGAGCTATAGTTCACAAAATTGTAATACATTTAAAGTGTACAGCATGATGATTTGATATACATATCTGTCATGAAATGATTCCCGCAATAGGTTAATTAAAACAACCATCACCTCACACAGTTATCATTTTGGGGTGGGGGGTGGTGAGAATGCTTAAGATATACTCTCTTATCAAATTTGAAATATAGAATATAGTATTTTTAACTATGGTCACCATGCTGTATAGTAGGTCCTCAGAACTCATTCATCTTATAACACTTCCATAATGGCTATACAATTTACATTTTTACCAATGGTATACAAGAGTTTTCTTTTATCTGCATCCTCACCAACATTTGTTATCTCTTGTCTTTTACACAGTAGTAGATAGCTTAACAGGTGTAAGATGAATCTTACTGTGCCTTTGATTTATATTTCTCTGATAATTAATGATGTTGAGTTCCTTTTCATACACCTGTTAGCCACTTTTATATATATATAGGGAAAATGTCTATTCAAGTCCTTTGACTATTTTTAATGGGATTATTTGGTTTTTTGTTTGTTCATCTTCCTCTTGAGTTGTAAGAGTTCTTTGTATATTTTTTCTAATTTGTTTTATTTTGTCTAAAAGTCAAATATTTCTCTAATTATAAAAGGCAATACATTTTATATTTAAAAAGAAAATGATTTCCCCTAAATAAACTTTCCTCTTTCAAAATGTATTTGTCTGGAAAGGAAGTATTAATCTGGAATATTCTGAACTACAGAACATATTGCCATGCATTGGTACAAAGAACCTAATGCAAATAGTAATCCCAATGAATCACTTTCTTTCCAGCTTGTTTTAAACTGTGAGATAGCAATCAGGCCTAATTATTTGAATTTATAAGCATTTAATCTCAAGACAAATTCCTTATGTTGATAATGTTAACTTAGTAAATGCAACTTGACATTGATATATTACAAAACAGTAAACGCAAGTTGACATTGACATATTACAAGACTTCCTCTTTAGATATTATATTGAAAGAACTTCACGAAGGAGGGCAAGAATAAAGGGCACAAAGAGCTTCTCTAGCTACCCAATTTTAAGCTGCAACCTCTCCAAGAAACACACACACACACACACATTTCCTGTTCCCCTTTCAACCTTATTTTCCCCCATAGCACTTACTACCATAGTATCTGTACCACTAGAATGTATGAAATCTGATATTATTGGATATTTTGGACATTAACCTCTTATCAGATATTGGGGTTGTAAATATTTTCTCCCATTCTGTGGGTTGTCTTTTCATTTTGTTGATTCTTTCATTTGCTATGCAGTATGTTTCTAGTTTTATGTAGTCTTACTTGTTTATTTTTTTTATTTTGTTGCTTGTGTTTTTGGTATCAAATTAAAAAAAAAAATCATTGCCAAGACCAAAATCAAGGAGCTTTTCCCCTATGCTTTCTTCTAGGAGTTTTATAATTTGAGGTATTATTCAAACTCTAATGAATTTTGAGTTGACTTTTTTATGTGGTTTAAATAAGGGTCCAGTTTCATTCTTTTGCATGTGACTATACATTTTCCCCAACACCATTTATAGAAAAGACTATCTTTTCCCCATTGTGTATTTTCAGCATTTTTGTCAAAAAGTAGTTGATCTAATATGCCTGGGTTTATTTAGTGAAAGTGAAGTCTCCCAGTCGTGTCCAACTCTTTGCGACCCCATTGACTGTAGCCTACCAGGCTCCTCTGTCCATGGGATTTTCCAGGCAATAGTACTGGAGTGGATTGCCATTTCCTTCTCCAGGTTATATTCCCAACCCAGGGCTGGAACCCGGGTCTCCCGCATTGTAGACAGACGCTTTACCGTCTGAGCCACCAGGGAAGTCCTGGGTTTATTTGGGGGCTCTCTATTGTGTTCAGTTGACCTACGTGTCTGTTTTTATGCCAATACCATTTGCTATTTTGACTACTATAGCTTTGTAATAGAGTTTGAAATTGAAGTGTGATGCCTCAAACCTTGCTTTTCTTGCTCAAAAGTGCTTTAGATATTTGGAATCTCTTATGGTTCCAAACAGATTTTAGGATTACTTTTTCTATTTCTGTGAAAAGTGTCATTAAAATTTTGATAGGAGTGTCATTAAAATTTTGCACCTATAGATCACTTTGGATGGTATGAACATTTTAACAATAGTACTTCTTCCAATCCAAATATTTTTCCATTTATTTGTGTCTTCTTCAACTAAGTTCATCAATGTTTTATAGTTTTCAGTGTGCATATCTTTCATGTCTTTGTTTAAATTTATTCTAAATATTTTTGATGTTATTTAAATATCTTTTTGATGCTATTGAAAATAGGATTGTTTACATAATTTCTTTTTCAGAAAGTTCATTACTACTGTATGGTCATGCCATTGGTTTTTGTATGTTGATGTTATATCTTACAACTCTGCTGAATTTGTTTATCAATTCTAAAAGTTATTTTACTTTTTTAGTTAGAACTGATAAGATTTAAATAAAAGATTATGTCATTAGCAAACAGAGGTTAATTCCCCCTTTCTGATTTGGATGTTTTAATTCTTTTTTTCTAATTTCTCTGGCTAGGACTTCCTTATGTTAAGTAGAAGTGGTAAGAGAGGGCACTCTATGATTATTCCTAATCATAGAGGAATTTTTTTCACTGTTTAGTATAATGGTAGCTGTGGGATTATCATGTATGGCCATCATTATATTGAGGTGTTTTCCAGCTATACCTAATTTGTTGAATTATTAGAACGAAAGGATATTGAATTTCATCAAATGCTTTTTCTGTGTCTATTGAGATTATCATATGACTTTTATCCTTCAATTTGCTAATACAGTATATCATATTGATTTGTACATGTCAAGCAATCTTTGTATCCATGTGATAAACCCCACTTTATATGGTGTATGATTTTTTTAGTGTTCTTGAATTGTGTTTGATATTTTGTTGAGAATTTTTGCATCTGTGTTCATCAGTGATATTGGTCTGCAATTTTCTTTTCTTGTATAATGCTTGTTGTTCTTTGATATTAGAAAAATGCAGGCTTGCTTACTCATTCAGTTGTGTCCAACCCTTTGCATTCCTATGGACTGTATTCCCTCAGGCTCCTATGTCCACGGGATTTTTCAAGCAAGAATACTGGAGTGGGTTGCAATTCCTTTCTCCAGGGCATCTGCCCAACTGAGAGATCTAACCCGAGTCTCCTGAGTCTCCTATATTGGCAGGCAGATTCTTTACCACTGAGCCACATGGGAAGCCTCAAATGGTGACTTGTTAAATGAGATTGGGAGTGTTTTCTCTCTCTCCCATCCCTTCTTTCCATCTTCCCTTCTTTTTAATTAACTTCTCCTTTTCCTTCTTCTTTCCTCCTCCTCTTCTTACTCTCTCCTTCTTACCTTCTTTTTTTTCACCTTTTGCTACTACAGAAACATTGTGATAAGTATCCTTATTTACATAGCATGTTCTGGTGATTTTATTTCTATGAAATAGATTCTTAGTGACCCATTTCACTAGCATATGTAGCTTAATCAATGCCATGGAATAGCTCCAATCCTTAGAAATTGTTGATTGCTTGAGTAGGAATCAACATGGGTGGGTGGAAAGAAATTCTTTTTTCCACCTAAAGTCCTTCAATTACCATATTACAGATGGGAAAATGAAAACTCAGGGAAGTCAACCGACTAATCTAATGTTTTAACTGTGATAATGCTAATTGCTGTAATAAAGAAACCCCAAAGTCATGTTGACTGGAACCAATAGAAACTTATCTCTCGCTCACATATTAGTCCAATGTCACTGTTTGTCCTTGACAGACTGGTCTTCCACATGGTAACTTAACATAGATTGCTTCCATATTTTGATTTCACCTTCCCATAGAACCTCTATGCCATTTAGATTCAACTGTCAGATAGAAAAAGAGAGATTAGAGAAAGCACATCTAAATGAGTGCTCTGGACATCACTTCCACTCACACTCCACTGGCAAGAACCAGTCATAGGATTCCAGATAGATGCATAGGGAACTGCAAAATGGAGTACTCTGTTACCCAGTCTCCTTATTCTTAGCACTTACCACCAAAGACATTTATTCACTTGTTTATGCATTAGTTTTCAGTTTCTCTCTCCCTTACAATGTAAGTTCTATGCATGCATTGCCTTTGCTGCTGTATCCTTAGTACCTCATACAATGTTTGACATATAGTATGTGCATTGTGCTTAGTCACTCACATAAGAACCACTCAATAAATATCTATTGAATGAACAAATTAATTTCTTTCCTCACAATTATTTAAATTTCTTTTTGTTCTTTTTTAGTTGAATTCTTATTTTTTCTTTTGTATTGAGTCATAAAATATATACAGCTGTAAATCTTCTAAATTCATCTTCAGTCACAATCCATATATTTTGAGTTTTAGTGTTTTCACTGTCATCATATTCTAAATAGCCTATAATTGTGGTTTAGAGTTCCACTGTGACTTAAGCATATTTGGGAGAGTGAAAATTTCCAAAACGTTGGATTTTTCTATGAATTTCAGCAGTTTGTATTTAATTTCTTGCTTTATTTCATAATGGTCAGAGAAGCAATAGAGGAGAGTGCCAAAAAGCAGAATTTCTCCCACATACACACTCTCTCAACAGTTAAAAATGTCCAATTATAGCAAATGAACATGAAGTACAGAATAAAATAACAGATCTTTTGGATTTCCATGCAATCTTACTGTGCTAAATATTTCATCTCCCCCATGTTTTCGTCCAAGGTTTCAGCTTGCTGCCTCATGATATAAATGCCTTTGAATAGGGTTTTAAAGTCCTGGCTTGTTGTCCCAGATAAGTAAGTTAGCCTGGGCATTAGAGAGGAAAACAGGTTGTTCCCACTTTGGTAATACATGATATTTAACAACTCTGCTCCTCTAAATTCTCCTCCAAGAAGTTGTGCTATGGGATTTCTAAGACCCATAGGCTTATTAGAGGTTTCTGGCTATTTGAGTTCTCTGATTCTTAGTAGCCCTTGGAATTGAAATTGCTAGTCACTTTTGTCAGATGCTATAATAAAAACTGTGGCCTTTTTCATAGTGATAGCTCCACAATTCCTGGCCTCTGTCTTTCCCAGCTGGTCCATTGTAGAGCTTGTTCTTCAGTTAGGATCTACCTAACTGAAGTGTGGTAGAAAATGCACCAAAATGTGATGCTTAGAAAATGCATGCTGCTGTGACCCAGGGCTGTGTGGAAACTTAGGTGCTCGACATTCATTTTGCAACAAGAAAGCCATCTCAGTGGCCAAGGGAGTTGGTGCTGCCCACAGTTGCCACCTGTGCTTTAGCAGCACCTGTAAAGGGAAAACATCAACAGATAATTTCTTTCTTCAATTCAACTGTATTGAAATTTTATCGACTTTTTGGCAATTTATGGTAATCAAAATAAGGGTGAATGAAGAGATACAAAAATGAGAAAAATTGCACTACATCAAAGGTCCTCCAGGTAATTTTAATAATAGGATTACATATACCAATTGATTCTCAAGTGGACTATAATGAAACAATAATCAATCTTATGACACTTCGGGCTGTAAGAAATCTTAGTGGAGAAAAAGGAAATAAAATAACATTCCTTGAGTACCTATTATTTTTCTGGGGATGTGTGTATGTATGTGTATTGTCTGAATTATTGTTAGTTTAATATTAGATAGATATAAATATTATAGTCTTCATTTTACATTTAAGGACACTGAAACTAAAAATTGCCTAAGGTAATATGGCAAGTCATTGGCAGTCCTGGGTTTATACCTCTTTTCCATGCATGAGCAGCAGAAAGAGAATTTATAGTGATGTCAGTTTACGTTGAAAGCGTACACTTCTCATCTATTCATTTGATGCTATGTGCTTGTGCTCCCCCACCTAGCTGCCTCCAGGAGGAAGTTAGATAGATATTTGGGTGTAAAATAGCTGTGAA
This sequence comes from Bos indicus x Bos taurus, assembly GCF_003369695.1. NCBI lineage: Eukaryota > Metazoa > Chordata > Mammalia > Artiodactyla > Bovidae > Bos > Bos indicus x Bos taurus. The sequence continues at coordinate 213,761 of NW_020867072.1, forward strand.
AAGAAGAGAAGTGAAAAGCAAAGGAGAAAAGGCATGATATAAGCATCTGAATGCACAGTTGCAAAGAATAGCAAGGAGAGATGAGAAAGTCTTCCTCAGTGATCAATGCAAGGAAATAGAGGAAAACAACAGAATGGGAAAGACTAGAGATCTCTACAAGAAAAATAGACATACCAAGGGAACATTTCATGCAAAGATGGGCTCGATAAAGGATAGAAATGGTATGGACCTAACAGAAGCAGAACATATTAAGAAGAGGTGGCAAGAATACACAGAAGAACTGTACAAAAAGGATCTTCACAATCCAGATAATCACAATGGAGTAATCACTCACCCATAGCCAGATATCCTGGAATGTGAAGTCAAGTGGGCCTTAGAAAGCATCACTACGAACAAAGCTAGTGGAGGTGATGGAATTCCAGGTGAGCTATTTCAAGTCCTGAAAGATGATGCTGTGAAAGTGCTGCACTCAATATGCCAGCAAATTTGGAAAACTCAACAGTGGCCACAGGACTGGAAAAGGTCAGTTTTCATTCCAATCCCAAAGAAAGGCAATGCCAAAGAATGCTCAAACTACCACAGAATTGCACTCATCTCACATGCTAGTAAAGTAATGCTCAAAATTCTCCAAGCCAGGCTTCAGCAATACGTGAACTGTGAACTTCCAGATGTTCAAGCTGGTGTTAGAAAAGGCAGAGGAGCCAGAGATCAAATTGCCAACATCCCCTGGATCGTAGAAAAAGCAAGAGAGTTCCATAAAAAACATCTATTTCTGCTTTATTGACTATGCCAAAGCCTTTGACGGTGTGGATCACAATAAACTGTGGAAAATTCTGAAAGAGATGGGAATACCAGATCACCTGACCAGCCTTTTGAGAAACTTATAGGAAGATAAGGAAGCAACAGTTAGAACTGGACATGGAACAACAGACTGGTTCCAAATAGGAAAAGGAGTACATCAAGGCTGTATATTGTCACCCTGCTTATTTAACTTATATGCAGAGTACATCTTGAGAAATGCTGGGCTGGAAGAAGCACAAGCTGGATTCAAGATTACCGGGAGAAATATCAATAACCTCAGATATACAGGTGACACCACCCTTATGGCAGAAAGTGAAGAGGAACTAAAAAGCCTCTTGATGAAAGTGAAAGAGGAGAGTGAAAACGTTGGCTTAAAGCTTAACATTCAGAAAATTAAGATCATGGCATCTGGTCCCATCACGTCATAAGAAATAGATGGGGAAACAGTGGAAACAGTGTCAGACTTTATTTTTTAGGAATCCAAAATCACTGAAGATGGTGATTGCAGCCAGGAAATCAAAAAATGTTTACTCCTTGGAAGGAAAGTTATGACCAACCTAGACAGCATACTAAAAAACAGAGACATGACTTCACCAACAAAGGTCCATCTAGTCAAGGCTATGGTTTTTCCTGTGGTCATGTATGGATGTGAGAGTTAGGTTGTGAAGAAATCTGAGCACCAAAAAATTGATGCTTTTGAACTTTGGTGCTGGAGAAGACACTTGAGAGTCCCTTGGACTGCAAGGAGATCCAATCAGTCCATCCTAAAGGAGACCAGTCCTGGGTGTTTATTGGAAGGACTGATGCTGAGGCTGAAACTCTGATACTTTGGCCACCTCAGGAGAAGAGTTGACTCATTGGATAAGACCCTGATTCTGGGAGGGATTGGGAGCAGGAGGAGAAGGGGACGACAGAGGATGAGATGGCTGAATGGCATCACGGACTTGATGGACAGGATAAATTCTGGGAGTTGGTGATGGACAGGGAGGCCTGGCGTGCTGAGATTCATGGGGTTGCAAGGAGTCAGACACGATTGAGTGACTGAACTGAATTGAACTGAACTGATGGGAGACCCAAACATCTTAAATTTTCATGTTTTTTTTTTTTTTTTTTAATGGGAGTATGTCAATATCACCCTGGGTACAATTACTTCTCAGATTCTAATTGGATAATCAGCACTCGCAATTCATTGTAACTTTATGTTTGGTTGACATGGGAGAACCAGATCCCTAACATCCTCTCCTCTCAATTCATTAGCATGCTCTTTTCAGTATTTATTACAAAATAATTCAGATATATACAAAGTTCAAAAATAATATCACAAGTGGCCATGTAAGCATCATCTAGCATAAGAACTGGAACATTGTAAATATAAGTGAAACTCCTTGTGTTTCACTTATATTTACAATGAAACACCCTAATTACACTCTGCTCAACTCCTCCCCACCCCATATACATGCCTCGCCCAGAATTAGCCTCTATCCTGAATTTGATGATCGTCCCTAATCATGTCTTCATAGTTTTACCATATATACATACATGCTTTAAAACACCATCGAGTATTATTTTGTAAGTTTTCAGATTGCATATACATGATATCACACTGCAAATATTCTTCTGCACATCTGATTTTTGTGTTTTTGAAAATAATCAATCATGTTGACACGTAAGCTATATAGTTCATTCATTTCTTGCTGCTGTACATATCCTATTTATTGAGTAAATTACATATTCACCCTTCAACTGATGGACTTTTAACTTGTTTCAAGTTTTTTCATTTTGTAAACAATTCTGCATTTACCATTTCTGTTCATATCCTATTTTAGATGTGCTTAGGAATTCCTCTAAGGTATATATCTAGGAGAATCTTTTTTAGGTCAGAAACTTTATGAATTGTAAACTGTACTAAATAATGCCAAATCAATCTCCTTGCTCTTTTTTTTTTATGCAATTCTAGGTGTGGACTATCTACTACTATTTAATGGTCCTATAAGATCAGCCTGACATCAGAATTTGTATTGCAAATCTTTCTTATTCCAGTTGTAATCTTTTATAATCTCTCTCTTCCTTTCTCACTCTTTCCACCCTGCCTCTCTCTTGTTCTCTTTCACTCTTACAAAAAAAGTTTGAACTAATTTGATGACCAGTAGGAATATGTTATCCATACAATTTATTCTCTATGCAAAATTAAAATAAGTACTACCTTAACAATAGCTACTATCCAATAGTCAGCTCTTTACTTATTAACTGTTAAGTATTTTCCTTATATTTCCTCATTAAGCACTCATAATAACCATGAAAAATAGCTATTTTGATCCAACTTTATAGATAAGGAGTTCAGAGATATTCATTAACTTGTTCAAAATCACAAAGCAAATAAAGTGCTGAGCCAGATTTCAAACCTAGTTACAAAGTATTTTCATATTTTAATCAAGTGTGATTTATTGCCTCAATATTGCCCTCTGAAACTAGGTTAGTACCATTCTTATTTTACAAATGAGAAAAAGAAGGCCCAGAGTATTATATGCTTTGCCAAAAGTTATCCATCTAATGGCACCACCAGGACCCAAACCCTGGGGTTTGGACTCCTGGATCAGTTCTTTTCCTCCTACTTAACACTTCCTCTGAAGTCATGAGATTGTCAACATAGTATCGAGCCAGGGCACATTGGGTAGGGAATGCCCAATTCAAGAATTTGCAACATATTCTATAATTGATAGCCTTGAATGCTTTTGAGTATTAGAAGGGCTTGCTTATAAGCATGCTTTGAAAAATGGCTTAAATGGTGGAGGACATAGAGATGGGAGGATAGGGACAGATGTTGGTGTCCAGAAAGTTCCAACAATTATTTTTTTGCATGAAAGCAGGGATTTTTAAATCTGTTTTACTCTCAGCATGTTATCAGTGCCAACTAGCACAGTGCCTTGGACACATTAGACAATAAGTATTTGTTGAATGAATTTAGAATTTTGGCACTGGAAGAAAAGTTGGAATTTACTTAGCACAATCCATTTGTTTTATCACTGAAGCAAATGAGACACAAATGAGCTGAAGTTTTACAGCCAGCTTCTCACAAACACTAGAACACTACCTTCAGATGAAAGATTCTTTTCACTCAACAGTGTTATCTAGCACTAATATTTTTAAATGGAATTTTTAATTGCATGGCTTCAAGCATTACAATAATCATAGTCACTTTATTACTGCAGTGTACATAATGTGATGTCATATCATTTCCCCTTCAATTTGTGCAAAACTTCACCAAATTTAAAAAAATCAACAGTTTCTGTATATATAGATACAAAACATTAAATAAGTTGTTATTAATTGGAAGTGAAGTGAAGTGAGTGAAAATTGTTCAGTCATGTCCGATTTTTTGCGACCCCATGGATTGTAGCCCACCAGGCTCTCCTCTGTCCGTGGGATTCTCTAGGCAAGAATACTGGAGTGGGCTTCCATTCCCTTCTCCAGGGTATCTTCCTAAACCAGGGATCAAACCCAGCTCATTAATTGGAAAAACTGTCTATAAAACAACATATAGGAAGCAGCTGTGTATAGAAAATTATTTGAAATGCATATGAAGATGGGTTAGAGTTATTATATTATAATACTCAGGATTTAATGAAAGCATTTTCAGAATTGCAAGACAGCTATAATTATAACTCCTACATAATTTTTTTTCCTCTTTCAGGGCTGAAAATGTCTATGTTGCATTTTGTTCCAATTTTACTCCTCTAAAAGGAAGTGGATTTTTGCACACATAATCATGTAAAAACAAAACATTTAGTGAATGCATTTGATTTTCATGCAGTTGACATAGCACGTATGATCCACCCAATGAATTTCTGAGAATTATGAAGCAGTTTGTATCTTATGTGGAGATGTGGAGTGTTAATATTTCTTTTGTATAGTATGAACACCACAGGTCTTAAGTTGACAAAAATTGATCAAACTTTACATTTTTCCCTGTCAGAGCAGGACTGGCTTCAGATGACCATTTATCTTGTATAATCCACAATTCAGCTCCTAACAATGCCAGTCTCCTGGAAGTGGTTGGCAGTACAGGAGTGGGGTGAAGGTAGGGGAGGTAGTTGTTTGAAACAGATGGGACTCTGTATCCTCCATCTGATGCAGCTGTGTACATCTGTTGATGTCTCTGACTGCATCACTCAGTGTATTCTATTCAGGATGGAAAAAACAAAGACTTGTCCAAAGCTGTTCATTGTTTATGGAACAATGAATGGTTTACAGGCATCTGCTAGGCACTCCTCAACAGCTCTCTGATACCAGTGGTCCAACAGAGGCACAACTGCTACCCCAAGTTTGTCTTTTACCCCATGACTTCTAATTGAAATCATTTCATCCCAGTGGGTGGCTTCTTAGAAGGATCTGGCAAGCTAGCTAGTGCCCCTGGCTACTTCCTGTAGCCCTCCCTGCCCACTGTTGTATGAATGGGAAAGATCTTTGCCCTTTCTTGATTTCTTGGGCTCCTCTGTCCTCTGCTGCCCTTCTCCTTTAGCTTGCAGTGCCAGATATACCTGTGACCTTGGATGTGATGTGAATTTCAGAGAGGTTGCAAGTCAAAGCCCTCTATTTAGAAATAGCCCCAGGTTGTTAAGAGGATTATTTGGTATTGAGGAAAGGGGATCACCTAGAGGGGAGGAAGAGGACAATGTTAATAATACATTTGCTGTTCTCTTTTTGGACTTTGTTAAACGAACTTCCTTTCATTCCCATCTTGGTGAGAATTAAAATAATCTGGCCTTCTAAATCAGAGTTTTTTGAATTTAGAAGTTAAAGGGTATAACTTCTTTGTTCACAGCTTTAAGCTTTTTTCAAAGACAACCCTATACTTCAAGTTTAACCACCAGACAGAGAAGAACCCAGCTCAGTGTTTTAGGGAGCACAAAGAGTATTTGTTTGTCTTCTCCAATATATCCGGTCAAAGCTGGAGAAAACACAGTCTCACTTTTAAATCATAGCCATAAACCTCAAGTGGGCCCTTAATGGTGCTAAGCAATCATATCCTGCATCCCTAGTTCATTCGGTCTCCCACTCTTCTAAGGGAGTATTTAATAGTCACCTTTCTACCCACACCTCCAATATCACCTTTCCTTTTCTCATCCTTCATCCTCATGATCACCAACCTTCTCACTTATTCAAGGAGTTTGTTTCTCTCTCTCCCCTGCATCATCAATATCCCACCTCCTGCTCTTTCCATTGAGCATACAACCATGCTTTGATTTCTCTTATATTAGAAAATATATTGAATAACTACTTTCATTTGCCTCCACTTTTTACTCCAATTACTGGCATTCCTTTAAACAAATGAAATAAAACCTCAGATTTGTTAATACTATCTCCAACTTCTCTGTTCTGATTCTCTCTTCAGTCATCCCAAACAGGCTTTTGCCCTTACTACTCCACTTAGACTTGCCTTGTCAGGGTCACCAATGACATTGCTAAATCTGATGATCATTTCTTGGTCCATGTATTATTGCAGCAGAATTTGACATAGCTGATTACTTATCCTGAGACAATTCCTTCACATAGCTTCGAGGATCCCACACACACTTAAATTTCCTTTCTACCTCACTGGCTAGTCACTCATTCTTTGTCTCTTTTCTTGGTTCCTTAAACTTTTTCCAACCTCCAAGTGTTGAGATTCTATGAGGTGAAGTTATTGGGCATTGTCTGTCTTTTGAATACACTAACGCTCTAGGCAATATCATCCAGTTTTGTGAATTTGACTGCCATCTATTTTGTAACCTATTAAAAAATATTTCCAGCCTGCATCATTTCTCCTGAACTCCAGATTAATACATCTAAATTCCCAATCATCATTTCCAATTATGTGTCTTATAGACTTCTCAAACTAAACATATCCTAGACTAAACTTATTCCCATTCAAATATCCACTCCTCTTCCAATTCCATTTCTCTTACAATCTTTCCCATCTCAATGTTGATTCCATCTTTCCACTAAGAGGTGGAACTAAACTGTCAAGAAGACACATCTGAACCTCATGTATCACCAGAACTTTAAGGTCTTTGGGAGTCCATTGTAGCTAGGTTCTTATCGTCGCCCTATTTACCACCCTAATTACTGTGTTTGTGCTTACCCACTCAGTCATGTCCAAATGAGAAAATAGCCTCCCAGGCTTCTCTGTCCATGGGAATTCTCCTGGAAAGAATACTGGTGTGGGTTGCCATGCCCTCCTCCAGGGGATCTTCCCAACCCAGGGATTGAACCTGGGTCTCCTGCAATATGCAGGAGGATTCTTTACCATCTGAGCCACCAGGGAATCCTACCTGCTACATTGTCTTATATGACCCAACCCTGATCCTTGTTATATTTTCCTGGTGAGTTAAACTTTTATCATTACATAATGTCCTTATTTGTCTCTCTCTTTCTCTTTTTTAATAAGCATACAGTATTTTTATTTATTTATTTTTAGTTTCCCCAAACTTTATTTTACTTTAAAATATTGTATTGGTTTTGCCATACATCAACATGGATCTGCCACAGTGTACATGTGTTCCCCATCCTGAACCCCCCTCCCACCTCCCTCACTATACCATCCCTCTGGGTCATCCCACTGCACCAGTCCTGAGCATCCTGTATCATGCATTGAAACTGGACTGGCAATTCATTTCACATATGATATTATACATATTTCAATGCCATTCTCCCAAATCATTCTACCCTCGCCCTCTCCCACAGAGTCCATAAGACTGTTTTATACTGTGTCTCTTTTGCTGTCTCACATATAGGCTTATCATTACCATTTTTCTAAATTCCATATATATGCATTAGTATACTGTATTGGTGTTTTTCTTTCTGGCTTACTTCACTCTGTATAATAGGCTCCAGTTTCATCTACCTCATTAGAAATGATTCAAATGTATTCTTTTTAATGGCTGAGTAATACTCCATTGTGTATATGTATCACAGCTTTCTTATCCATTTGTTGCTTCCATGTCCTAGCTATTAAAAATAGTGCTGCAATGAACATTGGAGTACACGTGTCTCTTTCAATTCTGGTTTCCTAGGTGTGTATGCCCAGCAGTGGGATTGCTGGGTCATATGGCCGTTCTATTTCCAGTGTTTTAAGGAATCTCCACACTGTTCTCCATAGTGGCTGTTCTAGTTTGCATTCCCACCAAAAGGGTAAGAGGGTTCCCTTTTCTCCACACCCTCTCCAGCATTTATTGCTTGTAGACTTTTGGATCGCAGCCATTCTAACTGGTATGAGATGGTACCTCATTGTGGTTTTTATTTGCATTTCTCTGATAATGAGTGATATTGAGCATCTTTTCATGTGTTTGTTAGCCATCTGTATGTCTTCTTTGGACAAATGTCTGTTTAGGTCTTTGCCCCATTTTTCAATTGGGTCGTTTATTTTTCTGGAATTGAGCTGCAAGAGTTGCTTGTATATTTTTGAGATTAATTCTTTGTCAGTTGCCTCATCTGCTATTATTTTCTCCCATTCTGAAGGCTGTCTTTTCACCTTGCTTAGAGTTTCCTTTGTTGTGCAGAAGCTTTTAAGTTTAATTAAGTCCCATTTATTTATTTTTGCTTTTATTTCCAATATTCTGGGGGGTGGGTCATAGAGGATCCTGCTGTGATGTATGTTGGAGAGTGTTTTGCCTATGTTCTCCTCTAGGAGTTTTATAGTTTCTGGTCTTACGTTGAAATCTTTAATCCCTTTTGAGTTTATTCTGTGTATGGTGTTAGAAAGTGTTCTAGTTTCATTATTTTACAAGTGGTTGACCAGTTTTCCCAGCACCACTTGTTAAAGAGATTGTCTTTTCTCCACTGTATATTCTTGCCTCCTTTGTCAAAGATAAGGTGTCCATAGGTGTGTGGATTTGTCTCTGGGCTTTCTATTTTGTTCCATTGATCTATATTTCTGTCTTTGTGCCAGTACCATACTGTCTTGATGACTGTGGCTTTGTAGTAGAGCCTGAAGTCAGGCAGGTTGATTCCTCCAGTTCCATTCTTCTTTCTCAAGATTGCTTTGGCTATTCGAGGTTTTTTGTATTTCCATACAAATTGTGAAACTATTTGTTCTAGCTCTGTGAAAAATACCATTGGTAGCTTGATAGGGATTGCACTGAATCTGTAGATTGCTTTGGGTAATTTATTCATTTTTACTACATTGATTCTTCCAAACCATGAACATGATATATTTCTCCATCTCTTTGTGTCCTCTTTGATTTCTTTCACCAGTGTTTTATAGTTTTCTATATATAGGTCTTTATTTTCTTTATGTAGATATATTCCTTTATTTTCTTTAGGTAGATATATTCCTAAGTATTTTATTCTTTTCATTGCAATGGTGAATGGAATCGTTTCTTTGATTTCTCTTTCTATTTTCTCATTATTATTGTGTAGGAATGCAAGGGATTTCTGTGTGTTGATTTTATATCCTGCAACTTTACTATATTCATTGATTAGCTCTAGTAATTTTTGGGTGGAGTCTTTAGGGTTTTCTATGTAGAGGATCATGTCATCTGCAAACAGTGAGAGTTTTAATTCTTCTTTTCCAATCTGGATTCCTTTTATTTCTTTTTCTGCTCTGATTGTTGTGACCAAAACTTCCAAAACTATGTTGAATAGTAGTGGTGAAAGTGGGCACCTTTGCCTTGTTACTGACTTTAGGGGAAATGCTTTCAATTTTTCACCATTGAGGATAATGTTTGCTGTGGGTTTGTCATATATAGCTTTTATTATGTTGAGGTATGCTCCTTCTATTCCTGCTTTCTGGACGGTTTTTATCATAAATGGATGTTGAATTTTGTCAAAGACTTTCTCTGCATCTACTGAGATAATCATATGGCTTTTATTTTTCAATTTGTTAATGTGGTGTATTACATTGATTGATTTGTGGATATTGAAGACTCCTTGCTTCCCTGGGATCAAGCCCACTTGGTCATGATGTATGATCTTTTTAATGTGTTGTTAGATTCTGACTGCTAGAATTTTGCTAAGGATTTTTACATCTATGTTCATCAGTGATATTGGCCTGTAGTTTTCTTTTTTTGTGGCATCTTTGCCAGGTTTTGGTATTAGGGTGGTGTGGCCTCATAGAATGAGTTTGCAAGTTTACCTTCCTCTATAATTTTCTGGAAGAGTTTGAGTAGGATAGGTGTTAGCTCTTCTCTAAATTTTTGGTAGAATTCAGCTGTGAAGCTGTCTGGACCTGGGCTTTTGTTTGCTGGAAGATTTCTGATTACAGTTTCAATTTCCGTGCTTGTGATGGGTCTGTTAAAATTTTCTATTTCTTCCTGGTTCAGTTTTGGAAAGTTGTACTTTTCTAAGAACTTGTCTATTTCTTCCAAGTTGTCCATTTTATTGGCATATAGTTGCTGATAGTAGTCTCTTATGATCCTTTGTATTTCTGTGTTGTCTGTTGTGATCTCTCCATTTTTATTTCTAATTTTATTGATTTGATTTTTCTCCCTTTGTTTCTTGATGAGTCTGGCTAATGGTTTGTCAATTTTATTTATCCTCTCAAAGAACCAGCTTTTGGCTTTGTTGATTTTTGTTATGGTCTCTTTTGTTTCTTTGCATTTATTTCTGTCCTAATTTTTAAGATCTCTTTCCTTCTGCTAACCCTGGGGTTCTTCATTTCTTCCTTTTCTAGTTGCTTTAGGTGTAGAGTTAGGTTATTTATTTGACTTTTTTCTTGTTTCCTGAGGTATGCCTGTATTGCTATACACCTTCCCCTTAGCACTGCTTTTACAGTGTCCCACAGGTTTTGGGTTGTTGTGTTTTCATTTTCATTTGTTTCTATGCATATTTTGATTTCTTTTTTGATTTTTTTCTGTGATTTGTTGGTTATTCAGCAGCGTGTTGTTCAGCCTCCATATATTGGAATTTTTAATAGTTTTTCCCCTGTAATTGAGATCTAATCTTACTGCATTATGGCCAGAAAAGATGCTTGGAGTGATTTCAATTTCTTTTTTGAATTTACCAAGGCTAGATTTATGGCCCAGGATGTGCTTTATCCTGGAGAAGGTTCCGTGTGCACTTGAGAAAAAGGTGAAATTCATTGTTTTGGGGTGAAACGTCCTATAGATATAAGTTAGGTCTAACTAGTCTATTGTATCATTTAAAGTTTGTGTTTCCTTGTTAATTTTCTGTTTAGTTGATCTATCCATAGGTGTGAGTAGGATATTAAAGTCTCCCACTATTATTGTGTTATTGTTAATTTCTCCTTTCATACTTGTTAGCATTTGTCTTACATATTGTGGTGCTTCTATGTTGGGTGCATATATATTTATAATTGTTATATCTTCTTTTTGGATTGATCCTTTGATCATTATGTAGCGTCCTTCTTTGTCTCTTTTCACAGCCTTTGTTTTAAAGTCTATTTTATCTGATATGAGTATTGCTACTCCTGCCTTCTTTTGGTCTCTATTTGCGTGGAATAACTTTTTCCAGCCCTTCACTTTCAGTCTGTATGTGTCCCTTGTTTTGAGGTGGGTCTTTTGTAGACAACATATATAGGGATCTTGTTTCTGTATCCATTCAGCCAGACTTTGTCTTTTGGTTGGAGCATTCAACCCATTTATGTTTAAGGCAGTTATTGATAAGTATGATCCTATTGCCATTTACTTTATTGTTTTGTGTTTGAGTTTATAAACCCTTTGTGTGGTTCCTGTCTAGAGAAGATCCTTTAGCATTTGTTGGAGAGCTGGTTTGGTGGTGCTGAATTCTCTCAGCTTTTGCTTGTCTGTAAAGCTTTTGATTTCTCCTTCATATTTGAATGATATCCTTGCTGGGTACAGTAATCTGGACTGTAGGTTATTTTCTTTCATCACTTTAAGTATGTCCTGCCATTCCTTCCTGGCCTGAAGAGTTTCTATTGAAAGATCAGCTGTTATCCTTATGGGAAACCCCTTGTGCGTTATTTGTTGTTTTTCCTTTGCTGCTTTTAATATTTGTTCTTTGTGTTTGATCTTTGTTAATTTGATTAATATGTGTCTTGAGGTGTTTCCCCTTGGGTTTATCCTGTTTGGGACTTTCTGGTTTTCTTGGACTTGGGTGATTATTTCCTTCCCCATTTTAGGGAAGTTTTCAACTATTATCTCCTCAAGTATTTTCTCATGGTCTTTCTTTTTGTCTTCTTCTTCTGGGACTCCTATGATTCGAATGTTGGAGCATTTAACATTGTCCCGGAGGACTCTGAGGTTGTCATTTCTTTTAATTCGTTTTTCTTTTTCCCTCTCTGATTCATTTATTTCTACCATTCTATCTTCTAATTCACTAATCCTATCTTCTGCCTCCATTATTCTACTCTTTGTTCCCTCTAGAGTGTTTTTTATCTCATTTATTGCATTATTCATTATATATTGACTCTTTTTTATTTCTTCTAGATCCTTGTTAAACCTTTCTTGCATCTTCTCAATCCTTGTCTCCAGGCTATTTATCTGTGATTCCATTTTGATTTCAAGATTTTGGATCATTTTCACTATCATTATTTGGAATTCTTTATCAGGTAGATTCTCTATCTCTTCCTCTTTTGTTTGGTTTGGTGGGCATTTATCCTGTTCCTTTACCTGCTTGGTATTCCTCTGTCTCTTCATCTTGTTTATATTGCTGTGTTTGTGGTGGCCTTTCTGTATTCTGGCAGTTTGTGGAGTTCTCTTTATTGTGTAGTTTTCTCACTCTGGGTGGGTGTTGTAAAGGTGGCTTGTCAAGGTTTCCTGGTTAGGGACGTTTGTGTCGGTGTTCTGGTGGGTGGATCTGGATTTCTTCTCTCTGGAGAGCAATGAAGTGTCCAGTAATGAGTTATGAGATGTCAATGGGTTTGGAGTGACTTTGGGCAGCCTGTATAGTGAACCTTGGGGCTGTGTTCCTGTGTTGCTGGAAAATTTGCATGGTATGTCTTGCTCTGGAACTTGTTGGCCCTTGGGTGGTGCTTGGTTTCAGTGTAGGTATGGAGGCATTTGATGAGCTCCTGTCGATTAATGTTCCCTGGAGTCAGGAGTTCTCTGGTGTTCTCAGGATTTGGACTTATGCCTCCTGCTTCTGATTTTCAGTCTTATTTTTACAGTAGCCTCAAGACCTCCATCTATGCAGCACCGTTGTTAAAACATCTAGGTTAAAGATGAAAAGGTTCTCCACAGTGAGGGACACCCAGAGAGGTTCACAGAGTTACATGGAGAAGAGATGAGGGAAGAGGGAGATAGAGATGACCAGGATGAGATGAGGTGGACTCAAAAGAGGAGAGAGCAAGCTAACCAGTAATCACTTCCTTATGTGCACTCCACAGTCTGGACCACTCAGAGATGTTCTCGGAGTTATACAGAGAAGAGAAGAGGGAGGAAGGAGATAGAGGTGGCCAGGAAGAGAAAAGGGGGAATTAAAAGGAGAGAGACAGAGCCAGCTAGTATTCAGTTCCCTAAGTGTTCTCCACCGTCCGGAACACACAAAGAGATTCACAGAGTTGGGTAGAGAAGAGAAGGGGGAGGGAGGAGATAGAGGCGACTTGGTGGAGAAAAAGGAGAGTCCAAAGGGGGAGAGAGCAATCCACCCAGTAATTCTGCTCTGAAGTAAAAGTGGGTACTGAAGATTGGGTTCTTAAAGGTACAAAATTGATAACAAATGCCAAAAAGCAAAGATTAAAAGCCTAGAGTAAAAGTTGGATTTTCAAAAATACAATATTAACAACAACAAAAAGTCACTAAAATTATAAAAAATATATATTCGACATTTGCTTTAAAAAATAGGGTCTCTCCTCTTTTTTGCAAAGTAATGGTAGGTTATAAAAATGAAAATTAAAGGAGTAATAGAGGACTTGAAAATTTTAAAAAATTAAAAGATGATAGTAAAAAAAAAAGGACTTTCTTTGTTGTTGTTGTGGGCAGTGTGGGGTCAGTTCATTTTCCGATAGTTCCTTGGTCTGGCTTATATTTCTCAAGATCTATAGGCCCCTTCCTATGTAGTTGGTACTAACTACAGGGTTTTAATCTATTGCACCTGTCACTTCCAAGGAAGTTCCCTCTGTTTTAGCTTCTTCTGTTTGCTCGTCTCTTCAGTGTCTAATTTTCCTCCCTGACACAAGGGGGCAGTGGTGGACACTTTTTTAGGCTAACTTGTTCAGTAGTGCTGTAGGGAGGGAGGAACACTGCAAACAAATAACACTGGCGTGTGCTTGCAGTGTCTCGGCCACACTGGAGTTGCCCCCGCTCACTGCGTGTGTGCTTTCCGTTTCTACACTGCTTAGGCTCTAGGTTGCTCTGCCGGGAAGTGTCTGAGGCCGGCCCTGGGTTGTATGCACTTCCCAGCTCTAAGCCACTCAGGTTCAGGTATTCAGGTAGTCCTCAGAGGCACAGACTCGGTTCAACCTCCGTTTTGTGCCCTTCCCAGATCCATCTTAGGACCGCCTCCCTATTTGTCTCTTGAGATAGCTTTTTACTTAGGGTATACTTTGTGGTATACCCTATACTTTGTGGTATACTTTTGTGGTATACTTTGTAGTCCTCAGAGGCACAGACTCGGTTGGACCTCCGTTTTATGCCCTTCCCAGATCCATCTTAGGACCACCTCCCTATTTGTCTCTTGAGATAGCTTTTTACTTAGGGTATACTTTGTGTCTTATAAGTATACCCCCTTTTCTCTCTTTTGGTTAACCATTTGCATGAAATAGAATACCTTCTCCCATATTTTGCTTTCAGCCTTGTCTTGACTATTTTGCAAAAAGATGTTTTTGATGTAGACCATTTTAAAAGTCTTATTGAATTTGTTAGAGTTTTGCTTCTGTTTCCTGTTTTGTTTTATGGCCCTGAGACCTGCAGGATCTTAGCTTCCTGACCAGGGATTGAGCCCACACTTCTTGTATTTCAAGGTGAAGTCTTGACCACTGGACCACCAGTAAAATCCCCAGCCTTGTCTTACCTAAATGAACAACTTCCCTTTTAGCCCCGTCAAGCATATACTGTTTTTGATTTGTCTTTTTTGTTGTGGTGGCTGATTTTCTCATATTGGGAATCTCAAGAACAATAAACAGGGAAGCCAGCTTTTCATTGCCCTTTGCTCTTCATTGTCAATTCCTGGTGATTTGTTCTTCTACCTTTGCTGCATGAGACTCCCTAGTATTCTAATAATGTCTCCCTTTTTTCTTAAGCTGAGTACAAACAAAAGGATTGTAAGCAATGCAATTTCTGCAGCATTGTTGTTACTAATACCATACAGTGTAGGTAGGGCTTCCCAAGTAGCTCAGTGGTAAAGAATCTGCCTGCCAATGCAGGAGCCACAGGGAACATGGGTTCAATCCCTCGGTCAGGAAGATCCCTTGGAGGAGGGCATGGCAACCCACTCCAGTATTCTCACCAGGATAATCCCATGGACAGAGAAGCCTGGTGGGTTACAATCCATGGGGTTGCAGACAGTTGGAGATGACTGAGTGACTGAGCACACACATAGTGTAGGTACTGGATGGAGAGATGAATATATATATAACTAATTTGCCCGGTATCATATATTTCTTCATGGCAGTGCTGGAACAAGAAGTTAGTTGTCTTGCCTGTCTGTGCAGTGTTTTCTCCTCTTCATTGTAAAATAACTCAGTAAAAATAAACATCAGCATGAAATCAATTTTATGTTTTGAATAAAATGCACGCATGTTTACTTAAACCACCAAAAAATCACTAAAATATCCCGAAACAACTTACATTATAATTTAAATTTGGCATTTTATTTCAGCTAAAGAATTTATTTATTGTGTCCATTTGTATGAAATGTTGCCTTCACTTCAGTTCAGTTGCTCAGTCGTGTCCGACTCCTTGCGACCCCGTGGAATGCAACACACCAGGCCTCCCTGTCCATCACCAATTCCCAGAGTTTACTCAAACTCATATCTATTGAGTCCAAGAAGGCAATGGCAACCCACTACAGTACTCTTGCCTGGAAACTCCCATAGACAGAGGAGCCTGGTAGGCTGCAGTCCATGGAGTCACTAGGAGTTGGACACGACTAAGCAACTTCACTTCCACTTTTCACTTTCATGCATTGGAGAAGGAAATTGTAACCCACTCAAGTGTTCTTGCCTGGAGAATCCCAGGGACGGGGGAGCCTGGTGGGCTGCCTTCTATGGGGTCGCACAGAGTTGGACATGACTGAAGCAACTTAGCAGCAGCAGCATGTTCACTGAGTCAGTGATGCTTTCCAACCATCTCATCCTCTGTCATCCCCTTCTCCTCCCGCCTTCAATCTTTCCCAGCATCAGGGTCTTTCCAAATGAGTCAGCTCTTCCCATCAGGTGATCAAAGTATTGGAGTTTCAGCTTCAACATCAGTCCTTCCAATGAATATTCAGGACTTACTCCCTTTACTACTGACTGGTTGGATCTCCTTGCAGTCCAAGGGACTCTCAAGAGTTTTCTCCAACACCACAGTTCAAAAGCATCAGTTCTTCAGCACTCAGCTTTCTTTATAGTCCAACTGTCACATTCAAACATGACTACTGGAAAAACCATAGCCTTGACTAGATGGACCTTTGTTGGCAAAGTAATATCTGCTTTTTAATATACTATCTAGGTTGGTCAAGTCTTTCCTTCCAAGGAGTAAGCGTCTTTTAATTTCATGGCTGCAATCACCATCTGCAGTGATTTTGGAGCCCCCAAAATAAAGTCTGCCACTGTTTCCCGTTTCCCTATCTATTTGCCACGAAGTGATGGGACCAGATGCCATGATCTTAGTTTTTTGAATCCTGATTTTTTTTCCTCATTTTTTTTTATTTTAATTGGAGGCTAATTACTTTAAAATACTGTGGTGTTTTGCCATGCATTCACATGAATCAGCCATAGGTGTACATGTGTTCCCCATCCTGACCCTCCCTCCCACCTCCGTCCGCATCCCATCTCTCAGGGTCATCCCAGGGCACCAGCCCAGAGCACCCTGGATTGGAGATCTGTTTCACATATTATAATATACATATTTCAATGCTATTCTCTCAAATCATCCCACCCTCACCTTCTCCCAGAGTCCAACAGTCTGTTCTTTTTTTATATATATTTATTTATTATTTTTTTTTACTTTACAATATTGTATTGGTTTTGCCATACATCAGCATGAATCCACCATGGGTGTAGATCTTCTCTTTTGCTGTCTTGCATATAGGGTCATCATTACCATCTTTCTAAATTCCATATATATGCATTAATATACTGTATTGGAGTTTTTCTTTCTGACTTACTTCGCTCTGTATAATAGGCTCCAGTTTCAATCACCTCATTATAACTGATTCAAATGCATTCTTTTTAATATCTGAGTAATATTCCATTGTGTATATGTATGACAGATTTCTTATCCATTCATCTGCTGATGGACATCTAGGTTGCTTCCATGTCCTGGCTATTGTAAACAGTGCTTCGATGAACATTGGGATACACGTGTCTCTTTCAATTCTGGTTTCCTCAGTGTGTATGCCCAACAGTGGGATTGCTGGGTCATATGGCAGTTCTATTTCCAGTGTTTTAAGGAATCTCCACACTGTTCTCCATAGTGGCTGTACTAGTTTGCATTCCCACCAACAGGGTAAGAGGATTCCTTTTTCTCTGCACCCTCTCCAGAATTTATTGTTTGTAGACTTTTGGATAGCAGCCATTCTGACTGGTGTGAGATGATACCTCATTGTGGTTTTGATTTGCATTTCTCTGATAATGAATGATGTTGAGCATCTTTTCATATGTTTGTTAGCCCTTTGTATGTCTTCTTTGGAGAAATGTCTGTTTAGTGCTTTGGCCCATTTTTTGATTGGGATACTTATTTTTCTGGAATTGATCTGTAGGAGCTGCTTGTATATTTTTGAGATTAATTCTCTGTCAGTTGCTTCGTTTGTTATTATTTTCTCCCATTTGAAAGTTATCTTTTCACCTTGCTTAGAGTTTCCATTGTTGTGCAGAAGCTTTTAATTTTAATTAGGTCCCATTTGTTTATTTTTGCTTTTATTTCCAATATTCTGGAAGGTGGGTCATGGAGGATCCTGCTGTGATTTATGTCGGAGAGTCTTTTGCCTATGTTCTCCTCTAAGAGTTTTATAGTTTCTCGTCTTATGTTTAGATCTTTAATCCATTTTGAATTTATTTTTGTGTATGGTGTTAGAAAGTATTCTAGTTTCATTCTTTTACAAGTAGTTGACCAGTTTTCCCAGCACCACTTGCTAAAGATATTGTCTTTTTTCCATTGTACACTCTTGCCTCCTTTGTCAAAGATAAGGTGTCCATAGGTGTGTGGATTTATCTCTGGGCTTTCTATTTTATTCCATTGATCTATGTTTCTGTCTTTGTGTCACTACTATACTGTCTTGAAGACTGTTGCTATGTTGTATAGCCTGAAGTCAGGCAGGTTGATTCCTCGAGTTCCATTCTTCTTTCTCAAGATTCCTTTGGCTATTCCAGGTTTTTTGTAGTTCCATACAGATTTTGAAATTTGTTCTAATTCTCTGAAAAATACCGTTGGTAGCTTGATAGGGATTGCATTGAATCTATAGATTGCTTTGGGTAGTGCACTCATTTTGACTATATTGATTCTTCCAATCCATGAACAGGGTATATTTCTCCATCTATTTGTGTCCTCTTTGATTTCTTTCATCAGTGTTTTGTTGCAGTGGTGAATGGAATTGTTTCCTTAATTTTTCTTTCTGTTTTCTCATTGTTAGTGTATAGGAATTCAAGGGATTTCTGTGTGTTGATTTTATATCCTGCAACTTTACTGTATTCATTAATTAGCTCTAGTAATTCTCTCATGAAATCTTTAGGGTTTTCTGTGTACAGGATCATGTCATCTGCAAACAGTGAGAATTTTACTTCTTCTTTTCCAAACTGGATTCCTTTTATTTCTTTTTCTGCTCTGATTGCTGTGGCCAAAACTTCCAAAACTATGTTGAATAATATTGGTGAGAGTGGGCATCCTTGTCTTGTTCCTGATTTTAGAGGAAATGCTTTCAATTTTTCACCATTGAGGATAAAGTTTGCTGTGGGTTTGTCATATATAGCTTTTATTATGTTGAGGTATATTCCTTCTATTCCTGCTTTCTGGAGGGTTTTTATCATAAATTGATGTTGAATTTTGTCAAAGGCTTTCTCTGTATCTATTGAGATAATCTTATGTTTTTTACTCTTAATTTGTTAATGTGGTGTATTACATTGATTGATTTGCAAATATTGGTGAATCCTTGCATCCCTGGGATAAAGCCCACATGGTCATGATGTATGATCTTTTTTAATATGTTGTTGAGTTCTGTTTGCTAGAATTTTGTTAAGGATTTTTGCACCTATGTTCATCAGTGATACTGGCCTGTAGATTTCTTTTTTGTGGCACCTTTTGTCAGGTTTTGGTATTAGGGTGATCATAGCCTTATAGAATGAGTTTGCAAGTTTAACTTCCTCTGCAATGTTCTGGAAGAGTTTAAGTAGGATAGGTGTTAGCTCTTCTCTAAATTTTTGTTAGAATTCAGCTGTGAACCCATCTGGTCCTGGGCTTTTGTTTGCTGGAAGATTTCTGATTACAGTTTTGATTTCCATGCTTGTGATGGGTCTGTTAAGATTTTCCATTTTTCCTGGTTCAGTTTTGGAAAGATATAGTTTTGTAAAAATTTGTCCATTTCTTCCAAGTTGTCCATTTTGTTGGCATATAGTTGCCAATATATGCAATGTAAGATAGTAGTCTCTTATGATCCTTTGTATTTCTGTGTTGTCTGTTGTGATTTCTCCATTTTCATTTCTAATTTTGTTGATTTGACTCATTTCCTTTTTTTCATGCTGAATCTGGCTAATGGTTTGTCTATTTTATTTATCCTCTCAAAGAACCAACTTTTAGCTTTGTTGATTTTTGCTATGGTCTCTTTTGTTTCTTTTGCATTTATTTCTGCCCTAATTTTTGTGATATCTTTCCTTCTACTAACACTGGGGTTCTTCATTTCTTCCTTTTCTAGTTACTTTAGGTGTAGAGTTAGGTTATTTATTTGATTTATCTTCTGTTACTTGAGGTAGGCTTGTATTGCTATGAACCTTCCCCTTAGTACTTCTTTTACTGAATCCCATAGGTTTTGGGTTGTTGTATTTTCATTTTCATTTGTTTCTATACATATGTTTTTTAATTTCTTCTGTGAAATATTGGTTATTTATAAGCGTGTTGTTTAGCTTCCATGTGTTTGTATTTTTCATACTTTTTTTTCTGTAGTTGACATCTATGAATGTTGATTTTTAAGCAAACATTTTCACTCTCCTCTTTCACTTGCATCAAGTAGCTCTTTAGTTCTTTGTCACTTTCTGCCATAAGGGTGGTGTCATCTGCATATCTGAGGTTATCGATATTTCTCCTGGCAATCTTGATTCCAGCTTGTGCTTAATCCAGCCCAGGGTTTCTTTGAGGTACTCTGCATATAAGTTAAATAAGCAGGGTGACAATATACAGTCTTGACGTTCTCCTTTCCCTATTTGGAAACAGTCTGTTGTTCCATGTCCAGTTCTAACTCTTGCTTCTTGACCTGCATACAGACTTCTCAAGAGGCAGGTGGGCTGGTCTGGTATTCCCATCACTTTAAAATTTTTCCATAGTTTGTGGTAATCCACACAGTCAAATGCTTTGGCATAGTCAATAAAGCAGAAATAGATGTTTTTCTGGAACTCTCTTGCTTTTTCAATAATCCAAAGGATGTTGGCAATTTTATCTCTGGTTCTTCTGCCTTTTCTAAAACCAGCTTGAACATCTGGAAGTTCATGGTTCATGTACTGTTGAAGCCTGGCTTGAGAATTTTGAGCATTACTTTACTAGCGTATGAGATGAGTGCAATTGTGTGGTAGTTTGAGCATTCTTTGGCATTGCCTTTCTTTGGGATTGGAATGAAAACTGAACTTTTCCAGTTTTGTGGCCACTGACACTTTCAAATTTGCTGGCATATTGAATGCAACACTTTCACAGCATCATCTTTTAGGATTTGAAATAACTCAACTGGAATAACATCACCTTCACTAGCTTTGTTTATAATGATGCTTCTGAAGGCCAACTTGACTTCACATTCCAGAATGTCTTGCTCTAGATGAGAGACCATACCATTGTGATTATCTGGGTCATGAAGATCATTTCTATATAGTTCTTCTGTGTATTCTTGCCACCTCTTCTGAATATCTTCTATTTCTGTTTGGTCCATACCATTTCTGTCCTTTATTGAGCCCATCTTTGCATGAAATGTTCCCTTAGTATCTCTAATTTTCTTGAAGAGATTTCTAGCCTTTTCCATTCTATTGTTTTCCGCTATTTCTTTGCATTGATCACTGAGGAAGGCTTTTTTTATCTCGCCTTGCTCATCTTCGGAGCTCTGCATTCAAATGGGTATATCTTTCCTTTTCTCCTTTGGTTTTCACTTCTATTCTTTTCACAACTATTTGTAAGACCTCCTCAGACAGCAATTTTGCCTTTTTGCCTTTCTTTTTCTTGGGAATGGTCTTGATCTCTGCCTCCTGTACAGTGTCACAAACCTCCCTCCATAGTTCTTCATAGTTCTTCAGACACTCTGTCTATAAGATCTAATCCCCTGGATCTATTTGTCACTTCCACTGTATAATCACAAAAGATTTGATTTTGGTGATACCTGAATGGTCTAGTGGTTTTCCCTACTTTCTTCAGTTTAAGTCTGAATTTGGCAATAAGGAGTTCATGATCTGAGCCACAGGCAGCTCCCAATGTTCTTTTTGCTGACTGTATAGAGCTTCTCCATCTTGGCTGCAAATAATATAATCAATCCGATTTCAGTGTTGACCATCTGGTGATGTCCATGTGTAGGGTCTTCTCTTGTGTTGTTGAAAGAGGGTGTTTGCTATGACCAGTGCATTCTCTTGGAAAAACTTTGTTAGCCTTTGACCTGCTTCATTTTGTAATCCAAGGGCAAATTTGCCTGTTATTCCAGGTATCTCTTGAATTCCTACATTTGCATTCCAGTCCCCTATAATGAAAAGGACACTTTTTGGGGTGTTAGTTCTAGAAGGTCTTGTAGGTCTTCGTAGAATGATTCAACCCCCATCACTTCATGGCAAATAGATGGGGAAACAATGGAAACAATGATAGACTTTATTTTTTGGACTCCAAAATCACTGCAGATGGTGACTGCAGCCATGAAATTAAAATCCACTTGCCCCTTGGAAGGAAAGCATATTAACCTAGACAGCATATTAAAAAGCAGAGACATTACTTTGCCAGCAAAGGTCCATATAATTAAAGCCATGGTTTTTCCTGTAGTCATGTATGGATGTGAGAGTTGGACTATAAAGAAAACCTGAGAGCTGAGGAATTGATGCTTTTGAACTGTGGTATTGGAGAAGACTCTTAAGAGTCCCTTAGACTACAGGGAGATCTGATCAGTCAGTCCTAAATTAAATCAGTCCTAAATATTCATTGGAAGGATTGATGCTGATGCTGAAACTCCAATACTTTGGCCACCTGATGGGAAGAACTGACTCATTGGAAAGACCCTGATGCTGGAAAAGATTGAAGGCAGGGGGAGAAGGGGACAACAGAGGATGATATGGTTGAATGGCATCATGGACTCTATGGACATGAGTGTGAGTAAGCTCTGGGAGGTAATGATGGACAGGGAAGCTTGGCGTGCTGCAGTCCATGGGGTCGCAAAAATTTAGTCACAACTGAGCGACTTCACTGGACTGAAGAAAATTTCCACTTGTCTTGAAATGTCTTTTAAAATACATCTTTCACAAGTTTTTATTGTCAAGCAATTGTTCCCTTCTTTGAAGTGCCCTTCTAACTTATGTTCTTCTTTCACTGCTAAACTGGAGCAGATGGCTCAATACCCCCTTCCCCAAAGAGAATGCAATTCCTAGCACTATGACAAGGCCCCAACAGTTTGCTTTCCAACTTACTAGCTACTCACTGAGACACTAATTTGATTCAGAGAAATGGTAGATAATTTACAATTTTCAGTGTTTCAATAGTATTCTTAAAAATCTCAGTGTAACATTATACAGTTTAAATATCTTTAAACTGCATTTGTCAATTATATTTCAATAAAACTGAAAAAAATGTCAGAGAAGTATTCTGTATTCCATGTCATGCAACCTGAATGCTGACTATGTAGGAAAACATAAATATGCAAGAGAATAGGGGAGAAGAAAAATTATTGATTGTATAATCTGATTTAAAAATGGTCAGAGGATCTTTATACATATTTTTCCAAAGGAGACATACAAATGGCCAGAAGGCACTTGAAAAGATTCTCAACATCACTCATCATAGGGAAATGCAAATCAAAACCAAAATGAGATGTCACTTCACACCTGTCAGAATGACTATTATCAAAATGACAAAAAAAAAAAAAAAAAGAAAGAAATATTGGCAAGGATGTGGAGGGAAGGGAACCTTCGTTCACTATTGGTGGAAATGTAAATTGGTGTAGTCACTATGGAAAACAGTATGGAAGCTTCTCAAAAAATTAAAGTAGAGCCACCATATGATCCAGCAATTACACTTCTGGGTATTTACTTGACAAGAAAGAAAATACCAATTTGAAAATACAGCTGCCCTCCTACCTAGGTTAATTGCAGTACTATTTACAGTAGCCAAGATATGGAAACAACCTAGGTGTCCATTAATAGATGAATAGATGAAGAATATATGGATAGATGAAGTTGTATACACATAAAGTGGAATATTATTCAGCCATAGAAAGAATGAAGTCTTGCCATTTGAGACAACATAGGTGGACCTTGAGAGCATTATGCTAAGTAAAATAATTCATAGAAAGACAAATACCTTGTGATTTCACTTAGATGTGAAATCTAAAAAACAAACAAAGAAAAAACAAAACAAAACTCACAAATGCAGAGAATAGATTAATATAATAGCTGCCAAAGGGGAAGGAAGTTGGGAGATTGGCAAGATGGGTGAAGGGAATCAGGAAGTACAAACTTTCGGTTATAAAATAAGTAAATCTTGGAGATGTAATGTACAGCATGGGAACAATAGTCAATAATATTGCATTTCATATTTAAAAGTTGCTAAGAGAGTGAATTTTAAAGACTCTCATCACAAGAAAGAGTGTGTAACCTTGGGGTGATGGATAGTGACTAGATTAGTGGTGATCATTTCACAGTGAGTGTAACTGTCAAATCAATTGTTCAATCAAATATCAATTCTAGATATTGTTGAAATCTTCATGGAGAAAATGTATTATGAGTTTAGTCTTGCAAAAAGAGAATTTCAACTAGAAAAAAAATGAACAAAAGGACATTTCAAGTAAAAAGAATAACATGAACAACGTTGAGGAGGGATGCAAATGCAGGCACATGTTGAGGCTGTGAAGAGAGTCCTTTTTCACATAAAGTATAAGGATCTGAGAGACACATAGGAGATGACACTGCAAAGACCAGAAACAGACATGACCATATCTGGGTCTGGAAGATTATTTGGGAATCACTTCATCCACACTCAGGGTTATAGATTCCATCTAGATGCTTAAGGAAAACAATGCTAAATATTGTGTGCTCCTGAGTTTTAGAATAGTCTGTTTTTCAGTATTATTGTGTCTGTGGCTGATTGATAGACACCCTTGAAAGTATAAGTGAAAGTGAATGTGTGTCCTACTCTTTGCCACCCCATGGACTGTAGCCTACCAGCCTCCTCTATCTATGGGTTTTTCCAGGCAAGAGTACTGGAGAGGGCTGCCATTTCCTTCTCCAGGGAATCTTCCCAACCCAGGGATGGAACCCAGGCCTTCTGCATTGCAGACAGACGCTTTACCGTCTGAGCCACCAGTGAACACAGCCATCTTTGAATGATTAGATCAAATCATAGCACTCTACTGCTCTTAATTTTATAATAACTACAATCATGATTAGAATAAAATTCAATGCCTATACCACCATCTCTAAAGACTTACATCATTCTGATTCCTGACATCTTGCTTACTGCATGTCAGGCACATGACTTACATGAAGTAACCTCCCACAAAGGGCATTTACAGTTGCAGTTCCCTCTGTGTTGATTTCTTTTTTCCAGAATTTTTCACATGATTTATTCTTTTACTGGGTTGGCCAAAAAGCTCATTTGAGCTGCTCTATAAGCTGTTGTGGAAAAAACCCAATTGAACCTTTTGATCAACCCAGTATTTTATTCAAATGTTACCTCTTCAAACACACCTCACCTGGCTAACCAATATAAATATCTCCTAACTCAAATTTCAAGGGACCTTTCTATCCACTTACCCTGCTTTATTTTCTCTTCCTAGCACTTAACATTTTAAAAATATATGATATAGCACAAGCAAAAAATGCAAAAATAAACTGGGATGTCATGAAACTAAAGGGCTCCTGCACACAAAAAAGAAATGATCAACAAAATGAAAAGGCAACTATGGGAGAAAATATTTGCAAATCATACATCTAATATGGGGTACCATCCAAAATCTTTAAGGAACTCATACAGCTCAGTGGCAAAAATTATCTTGTTTAAAGAATGGTCAGAGAAACCAAATAGATATTTTTTTCCAAAGAGGATATATAGGTGGCCAATAGATACATGAAAAGATGCTCTACATAGCTAATTATTAGAGAAATGTAAATCAAAATCACAATGAGATCTCACTTCACATCTGTTAGAATGCCCATCATCAAAAAGACAAGAAATATTAACAACTGGTGGGGACTTCTCTGGTTGTCCAGTGGTTAACAATCTGCACTTCCATTGCAGGAAGCATGGGTTTGATCCCTGGTTGGGGAACTAAGATCCCACAATCCATGCAGCATGGCCAAAATAAAGAAATAACAAATGTTAGGAAGGATGTGGAGAAAAGGAAGTCTTGTGCACTGTTGGTGGGACTGTAAATTGGTGCAGCCACTATGGAAATCAATATGGAGGTTCCTCTAAAAAAATGAATAATAGAACAATGACATGATCCAGCAGTCCCACTTCTGGGTAGCTATCTCAAGGAAATGAGACCACTATCTGGAAGTGATATCTGCACTCCCACCATGTTCATAGCAGTGTTATACACTGTAGCAAGACTATGGAAACAACTTAAGTGTCCATCAATGGATGAATAGATTTTTAAAATAGTATGATATATACAATGGGATATTACTCAGCCATAAAAATATGATTCAGAAGATAATTCTATCATTTGGGACAACATGGATGAAAATTGAGGATATTACACTAAGTGAAATAAATTAGAGGAAGATAAATTCTGTGTGATCTCACTTACATGTGAAATCTTAAAACTAGACATAGAAACATAGAGTAGCCTGATTTCCAGTGGTGGGAGAATGGGGGAAATTGGTGAAGATGGGCAAAGAGTACACACTTCCAGTCACAAGATGTATAAATTCTGGGGATCTAATATGCAGCATAGTAACTATAGTTAACACTTCACTAAACTTGTTAACTATGTATGGTGATGCATGTGTTAACTAACCATATTGTGGTCATCATTTCACAATATATAACAATATCAAATCATCATGTTGTGTGCCTTAAACATACAGAAGGTTATATGTCAACTATATCTCAATAAGGAGATCCAACCAGTCCATCCTAAAGGAAATCAGTCCTGAATATTCATTGGAAGGACTGATGCTGAAACTCCAATACTTTGGCCACCTGATGCAAAGAACTGACTCATTTGAAAAGACCCTGATGCTGGGAAAGATTGAAGGCGGGAGGAGAAGGGGACGACAGAGGATGAGATGGTTGGATGGCATCATTGACTTGATGGACATGAGTTTGAGCAAGCTCTGGGAGTTGGTGATTGACAGGGAAGCCTGGCATGTTGCAGTCCATGGGGTGGCAAAGAGTTGGACACAACTGAATAACTGAACTGAACTGAAGGCTGGAAAAAAACTTATAATTTATGATATATCTGGCTATTGATTAATTTTAGGTGTCCCCCATTCAAACAAAAAATCTCCCTGAGAAGGTATTCTGGTCTTGTTCACCATCATATCTTCAGTGTTTATAAAACTACATGGTAAATAGTAGTCGTTCAATAAACATCTGTTAAATAAGAGTGGAGGAAAGGAGGCTTTTGTAGGTTATATTACTGAGACAAAATCATATTTAATCATGGTAGTTAAGAGACCATTACAATAGTTTAGGTGAAGGACTCTGGATAAGAGCAGAATGATTGGAAAGTTGGGGCCTATAAGATACTTTAGAGGTGGAATCCATGGCATTTTGTGGTTAATTGTCATAATCACAAAACTGAGAGAAATCAAATATAGCTTCAGGGGGTTAAGTCAAGGAATGTGGAGGGGTAACTATAATATACATACATGAACTTGCTTCAGCAAATACCAGCTCTATGTTATATATACCATGCTTGATCTTGACAGCACAAAGATAAATTAGGAACCAGTTCTTGTTCTAAAAATTATTAACTGTTTATGCTGCTGCTGCTGCTAAGTCGCTTCAGTCATGTCTGACTCTGTGCGACCCCATAAATGGCAGCCCACCAGGCTCCACCGTCCCTGGGATTTTCCAGGCAAGAGTACCAGAGTGGGTTGCCATTTCCTTCTCCAGTGCATGAAAGTGAAAAGTTAAAGTGAAGTCTCTCAGTCGTGTCCAACTCTTAGCGACCCCATGGACTATAGCCCACCAGGCTCCTCTGTCCATGGGATTTTCCCAAGAGTACTGGAGTGGGGTTCCATTGCCAACAGTAAACATTAACTGCTTATAGGAGGAGGCAAATTTTTGACAGAATGTGCTGAGTGCTATGATAGCTATTTGTACAGGGGGGAAACACACTTCCACATATTAAAAACACAGATTGAGAACACAAGAATAGAAGCAAATTTTCAAGAAAATATGATTAGTTTGTTGTTTTTTTTGTTGTTGTTCAGTCGCTCAGTTGTGTTTGACTCCTTGAGACCCCATGGACTGCAGCACACCAGGCTTCTCTGTCCTTCACTATCTCCAGGAGTCTGCTCAAACTCATGTCCGTTGAGTGTATGATAGCATCCAACCATCTCATCCTCTGCCACTTTTTCACCTCCTGCCCTCAATATTTCCCAGCTTCAGGGTCTTTTCCAATGAGTCATGTCTTCTCACCAAGTGGCTAAAGTATTAATGATTCAACATCAGTCCTTTCAATGAATATTCAGGCTTGATTTCCTTTAGGATGGACTGATCTGTTCTTGCTGTCCATGGGACCCTCAAGATTTCTTCTCCAGCACCACAGTTTGAGAGCATCAATTCTTTGGTGCTCAGCTTTCTTTGTGATTCAGCTCTCAGGTCCATACATGACTACAGGAAAAAACATAGCTTTGAATAGACAGATCTTTGTTGGCAAAGTAATGTCTCTGTTTTTCAATACACTATGTAGGTTTGTCATAGTTTTACTTCCAAGGAGTAAGCATCTTTTAATTTCATGGCTGCAGTCGCCATCTGCAGGGATTTTTGAGCCCATTAAAAGAAAATCTGTCACTGTTTCCATTGTTTCCCCATCTATTTGCCATGAAGTGATGGGACGAGATGCCTTGATCTTTGTTTTTTGAATGTTGAGTTTTAAGCCAGCTTTTTCACTCTTTTCTTTCATCTTCATCATGAGGCTCTTTAGTTCTTCTTCACTTTCTTCCATAAGGGTGGTGTCATCGCATATCTGAAGTTATTGATATTTCTCCCGGAAATCTTGATCCCAGCTTGAGCTTCCTCCAGCCCAGCATTTCTCATGATGTACTCTGCATGTAAGTTAAATAATCAGGGTGATAATATACAGCCTTGATGTACTCCTTTTCCAATTTTGAACCAGTTCGTTGTTCCATGTCCAGTTCTAGCTGTTGCTTCTTGACCTGCATAGAGATTTCTCAGGAGACAGGTAAGGTGGTCTGGGATTCCCATCTCTTTAAGTGTTTTCCTCAGTTTGTTGTGATGCCCACAATCAAAGGCTTTAACATAGTCAATGAACCAGAAGTAGATGTTTTTCTGGAATTATCTTGCTTTTTCTATGATCCAACAGAGGTTGGCAATTTGATCTCTGGTTCCTCTGCCTTTTCTAAATCCAGCTTGTACATCTGGAAGTTCTCGGTTCCCATACTGCTGAAACCTAGCTTGAAGGATTTTGAGCATTACCTTACTAGTATGTGAAATGAGTGTGATTGTTCAATAGTTTAAACATTCTTTGTCATTGCCCTTCTTTTGGATTGGAACGAGAACTGATTGCTACCAGTCTTGTGGCCATTTCTGAGTTTTCCAAATTTGGTGATATATTGACTGTAGCACTTTAACAGAATCATCTTTTAGGATTTTTATTTAGCTCAGCTGGAATTCCATCACCTCCACTAACTGTGTTCATAGTAATGCTTCCTAAGGACCACTTGAGTTCACACTCCAGGATGTCTGGCTTTAGGTAAGTGATCACACCATCATGGTTTTATGGATCACTGAGGCCTTTTTTACATAGTTCTTCTGTGTATTCTTGCTACCTCTTCTTAATATCTTTTGCTTCTGTTAGGTCCATACCGTTTCTGTCCTTTATTGAGCCCATTTTTGCATGAAATGTTCCTTTGAGACTCAAAAAGAAGATGCCCATCAGTTCACATCTGAAACTTTAGGGCAAGGCTTTGGCTAAGTGTAAGGAGTCGTCAAAGTCATAAACAGCTGATTGGGTTGGAGGAGACCATCTCAGGAAAGCATAGAGAACACATAAATAGTGGCCTAAGATCAGAACCACTAATTGGAGATGAGCAGACAAAGAGAAGCCTATGAAGGGGAGTAAACAAAGCTGTAAGTTATGAGAAATGAAATAGGAGAGGAAAGTGGAGACAAGAGAAAAAAAAAAAAACATTTTTTTAAGTAGAAAGAAATTGTAAAGATTGAGATACCTTCTAGGTCTCTCAATTTTTAGTTGAAGTAAGGTAATAGTAGAGCTGTTTCCATCCATCCATCAATCCATCCAAGTATTTACTGAGCAGTTACTACTATGTGTCAAGCACTATGCTCAGTACTGATGAATATAAAGTCCTCTCCTTCATATGATCTTCAGGCTAATTGGAAAGATATCCATTAAACAAATAATC
Source organism: Bos indicus x Bos taurus (assembly GCF_003369695.1). Taxonomy (NCBI): domain Eukaryota; kingdom Metazoa; phylum Chordata; class Mammalia; order Artiodactyla; family Bovidae; genus Bos; species Bos indicus x Bos taurus. The sequence goes on from NW_020867072.1 coordinate 243,594, forward strand.
CAAAAATACACATAAAATACAAATTGTAATGATTCATATGAATAAAGTAGAAAGTGCTATGAGAATGAACCCCCAGGAAACCAGACACTAGCAAATCTGCTAATCCTTCTGGTTGTGTTTTGCTTTTGCTTTATGAAAATAATGCTCTGTTCTGGCTCTGCCTCTGAGACATTGGATAGTTCCTGCAAGTCCTCTGCTCTCTAATAATTGTCCTGAAATATGGTGCCTGGTTTTGTCCACTCTCCATACTTGCAAATTTTTAATTTTTGCCTCTCTAAGCTTCTGACATTTGTCTTGCCCTCTGTATTTCTATTAAATCAGTACTGATTCATGATTTATCTCTAACTTTTGATGTCTAGCTTGTTTCTCAAATTTTGTTTTATTGTTACCATTACAGCTCCACACAGACCATGCAAACTGGAGTACCATGCAATAGAACCTGATTAACAGCATATGAGACAGAAACAAGTGTTAGACAATCATCAAGGGCAAAGGCAGGAGAGAAAGATTTTTTCTAACCCTCTGTCTTGAAAACTCGTACCCGAAAGAAGCTATGCCACCTAGAAAGTTTCTGGTACTGTTAATATTGATTGATAAGTAAGTGAACATATAGACTTGACATCACATGATGTTATGTTTAATGAGATCTTCAGAGTAGAATAAAAAAGAGTCATTTCATTTCTGTGGTAGAGACTGATTAGGTATTCACCAAAACATTTCTTCTTTTTTCCACATTTCCCATCCCTCCCCTCTGCCATGGAGTCAGAGTAGTGATATAACTGAGTTCCAGCCAATGGATTCTCAGAGAAAGTCATATGTGCTCCTTCCAGGACTGGTCCCTAAAATCTTTCTCACTCGATTGTCTAAATTCTGTCTCTCCTGATTGAAGGAACAGAGGCTGATGACCTTGGAAGGCATTTATTGAGAATGTTAGATCCACTAGAATAAAGGATCCTAGGTCCCTGAATCACCGTGTGAAAGAGAACCACTGGTTAATCAGAAAGACCTGTTTTGGAATTTATGTGAGTAAGCTTCTATCAGGTTTAAGCCATCAGGTGTACTAGGATTTGCTTATTACAGGAGCAGTGTCAACTTATTTGATTAAGTTACCAAAACAATAGCTAATATCTATTGAGCCTTGACTATGAAACAAAGTCTGGAAATAAAAGTGATGGAATTTGCCCCAGCTGAAATAGCTGATAGAATAAGAATAAAGTTTTTGACCCTGATATCTTTTCACTACACATCCATTGAAACATGCCTCATGTAGTTTCGAAAGAAAGCACACTGTGTTTAGAACAAAAGACTGGAATAAGAGGGCCAGGTGAATGGTTTAAGAACCAGCCAGTCTAAGGGACCATGAGAAGAGGTGGTTTGACTCAGCCTTAAATCAATGTGATTTATGCCTGAGCTTGTCTTTCACTAATACAAAAGCCTTGTATTATTCAAATTTACATCCCTCTTCCCCTCCCCATTGCTTTGTTCAGTATCTTGCATATAGTGGATGTCCACTGAATTACTTTGCAAATGAATTGTTTTGAATACAAAGTATGAATCTCTGGACTATGGTTAAGTTGGTTTCATTTCCTTGTTCCTCTCTAGATTCATCCTCCTGAAAATTGTTCTGTTTAGAAGTTCAAATCTGAAACTAGCTTTTAAGACACTGAAATCATGTTTTTAAAGTGACAGTTCAATTTTTAACATTTGTAGCCTTCTATGCTTTTAAAATCAGATAATCCATGTAAAGCTCTTAACACAACTCTAAGAACATGGCAGGCTCTCAATAAACCAGTAACTGTTAATATTAACCTCAGGTTTTACTGTGAGCCAGTTCTCTTTCATATTCTCCCTTTAACATTTTTTCCTGCCAAGTCCTGGTGTTTTTTAAACTTTATTAAAGTATAGTTACTATACAAAAAGTTATCATATTTAATGTATACATTTTGGTGAGTTTGAATTTATGCATATACCTGTGATACCATCACCATAAACAAGGGAATAAACATATCTATCATCTTGAAAAGATTTCAAGATGTCTCTTAACTCTTTTTTGTGGCATAAGAACTCTTAGCATGAGATCTACCCTCTTAACAACACAGTGTTGTACTCTTACAATTTGGTAGATCTCTAGAAGCTATTCATCTTGTACAAATGTAACTTTCTACTTGTTGAGCAGCAACTCCCCACTTCCTCCTCCTCCAGCCTCTGGCAACCACCACTCTATTCTCTGCTTCTTTGTGTTTGACTATTTTGGATATGCCATATAAGTGGAATCATGCAGTATTTATCCTTCTGAGACTCACTTCACTTAACACAGTGTCTTCCAGATCCATCCATGGATAAAGAAAATGCAGTATATTCATACAATGGAATACTTTTCAGCCTGGTACTAGTGTTTCTAATGCTAGGACTCCTTTTGCCTTGCTTTCTCTTCTCTGAGTTAACCTATTTGCATATTAGAGATACCAAAAAGTGTGGTAGACATTCTACATACATTAACTCCTTACCCTTCACTAAAAAAAGGAGTGTTTTGTTAATTTGTTTTCCAAAGGAGGAAACCAGGGCCCATACATTAATTATCTTGTCGAAAGTCACATAGCTCTAAATGGTAGAGCTGTAGCTTAAATGTCTGTCTAACTACAAAGCTCAGGCTGTTTCCCACAGCACCAAGGACTGACTTTCCTTTTCTTTAAAGAGAAGGTGCTAACATTAGTAATTCAATAATTGCACAAAATGGAATATAAAAGTTTAAAATTAGTAAGGATCTAGTCAATGGTGAGCTGGAGCCAGCTGGGAAGAGATGCACACAGTCTGCTCTCACAAATTGGTGCTGTGGGACATCACTTTGATAGCTTGACAGTGGCCATGGTGGCTGAAATTCTTTCTTCCATGGAAACTGGCAAATGCTACAAACACTACAAATCAAGCTTTTTTTTTTTTCCCACCAGCACACAATTGGACTTAGTAGTACAGACTGTTTTGTTTATGAGGCATCTGAAGGTAAGAGGCTGCTAATGGCTTATCCAACATAACAGCTAGTATGTGGCAGAGATGGGACCATAACCCAGGTTTTCTGATGTTCAGTAAAATGTTAAGCTGCTATTACTTCCATTATTGGGATGAAAGTGTGTGCATGTGTGTGTGCATGTGTATGAGATAGAAGGAGAGAGAGGATATTAATGAATCATGAAGTGTGTGGTAACACAGGGCATTATTGACTCTGATTCTGCATCAGAAAGAAAGAACATTATTAGATGAACATCATCTAATCCAGTAATACATTGCAATTATCTGGGGAGGTTGTTAAAAATAACAATTTTCCTGGACTGAATGAGCCACTCCAGGTGACATTGCATATTTAATATGAATCTCCAGGTGTTGTGATGAAATGCAGACTGGCATTCAGAAACTGCTTTATATAGTTCAATCTTACACCACAGTTCATTCCCTTAAATAAATTTTATTTTTGTTTGAGTGTGGCACAATTTTTCGACCTTATAATGCAAAACTAGTTTCCAGAAACCAATTATTTATAGTTTTTAAAAATCTTATTATAGTTTTAACTTGCATTTACCTAATGACTATTAATACTGAGCATCTTTTTTATTAACATCTAGTTAATTTGCAATATAATATTAGTCACAGGTATACACATAATGGTTCAATATTATTATAAACTGTACTTGATTTAAAGTTATAAAATAGTGGTTATTTTCCTTTACTGTACAACATATCCCTATAGGTTATTTTATACATAGTAGTTTGTATCTCTTAACCCCCTACCCCACTTTTCCCTTCCCCCTTCCCTCTCCACATTGGTAACCACTAGGTTGTTCTCTATATCTGTGAGTCTGCTTTGTTTTTATTATATTCACTAATCTGTTTTATTTTTTTAGATTCCAAATATAAATGGTATTATACAGTATTTGTGTTTCTCTTTCTGACCTATTTCACTTAGTGTTATCCTCTAAGTCCATCCATGTTGTTGCAAATAGTATTATTTTGTTCTTCTTTATGGCTGAGTAGTATTCCTTTCATCTGTTAACACGACGCTTGGGTTGTTTATTTATCCATTCATCTATTAATGGGACACCTGGGTTGTTTCCATATCTTGGCAATTGTCAATAATGCTTCTATGAACACTGGGGTGCATGTATCCTTTTTAATTAGTAAAGTTTTCATTTTTTTCCCAATATATACACAGTAGTGGGATTGCTGGGGCATTTGGTAGTTCTATTTTTAGTTTCTGTAGAAACTTCTATACTGTTCTCCATAGTGTCTGCACCAATTTATATTCCCACCAAGAGTGTAGGAACATTCCCTTTTCTCCACATCATCATCAGCATTTGTTATCTGAGGTCTTTTTGATAATGATGGCCATTCTGACAGCTGTGAGATGAGATACCTCAATGAGATACTTCATTGTGGTTTTGATTTGCATTTCTCTGATGACTAGTAATGGTGAACATCTTTTCCTGTGCCTGTTAGCAATTTCTATGTCTTCTTTGGAAAAAAAGTCTATTCAGGCCTTCTGTCCCTTTCTTAACTGGGTTGTTTGTTTGTTTGATGTTGAGTTATATGAACTGTTTATATATTTTGGATATTAGCCCATTATCATTTGCAAATATTTTCTCCTACTCTAGCATTTAATGTAACAGCTTGTTAAATGTAAAATAAAGCATACATATTTGTTTTTTGGGGGGGCTTTATAGTCACTGCTTCCTTTGGGATGTAGGAAAGAATTATCAGCAAATGTGGGTGTGCAGAATGGCCTTAAGAATGGCCTCATTTTAGGGCTCTGTGAGGAGCTTGGAGTGCTCAGGGGATGGCCCACTTTGGCACTCAATACAAAAGCATGGAATGTCCCACTGAAAGAAGCCAGTCGTGATCACTGGCAGGGAGAGCAATAAAAACAGAGACTTTGTTCTCAAAAGCTTGCTGAAAGCATAACATTGGGCTATTGAGATAGCTCAGTCTCTCACACACTCCCACTAGGCTTTGCCAAGGTGCAGGACACCCCTGCTCAGCCCAGTGCACAGAGAATTGCTTCCCCTGAAAAGAACCATGTAGCTCACAGACAGCAATAAAATTCTTGAAAGAATGTGCCAAAGAAAAATCTTTATTCTTTAATTTGTTTACGATTTAAACCTAGGGTTTATCAGCAAAGATGACTTGGAGGCATTCAGAATTAAGTGACGGTATTCTTTTTTAATCATGCAAAGTTCAAAGGCTATCAGCAGGTGCAAGAACATGGTCTTCTCTGAAATTCTTGTTTCCTGTGAGAAGGTAGCAATGGAATATACCACGTTTATAAAATTGTGGCCTATAGCCATGGCAGAGGCTCCCAAAATACTCCTGGTAGTTGCAAGAGCTATGTTCCTCATGGTTGTGGCAAACAGAATAAATTTAACTCTGTAATCTCAAGTTTTCTAATACCATAAATAGTTCGATGCAGGATACAGGATGCTTTGGGCTGGTGCACTGGGATGACCCAGAGGGATGGTACGGGGAGGGAGGTGGGAGGGGGGTTCAAGATGGGGAACACATGTACACCCGTGGTGGATTCATGTTGATGTATGGCAAAGCCAATACAATATTGTAAAGTAATTAACCTCCAATTAAAATAAATAAATTTATATTAAAAATAAACAAAAGTAAAAAAAAAATAAGTAGAAGGTCTAACTAATGACTGGAAACCAGTCACCCATTGTTGATAGTGTTTAAAAAGCAAGCAAGAAGAAACAACACATCCTAAAAGCTTCACATGGATGAGAAAATACTGATTCATTCATTAATTCATCAAAACTTTCCTGAGCATATACTATGAGCTAGAACACGTAGACTGTTAGGAGGGCCTGTCCAGTGGTTCTCAAACTTAAATGTGCATCAGAATTATTTGGATGGCTCATTAAAACAGAGATCGCAACAGAAATAGACTCACAGACATAGAAAAAAAAATTATGGTTACCAAAGGGGAAGGGAGGAGAGATAAATTAGGAGTTTGGGATTAACATATACATACAACTATATGTAAAATAAAATAGATAAGCAAAAAAGTCCTACTATACAGCACGGGGAACTATACTCAATATCTTGTAATAACTTATAATGGAAAAGAATCTGAAGAAGAATACAGGTATGTGTATGTGTAATTTAATCACTTTGATGTACCCCTGAAACTAGTACAACATTATAAATTAACTATATTTCAATAAAAAATTTCTGAAAACACAGTTTTCTGGCTGTACCCCCAGAGACTCAGATTCATTAGGTCTGGACTAAGGCCCAAGAATATTCATTTCTAACAAGACATCACTTTACTGACAAAGGTCCATGTAGTCAAAGCTATGGTTTTTCCAGTAATCGTGTATGGATATGAGAGATGGACCATAAAGAAGGCTGAGAGTTGAAGAATTAATGCTTTCAAACTATGGTGCTGGAGAAGACTCTTGAGAGTCCCCTGGACAGTAACAAGATCAAACCAGTCAATCCTAAAAGAAATCAGCCCTACATATTCATTGGAAGGACTGATGCTGAAGTTGAAGCTCCAATCCTCTGGCCACCTGATGCAAAGAGCCAACTTATTGGAAAAGACCCTGATGCTGGGAAAGATTGAAGGCAGAAGAAGTGGACGACAGAGGACAAGATGGTTAGATGGCATCACTGCCTCTCAATGGACATGAGTTTGAGCAAAGTCCAGGCGATAGTGAAGGACAGGGAAGCTTGGTGTGCTGCAGTCCATGGGGTTGCAAAGAGTTGGACACAACTGAGCAACTGAACAACAAAAGCAATGAGGGAAGGGAGGCCTTATCAAGTGGAGGGACTAGCATGAGAAACAGTGTGGTATTGAAAATAAACTTGGGTCCAAATGCTGAAGAAGAGGCCAGCCTGGCTGGACAGAAGAGTCCCTTTGGGGTTAAGTGTGGTGACATTTCAAGTATGGAGGAGCCAGGTTCAGAGGATTGGACTTTCATCTGGAAGAGGACCATGGAGGAGACAACAGGAAGGATGTGGCATTTTTAAAGAGCATTAGTCTTGAGACGGGGCTTCCCTGGTGGTTTAGAGGGTAAAGCATCTGCCTGCAATGTGGGAGACCCAGGTTCAATCCCTGGGTCGGGAAGATCCCCTGGAGAAGGAAATGGCAACCCACTCCAGTATTCTTGCCTGGAAAATCCCATGAACGGGGGAGCCTGGGAGGCTGCAGTCCATGGGGTCGCAAAAGTCTTGAGACAGATTTTCTGTTGCCTGCAACAGTTTTCTCTTTCTCTCTCTCTCTTTTTTTTTTTTCCTGAAAACAAGTTTTCTTGTGGGGGATGCTTGTCACCAGTCTGTAGAGAATCCAAGCTAGAGCCATTTCATAGGATGGTTGGGCACAAGGGATAGGACACAGCCTCCCCACCCTGAGCACTGGGCTTGGAGAGATCTTGCCTCATTGAACTGTGCTCTCCTCATCTCTAAGATGGACACATTCATTCCCCACTTTGCTTTCTTCAGCAGATAGGTCTGCACAGACCTGAGAAGAAATGTACAAAGACTATTGCGTGCTTTAATCCTTCATTTCTGGAAATCTGGGGTGGAGCTTTCCTGAAAGTCATAAGCACTCTTTATTGCAAGTGTGAGATCTTTCCCAAGCAGCAAACTCACTTTGAAGAGACTGGCTTCCCCTACATTTTCTAGGCCAGACCATCTTTTGTAAGGCTCTTCTTCTTTTTTTTTTTTTTCCAGATCACACAAGCTGCAATTACAAATTACTTTCAAGGCACTGAAAATAGACTGGGAAGAGAGGCATACATCCTGCTCAACAGAGACCGTGTCTACATATCAGGTTGTCTGCTCCTTATTACTGCTGTCCCAGGATCCTTTTCTTTAAGCATCCCCTCTTCTTTTATGGGAGGGAGTCCTGTCTCACAGCTGACTATGTGCTTCCAGGAACCATTCATCTTTTCTTTCACATGCCCTGCATCTAGGATTCTCTAGTGTAGCAGTTGAGAGAGTACACCGACTGCAAATCAGCTGGTCCAGGCTTGAGGCAGGGAGCGGGGCACACCTGTCTGATGCTGCCATTTCCACCTTGATTTATTCAGAGATACAGTCAAGTGCTCTGAACGTCTTCAGTCCTAGGAAGTCCTTGTCAAAGCTGTGATCTGTAGATGCCTACAGGGGAGCATTCAAGAGACCCATCCAGGTTAGGGGGAGCTGGGTCTTCCTTTCTGTGGATGAAGCAAGGGGGTGCTTGAGCTACAGAATGACGACAGTACCTTTAACCCTAATGGGGATGTGAGGAATTCTGTCACTCCCACACTTGACTTCCTGTGCTTTTTTTTACACCTTGTCATTGGCAAGATTTCCAAGTTTCTCGTCCTACTAAAGCTTTACAGCATGTGATAGAAGAGAGATTTCAGTTGTAAAGTAAAAAGGCACTGTCACTTTTATCTTCACTGATTCAAGTCAGCACACGTCTAGAAACTTTTCTGTTATCAGGCCTACATTTTAATAGGATGATTCTGAAAAGTGCCCATTTTCCTAATTATTTCAGAATTATATGGACAGTAATTATCACTTTCGATTAGCAGCACTAGTAGTGGTTAGAACAAATTTCAAATGCATCCAGCAAGTGCTTTACACTAATATGTTTGCTTCATTAACTTCAATTAAAAGACAGCAGTGGCTCCTCATAGCAATAAGTTTGCTTTGATACATTCTCATCAAATATTGATCTGAATAGTCTGTAGGAGTGCTTAGCTGGGTCGTGTGAAATTTATTTACTGAGTACATTATTTCTATCCTCAAACTTTCAATTGCTATCTCAGGAAATCTATTTTTTTTTCATGTTAAAACTTTACTAACATTTAGGAAATCACTAATTTTTTTGGCCATTAATACACATCTGTTAAAATGTTTTCACTGTGAAATCTTCAACAGAAAAAAAAAAAAGAGTGGGTCAAAAGTTATATCAGATGATATATTTTCTTTCCTACTTAGTCAGAAAAAAAAAATTTTTTTTCAGACAACAAAATTTATATGAGTGACTGTCAGTCAAATACCCCTTCCCTCAAGCAGATTTACCCAAATGTGATTTGATGGCTTGAAGTTACACAGAGATTTTGTTTAAAAGAAATCCATTTGGAATTTGAGGAAAACTAATAGAGAAACAGACTTCTGATGTTTAAAACCTCATTGATTCAGGAAAGAGTGGCGATTTCTCTCTGAAATATATGCTGAATTCATGGAGCTGAATTCCCTAGTTCACATGGACTCTTCAGTCATAGCTGAGGCCTGTGAGAATGGCTGAGCAGTGAATGGAATACAGAGCAGGAGAAAGAGCAGGCCGGGAGAGTTCTGAAGGAGGAAATGGGTGAGGCTGGCAAATAGGTTCTGACAGTCCTGTAGAACCAACAAGAGACAAAGCACAAAGCATGAAATGGGAATTCAAAGATCAGTGAGTAATCCAAAATGGCAACCTGATTGGCAACTGTGAGTTGGCAGGGAAAGAAAAATCCAAAAAATGCTTCCTTCCTGTTTTCACTAGAGATTTAAAACTGAGGTCACAAGAGCATGCATAGGAAGGCTGTCTTTTAGGGGGAAAGAAGACAAGTGAGACAAATCATCTTCCCAGGACTGAGGCACCAAAACCTCCATTAAATGCTCTGTGTAGTGACTAAATGGAGACTCGGTTGACTTTCAGTTATTAAATGTATGGGGGTCATGAACCTTGAAATTGCCTGAAATTCTTCAGCATATATTTACTGGTCACCTACAATGTGCTAGATAGCAGTGACTAGAACATGCTTTCAAGGTTGTGGCTGCTATCCCTGAAAATGGGTGTGTTCAGCCCAGTTGCCTATGAGAATCATCAAGAAATCTGTACCACTGCTTTCTCATCTCCATATCCAGTGCCCAGATGGGTCCTTTCCCTGACTCCTGGACATACCTGCAACTGTAGCAGTTGCCCCTCAAGAAATAGAATGGAGAAGTTTAATGTACATAGGGCCAGAGGCTGTTGTCAGATTCCAGGTCTAAGATATCTAGGTAGCAAATGCAATTCAAAAGGCCATGTGGGAGAAATGAGGCCTGCACATGTCTTCTCAGCTACACACAGAAGCTCAGATACCCAGTAACAGTGAGTCAAGACTCAGTCACTGATTTTCTGATTCCAACCAGGCACTCTTTCAATTATTCCATGGTTTGCATTTCCGCAATATCCATGCTTTATAATTCAAATATGTATATGTGTATATATATATATATATATATATATATATTTGTTGTATGCCTATACTATTTACATATGTCAGTATGCCTAATAGATCTATTCAACTAGATCTATTCAAATATATCTATTTGGTAATTAATAGAATGATTGCTATTGTTTAGTTATTTTAGAGCTTTAGAGCTTTGTCTTATTTTATCCTCAACAATCCTATGAGATATGTATTCTGATTCACATCTTACAGATGAGGAACATAGGCTCAGGAGATTAAATATTTGGCTCAGAGACACATAATGAGTGCACAAATCTGTGTCCTTTCTATTACATAATATTGCCTTTCTCTCTCGTTCTTCCTCCTTCGCTCTCCTCTTCATAGTTCCTCTGTCTATCTGCGTGAGTCTGTCTCACTCTCATTGTCATGTAGACTGTGTGCTGTGAAATTTTGCTCTTGAATTCTATGAAACATCAAGTGTGAATGTAGCATGACATTATAAACAGGCAGACACAGGTCCTACATGGGTAACAGTGCCGTCTTTGGTCATTTTAGTTATTGAGCTGAAATCATCCTTCCTTGTTTCCTCTTGGCAGTTCTGGAAATGATCTTGTTGAAGAAAGAAATGTGAAAATAAAACTTTGGGAGCAGACAGACATGTTGCCTGCCTGATAAGGGGTAGTTTGCTTCAGAGCTGTGGAGAACAATGTATTCAAAGGTGGGAAGACAAGCTAAGACTGATGATGGGAGCTATATATTCATCTAGAGAGAGGAAGTATTTTTTAAAAAAAGCATAAGAAATGACTATAATAAAACACTATTCATAATTCAGTATAGAATTGTGCTGTATATTGTGAAAAATTAAATAGGAAGCATTGCCTATTACCTTGCTGTTACTTTAGAATTACACTGAGACTCTCCTGAAAGTTTATAATTATAAATCCAAAGGATCATTATACTGCATTAGTGTGGATAATTACTGACCTGATTTGGATCAAGGTGAATTCAGCTTCTTTTCATCAAAGTGTAATTATTCTTTATCCAAGCTCTTTCCAGATCTAGTTTCCCTTTGAGAGAAGGGGAAAGAATGCATTCTTTCTAAAATAATAAGTATATTTATTGAATACCACAGATCCTTAATTGTAAACTGAATTTTTGATTTCCTGGGGTCACTGGAGGATTGCACTCTATAATTGAACAATGCCTTAATGAATGTAATTTAGTGGCTCCACTTGCTAATGTGACTAGTTCCGACTGTTTATTTCATTTCAGAATTGGACACAATCAGATATGGAAACATAATTACACTGTGTAGAAATAAGCCCAAAGATTTCCAGACCTGACAGAAGAAAGCTTGTGGGCATGTAATTAAGAGAGAGAAAAAGGTTGACCTACTTTTTCTGAGTTTCAGGGATCAACTTGTATATCTGACTGTGGATCAGTTCATCTCCTTGTCTATTCTTCTCCTAATAATCCTGACCTCATTTTCTATTGTTTGCACAAATGAATTAATTTGTAGTCTAATTCTGTTGATTTAGAAATCTGAATAAATGAGAGATTTGGAAGTGTCAATTAAGCAATCTGTGGAATTCCTATCACAAAGATTGCTTTGTTAACCTCACTCTGCATTCAGAATGTGAAATTAATTGGGGGCCAGGGGTAATGGGAGGGAACAGGTGCCAATTACAGGATTATTGCAAGGGACGATTCAGCTTAGAAACTGTCAAATGCCACATGTGAAAACTGGGAATCTTCTTTATCTTAAATAACTGTTGTTATTGAAATTAATCATCTGGAAACAGTTAAAATTCTTGACGATTCTCCCCTTCATAAGGAATAAAGATGAGAGTCCTTATCTCTGCCTTCAAGGCCCCATTGTGGCTTCCAGGAAGGGAGCAGTTTAGTGGAAATAATTTGTGAGACCTACGGAATATCCAAATGAAGACATCTAGTAGGCTTTTTGAGTCTGAGGCCCAGTTCAGTTCAGTTCAGTTCATTTCAGTCACTCATTCATGTCTGACTCTTTGTGACCCCATGAATTGCAGCACACTAGACCTTCCTGTCCATGACCAACTCCTGGAGTTCACTCAAACTCACATCCATTGAGTCAGTGGTGCCATCCAGCCATCTCATCCTCTGTCATCCCCTTCTCCTCCTGCCCCCAATCCCTCTCAGCATCAGAGTCTTTTCCAATGAGTCAACTCTTCACATGAGGTGGCCAAAGTATTGGAGTTTCAGCTTTACCATCATTCCTTCCAAAGAACACCCAGGACTGATCTCCTTTAGAATGGACTGGTTGGATCTCCTTGCAGTCCAAGGGACTCTCAAGAGTCTTCTCCAACACCATAGTTCAAAAGCATCAATTCTTCAGTGCTCAGCTTTCTTCACAGTCCAACTCTCACATCCATACATGACTACTGGAAAAACCATAGCCTTGACTAGACAGACCTTTGTTGGCACAGTAGAGATGTCTGAACTATTGGAGACTAGTTGACACCTATTTGATAGTCATTAGCATGCAAAACAATGTTTTCTAATAGAACTCCCTGTAATTACAGAAATGTTCTCTATTTGTACCGGTTGTGGCCACTTGTGGCTATTGAGCAGTTGACTATGGGTAGTGTGACTGAATTTATTTTATTTTAATTTATTTAGATTTAAATAACCATATCCAGCTACCAGCTACCCTATTGGACAACACACATATAGAGGAAAACTGAAGACCAGTGGAGAATGAGATTGCCCAGAGAGATTGTGTAGGGTGAGAAGGGAAGAAACTTAAACTAGAACTGAGGGGAATAAATGAGCACTTAAGGGATGCACAGAGAAACAACCCACAAAGGAATCTGATTAGGGATAGAGATAAAGTGGGAACTCAGCAGATCAATAGACATCAGACAACAGAATTGCACAATAGGGAGGGCAACAGTGTCAAAGGCTGCTGAGAGGTCAGGTAGAATGAAGATTTTATGAGGCTCAGGATTTATTGGTCTTCATATGATTTACTGTTACAAAAGTTGCAAAACAGGTACTAAAACATACCAGGAAGCATGTCCTTCTCAAATGGACATAGAATGCTTTGGGAATGACTCTTCATGTTTAAAGGATGTCTAAGATTTTGTTTCCAAAAACGAAAATTCTCTTCTATTGGAGTTGGTCTGCATATAGTGTATTAACAAGCAACTTAATTCAGTCAATGCTCTGCTTGGTGACAGGATGCTAATGAGTAGTTTTCAAAGTAACCACTTGTTTGATGAGACTCAACCATTTTGGGTCTTTTCAAAGCAGTTTATGTGTTGTGTGGAGCTAGCTATAAACTTGTCTTGAGGATGGATGTGGAAACTGTATTCAGCAGAAAGCCCAGGGCAATAACATGGATATTTTCTTGACCATCTATTGAAGTCCCCAAGGCCTAGGCTGTGCATCTCTGAAAGGAAAGCCCTTTGAAATCAATGCCCATGTCTTTCAAGCATTGCCTGAACCCTTTTCGAGTTGTCCATCTGCCATTTCTTTACTTGACTAGTTTGAACTCTTTACAATTTCATGTCAAATCCCCACGGTTCAGTAACTTCTAAAGAGCAATATTTCTTCCCCACCTCATTTTGTGACGACTCACACAATGAAGCCACACAACTGAAATATCTTGTCTTGAGCTCCAGAGCTTTCAGTTGAGCAGAAAATAAGCTATATAGATCTTTCCTGAAAAGCATCCTTTGTGCAACAGTCATTCAAGGGGAAATATGAATGTAGACATTTTAATTCACTATCCAATCACTGCTAAGTGATCTGACCAGAGAGTCCTGTTTAGTAAGCACAACTGAAAGATCTGTTTTTTCACTTCCCCAGTGTCTGCAGCCCAAAAGCATCTCCCTGCCACTCATGGTCTTCCCTAGCGATTTGCTCCAACTGCTGTCTGACCCTGATGAATTCAGTCTACTTTCTTACACACACCAGCTTTACAAAGGCTCTGGGGTTTGACAATCTGAAGCTCTTCCATAGTAGAAATACTGCCATGCCCTTTGCAGTGTACAAAGCAGAGTAAGATGTGCAGATCTTTCTGGAAAGCAGAACCTCACATTGATTTATTCCCTGGAGCCTTCACACAGAGATGCTAGTGGATTTGGAGATTTAAAGATAAAAAGATACTCATTCCAAAGATGCTAGAGGGTTAGGACAGAAGGCCAACAATAAACTACTACTGCTTTGGAATATGCGGTTAGGGGGCCGTGTGACTAGTTGTCTTTCACTAAATGTTTCTCAGTGTTTCTCTCATGAGACTAGGTGTAAAATAATATTATCCAGCTCAAGTGTGGTTGGTATGAATTTTCACCAGTGCGCTTCAGGGCAACTTTTCTTTTTTAACATAAAATACATCTAATTTGCCTCCCCCACCTGTTACAGTTGATAAGAAATCCAGTGTCAGCATTATTTTGGGACCCTCCCCCTCTCCTTGGGATTAAGCAGGAGATAGAAGGGCTGTTAGGAGATAGATAGGCAGGAGATAGAAGGGTGTTTCCATCACCAGAAAATATGGTGATGGACCTCTGATCTTCCATCTATTGTGGTCCTTGTTCATGACCAGCATACCTCACTCAAACAAAGCTCTGTTCCCTTCATGTCAAACTTAAGCACAGAAACCTTACAGTGTTTCAAAGTTAGAGCATCTAATATATAGCCTCCCCATTCATAGCACACAGTCATCTTACTTTTGGAGATTTGCATGGAAGTCGAGAGAGAAACAGTATCTTCCATTCAAGGAATTTGATACCAAAACTAAAACCTCAAACCATCTGCAACCCCTGAGGGAATCCACTGAGTATCCCTTGTCAGGTCACTTCACACTTATGGTCTAGGAATTAGCTTCCCTGTCCTCAAGCCAGCCCAGCGTGATTCTTTGAGCAATCTAACACTGAAACCTACAAATTCTTAACTCTGAGGAGGGGAGAAAGAAAGGTGAGAGAAGCCCAGCCACTGAACCTCAATCATACAAAACTTGGTGCTCCTTTTTCTTTTTTGTCTCTCTCTCTTTTTTTTGCCCTTAACACATCAATATTAACTTTTTTTTGTAATTGAAATACATACTTGATTTACAATATTAAATTCATTTCTGGTGTATAATGTAGTGATTCAATAATTTTATAGATTATACTCCACAAAGTTTTTATAAAATAATGGCTATATTTCCCTGTGCCATACTGGAATGCAAAAGTAGGAAGTCAAGAAACACCTGGAGTAACAGGCAAATTTGGCCTTGGAATATGGAATGAAGCAGGGCAAAGACTAATAGAGTTTTGCCAAGAAAATGCACTGGTCATAGCAAACACCCTCTTTCAACAACACAAGAGAAGACTCTACACATGGGCATCACCAGATGGTCAACACCGAAATCAGATTGATTATGTTCTTTGCAGCCAAAGATGGAGAAGCTGTATACAGTCAGCAAAAACAAGACCGGGAGCTGACTGTGGCTCAGACCATGAACTCCTTATTGCCAAATTCAGACTGAAATTGAAGAAAGTAGGGAAAACCACTAGACCATTCAGGTATGACCTCAATCAAATCCCTTATGATTATACAGTGGAAGTGAGAAATAGATTTAAGGGCCTAGATCTGATAGATAGAGTGCCTGATGAACTATGGAATGAGGTTCGTGACACTGTACAGGAGATCAAGACCATCTCCATGGAAAAGAAATGCAGAAAAGCAAAGTGGCTGTCTGGGGAGGCCTTACAAATAGCTGTGAAAATAAGAGAAGTGAAAAGCAAAGGAGAAAAGGAAAAATATAAACATCTGAATGCAGAGTTCCAAAGAATAGCAAAAAGAGATAAGAAAGCCTTCCTCAGCGATCAATGCAAAGAAATAGAGGAAAACAACAGAATGGGAAAGACTAGAGATCTCTTCAAGAAAATCAGAGATACCAAGGGAATATTTCATGCAAAGATGGGCTCGATAAAGGACAGAAATGGTATGGAACTAACAGAAGCAGAAGATATTAAGAAGAGGTGGCAAAAATACACAGAAGAACTGTACAAAAAAGATCTTCACGAGCCAGATAATCACAATGGTGTGATCACTGACCTAGAGCCAGACATCCTGGAATGTGAAGTCAAGTGGGCCTTAGAATGCATCACTACGAACAAAGCTAGTGGAGGTGATGGAATTCCAGTTGAGCTATTTCAAATCCTGGAAGATGATGCTATGAAAGTGCTGCACTCAATATGCCAGCAAATTTGGAAAACTCAGCAGTGGCCACAGGACTGGAAAAGGTCAGTTTTCATTCCAATCCCAAAGAAAGGCAATGCCAAAGAATGCTCAAACTACTGCACAATTTCACTCATCTTACATGCTAGTAAAGTTATGCTCAAAATTCTCCAAGCCAGGCTTCAGCAATATGTGAACCGTGAACTTCCTGATGTTCAAGCTGGTGTTAGAAAAGGCAGAGTAACCAAAGATGAAATTGCCAACATTCGCTGGATCATGGAAAAAGCAAGAGAGTTCCAGAAAAACATCTATTTCTGCTTTATTGACTATACCAAAGCCTTTGACTGTGTGGATCACAATAAACTGTGGAAAATTCTTCAAGAGATGGGAATACCAGACCACCTGATCTGCCTCTTGAGAAATCTGTATGCAGGTCAGGAAGCAACAGTTAGAACTGGACATGGAAAAACAGACTGGTTCCAAATAGGAAAAGGAGTTCATCAAGGCTGTATATTGTCACCCTGCTTATTTAACTTCTATGCAGAGTACATCATGAGAAACGCTGGGCTGGAAGAAACACAAGCTGGAATCAAGATTGCTGGGAGAAATATCAATAACCTCAGATATGCAGATGATACCACCCTTATGGCAGAAAGTGAAGAGGAACTAAAAAGCCTCTTGATGAAAGTGAAAGTGGAGAGTGAAAAAGTTGGCTTAAAGCTCAACATTCAGAAAACGAAGATCATGGCATCCGGTCCCATCACTTCATGGCAAATAGATGGGGAAACATTGTTAGACTTTATTTTTTGGGGCTCCAAAATCACTGCAGATGGTGACTGCAGCCATGAAATTAAAAGACGCTTACTCCTTGGAAGGAAAGTTATGAGTAACCTAGATGGCATATTGAAAAGCAGAGACATTACTTTGCCAACAAAGATCTGTCTAGTCAAAGCTATGATTTTTCCTGTGGTCATGTATGGATGTGAGAGTTGGACTCTGAAGAAGGCAGAGCACTGAAGAATTGATGCTTTTGAACTGTGGTGTTGGATAAGACTCTTAAGATTCCCTTGGACTGCAAAGAGATCCAATGAGTCCATTCTGAAGGAGATCAGCCCTGGGATTTCTTTGGAGGGGATGATGCTGAAGCTGAAACTCCAGTACTTTGGCCACCTCATGCGAAGCGCTGACTCATTGGAAAAGTCTCTGATGCTGGGAGGGATTGGGGGCAGGAGGAGAAGGGGACGCTAGGGGATGAGATGGCTGGATGGCATCACTGACTCGATGGACTTGAGTCTGAGTGAACTCTGTGAGTTGGTGATGGACAGGGAGGCCTGGGGTCCTGCGATTGATGGGGTCGCAAAGCGTCGGCCAGGACTGAGCGACTGAACTGAACTAATACAGTATATCCTTGTTGCTTATTTATTTTATATACAGTAGTTTGTACCTCTTAATCCTATACCCCTATCTTGCCCCTCACCCTTTCCCTCTTTCCACTGGTAACCACAAGTCTCCTTTGTGTGTCTGTGAGCCTACTCTGAGAATGAAATTCTGCCATTTGCAACAATGTGGATGGACCTAGAGAGTATTATGCTTAGTGAAATAAATCAGACAACCAAAGACAAATACTCTACAGTGCTCCTTTTTCTAACAAATATTTGGTAATGCCCATTTTACTATCCTGAAAAGAAAGTCACAATAATCAAATCTGCAATCTCACATAATTAAGATGAAGAATATAATGGTAGAACTGTATCAAAGAGGAAATTAAATCAAATAAATTAATGATGAATGGCAGTTTTTAGAATAAGTAATAATGGTATAGACAAATTTATATATGGTATGAGAAAAAGGAGAAACAGCCTTTGTGGTAATGGGGATAATATGCCAAATAAATTACACATTCCAAGATTCGAAAAGGAGCAAGGATGTTATTCTCACAGATGAGTTGGTCCCCATTGTTTAAGGGTTGTGAGATGGTATATCCCTATAGGTTATAATGAAGTATCATGAAAAACACACCTTCTAATTTGAAATCCCATCACATTTCAAGGTCTGCACTGTAGTTTCTCATACATAAGAGACCTTGGAAAGTATGTCTTTCAATAACCAAAGGGAGTATAGAGGGAACATTTTAAAAGGAAACTAATAAAAGAAGCTTTAGAGAGATATGGTAGACCTCAAGGGACACGATAAGCAACAGGCAACCCCCCCAAAATTAACTAAAATTTTCTGTATGAAATGTTTTCAACTAAGAAGGCTAATTGATATAATTATTGGATTGCAATAATAGTAATAATGACATACTTACAACAACATTTATTAATAAAATTCAATGATATTACTCCAAATATCAACTATTTTAGTAATATTTACCCCAATGTTCTTGAAAGGGCCAGGAAGTAAAAATTTCCTTTTACTGACTGGCATACAGGAGGTATATATGCAGATACAGGTATCTCAAATACATCTAGCAAGCTCATAGTAGTGTCTTAACTTGTGATGTGGTGAAGTGTGTTGGAACTTGACAGATTCTGAACAAAACTAAAGCCAGGTTCCCCCAATTTTATATGGAATTTTGCATCTTCTCAAAATTTTAATGGTTATTAAAATATAGAACAATGTTTTAGATTTCTATGTAAAATTAAGCTTGGCCCCAAATTCTGATATAAACAGTTTTTACACCTACAATAATGTCTACAGACACAGTACAAAATAGTGCCAAAAATGGCGTGAGTTTTCTTTTTGCACAGCCTTTTCCAACACTGCAGAACATCTAAGCTGCCTGGCTACCGCTCACTGAATTCAAGTAGCTCTCCTTAAGCTTTGTAACAACTGAAAAATACACCAATCCATTTCCATAGTGCCTGGGAGGGTGGTGAGGGGTTCGGAGGAAGGGGGGGGGCAGTGAGCTACTACTATGGCTTAGAACACAAGGCTTGAGTGTGGGTGAAAATATTACCTTTTGATTTTTTGAATTTTCTACAGCAGGAACAAGACAAAAATTAGTATCTCAACAGACCATGCATTATCTCATTATACAGGTTATAGAAATAATGAAAGAGTCGAAATGCCCAGACTTTATGTCAAGTTTAGAATATCCAGAAAGAATTGAGCTGCCTTCTCTATTCCACCTTATCTACCCATTCCCACATTCAGACTGTAGAGTCTGTTATTACCTGAAGATGTGCTGCCACTGAGATCAATGATTCAAATATATCATTCTTGAACACTACCTCTAACTCTTCAAGCTAGCTTAAACAGCCCCATTATGAGTGTTAAATCAGCCCCAACTTCTTATGACATTCAGGCCATCAACTTCTTTACTTTCTACCTATTGATCAGCCCTTGAATTTCTTCACTGCCTTCTTTATCCAGCTTCGGTTTCACATTCTGTTACTTCCATAATACCAGTGTCAGCACCATAATCTCCCTCAGCCATCTGTATTTCATTGCACTTATTTCACAAATCCCAGTGAGAGCTAAATTCAAACACCCACCTTTTCTCTCCCTACAAGGAAGAAGCCCAGTGCTGTGGGAGAAAATCCTAAAATAGTGCAGGTTTATACTACTATAAATTCATGGTCACAACCTTAAATAAATCAATCTTCAACACTGCTAAGCATTCCTATTATATTCCTCTTCTCAACTAACTCTTCCACTCTCTCCAAGATCTATTTCAAGAGTGATCCCTCATTCCAAAGCTCTGACCTCACCTTCTCCTTTCTCTCTAGGATCTTGTTTCTTCCTTCACAAAGGAGATAAATACAAAAATTCCCTCCTTCTCTGCCTATCAAATGTTATCAATACAAACTTCCCCATGTCTGCACCGCTCCTTTCCTTCCTTTCTTGTTACAGCTGAGAGCCTCCTTCTTTTTTAAATTAAAAAAAAAACACATAAAAAATGTCCTCTAAATTGATTTATTCTGCCTGTGATTTGTACATTTTCATGTCTAATTACTTTTTAACCCATGCTAATCTGTCTCCCATTCCTCCTGTTCCACTTAAATCATTTCTGTCCAGATCACCAACGTTCAGCCAGGAAGGTCTGGCTACACCAGTGATTTTGAATTGATAAGCATCTAAGCTTTAGCTTTTTCATCAATAAAATTAAAATAATAATAGCCATCTATTAGAATATAAATGGCATTCTTTTTAAAATGCCCAGTTCAGTTCAGTTGCTCAGTCGTGTCCGACGCTTTGTGACCCCATGGACTGCACCACACTAGACCTCCCTGTCCATAACCAACTCCCGGAGCTTACTCAAGCTCATTGCCACTCAGTCGGTGATGCCATCCAACCATCTCATCCTCTGTCGTCCCCTTCTCCTGCCTTCAATCTTTCCCAGCATCAGGGTCTTTTCAAATGAGTCAGTTCTTCACATCAGGTGGGCAAAGTATTGTAGCTTCAGCTTCAGCATCAGTCCTTCCAATGAATGTTCAGGAGTGATTTCCTTTAGGATGGACTGGTTGGATCTCCTTGCTGTCCACAGGACTCTCAAGAGTCTTATCAAACACCACAGTTTAAAAGCATCAATTCTTCAGTGCTCAGCTTTCTTTATAGTCCAACTCTCACATCCATACATGACTAGTGAAAAAAACATAGCTTTGAATAGATGGACCTTTGTTGGCGAAGTAACATCTTTGCTTTTTAATATGCTGTCTAGGTTGGACAAGCTTTTCTTCCAAGGAGCAAGTGCCTTTTTAATTTCATGGCTGCAATCACCATCTGCAGTGATATTGGAGCCCAAGAAAAGGAAAGCCTCTCACTGTTTCCATTTTTTCCCCATCTATTTGCCATGAAGTGATGGGACCGGATGCCATGATCTTAATTTTCTGAATGTTGAGTTTTAAGCCAGCTTTTGCACTCTCCTCTTTCACTTTCATCAAGAGGCTCTTTAGTTCTTCTTCGTTTTCTTCCATAAGGGGTGGTGTCATCTGTGTATCTGAAGTTATTGATATCTTTTTTCCAGCTTGTGCTTCACTGAGCCAGGTATTTTGCATGATGTAACCTGCATATAAGTCAAATAAGCAGACTGACAACATACAACCTTGATGTGCTCCTTTCCGGATTTGGAACCAGTCTGTTATTCCATGTCTGGTTCTAACTGTTGCTTCTTGACATGCATACAGATTTCTCAGGAAGCAGCTCAGGTGGTCTGGTATTCCCATCTGTTGAAGAATTTCCCACATTTTGTTGTGATCCACACAGTCAAAGGCTTTGGTGTAGTCAATAAAGCAGAAGCATATGTTTTACTGGAACTCTCTTGCTTTTTTGATGATCCAAAGGATGTTGGCAATTTGATCTCTGGTTCCTCTGCCTTTTCTAAATCCAGCTTGAACATTTGGAAGTTCACGGTTCACGTACAGTTGAAGCTTGGCTTGGAGAATTTTGAGCATTACTTTACTAGTGTGTGAGATGAGTGCAATTGTACTGTACTTTGAACATTTTTTGGTGTTGCTTTTCTTTGGGATTGGAATGAAAACTGATATTTTCCAGTCCTGTGGCCACTGCTGAGTTTTCCAAATTTGCTGGCATATTGAGTGCAGCACTTTAACAACAACATCTTTTAGAATTTGAAATAGCTCAACTGGCATTCCATCACTTCCACTAATTTTGTTCATAGTGATGCTTCTGAAGGCCCACTTGATTTCACATTCCGGGATGTCTGGCTCTACGTGAGTGATGACACCATCATGGTTGTCTGGTTCATGAAGATAATTTTTGTATAGTTCTTTTGTGTTTTCTTGCTACCTCTTCTTAATATCTTTTGCTTCTGTTAGGTCCATACCATTTCTGTACTTTTTTGTGCCCATGTTTACATGAAATATTCCCTTGGGATCTCTAGTCTTTCCCATTCTATTGTTTTCCTCTATTTTTTTGCATTGATCTCTTAGGAAGGTTTTTTTTTTTATCTCTCCTTGCTATTCTTTGGAACTTCACATTCAAATGGGTATAAATGCCCAGAATGGAATATAAAAACTCCATAAATGTTATATATTTCTAGTAGTAGTAGTAGCAGCAATAACATTAATAAGCTCAATAAGCAATCTTTATCCTCCTCCTTGAAAAGCTATGACAAACCTAGGCAGCATATTAAAAAACAGAGACGTCACTTTGCCAACAAATGTCTATAGTCAAAGGTATGGTTTTTCCAGTAGTCATGTGTGGATGTGAGAGTTGGACCATAAAGAAGGCTGAGCACTGAAGAATTTATGGTTTCTAGTTGTGGTGCTGGAGAAGACTCTTGAGAGTGCCTCGGACAGCAAGGAGATCAAACCAGCCAATCTTAAAGGAAATCAGGCAGAATACTCATTGGAAGGAATGATGCTGGAGCTCCAATACTTTGGCCACCTGATGTGAAGAGCCAACTCATTGTATAAGACCCTGATGCTGGGAAAGATTGAGGGCAAGAGAAGGGGGTGGCAGAGGATGAGATGGTTGGATAACATCATCAACTAAATGAACATGAGTTTGAGCAAACTCCGGGAGACAGTGAAGGACAGGGAAGCCTGGCATGTTGCAGTCCATGGGGTCGCACAGAGTAGGACTCGACTGAACGACTGAACAACAGGTCCTCCTCCTATGTGACTTCTCAGCACCTTTGACTCAGTTAGCCATGCAAAATACTGGCTTCCTCCTTTATTGATTTATTGTTATATTTTCATAATGCTGTTATATTTTCTTTTAGCCCAAATGATACATCCTTGCTCTGCCAGATATGTTTCTTCTATCATAATATTTGTGATCTCTGAGCACTGTGGCAACATAGATAGTTTCTTAAACCTTCCTTGGCAAAAGCTGAACTTCCTATTTGAGGCTTTGTAGAAGGTAGATACTGAAGAGTGCCATTTTATTTTCTGTTTGACTTCGTTATACTCTGCATCCTCAACTCACCTTGAGCAGCTCAGACTATAGAGTTTAATCATTTGGTGCAAAAGACATGTGAGCTGTACATGATATATTGTCAGCTCCTTAAGGGTAGGAACTGTGACTCATTCATCTGTATACCCCATGGCATGGGACAGAGTGCTTGACATATACCAAGGCCCAAATAAATGTGCTTTGAATCAAACTTGAGAAAGAGCAGACTGAATATTCAACTTGACATTCAGTAACATACTTTTCATGCTTAAGATTTAAACTTATCTTTTGAAGGCCTACTCTTGCTGATTAAGCATCGTATTTATTAACATTTTTTCATTCTTTTTCTTGATAGCTAACATTGCAAGTGTTTCCCATCAGTCCTGTTTATAGAGCATCTATCCACTGAAATAATTAGTGTACTCATCAGTCTTGTTTAGATGTTGCCATCCCTGGTTGGCAATTTCCATTTTAGGGCATCAACAAAAGACTTTAGATGCCATGACAGATTAAATGGATGTGGAGTTAGAAATTCTAAAATACACCAAGTTCAGGCAATGGAGTAAAGGAACATACTTTTCCTTTGAGTCAGAAAGAAGCACCACTGAAACCAGCACACCTCATACTCTCTGAGATCTTTATATACAACACTTAATTTGTCTCTGCAGAGGACTTATGCACTGGAAACAGTCAGATATCTGAAACTTAAAATAATGCCAACAGGTTCTGTTTATTCATCTCAGGCTCAATACAATGATTGGTCTAGCCTAGTGTGTGTGTGTGTGTGTGTGTACATATAAATATTAGACATGCGTAGAAAAAAGCATAGTTTCAAGTGAAATATTATATGAAACTCCAATAATACAAACTGGATTAAAAAAATGCAATTGGCCTTACTGAAACCCAACAAGGGGCCTGGAGTCCTATAAGCTCAACCTTCTCTTGATCCACCCCACAGTGTGTTCTTCTTCATAGAAGTCAAGTTTTCTGCAGACTCAGTTTGAAAACTGTTGACCCCAGAGGGTCAATTGTGAGAAGTCTGAGATAGAATTTTTTAACTGGACTCTGGTGTGAAAGCACCATGGAAATCAGAACACAACAATGCAAGGTGTTCCACCTACTTATGGCATCCTCTCTCATCATGACATAAGGTATTTGAGATACTGACAAAGATATCATTGAAATTGATTAGTTATGAAACCAGTCTGGTTAACAAGGGAAGTAAAGATAAGGGAAAGGTCAATTGAGTGGGAGAAAAGAGAGGGATGAGTGGCCTGGATGTTTTAAATTGGTAAAATAACAGTCATGATAATAGTTAAACTAGAAAGCTTGAAGGAGAGGTGGTTGTGGTCATAGAATTGGGGAAAGGGGAATTATAAGAGATAACAGTTAAGGTGATGATAAGGTTCAGAATGTAGCCATGTGAAGGGCTAACTGAGGAGAACTGGAGAAAAAGATCATTGGAACTAGGAAGCCAGTATATTTGAATGGATCATTCATGTAAGCACTGATGGCATCCTATGATAATTGGGTGGAAGGAGAGGAAGACTGTGAATCAGGTGCCAAAGTCTTAGGTGAATGAATACAGTAATTGACTGCAATATGTAGAGGGAAAGGTTTTTAGAGCTAGATGATAGGGCTTTCACAATAGCAAAATAATTTAACCACAGCAAAGAGAACTAATATTCTAGAAGAGGCCACAGAGAGCAATGGTGACACTACCATTATTTCCAGGTTCAGCACTTGAGTCGGAGAAGGCAATGGCACCCCACTCCAATACTCTTGCCTGGAAAATCCCATGGATGGAGGAGCCTGGTAGGCTGCATTCCATGGGGTTGCTAAGACTGGGACATGACTGAGCGACTTTACTTTCACTTTTCACTTTCATGCATTGGAGAAGGAAATGACAACCCACTCCAGTGTTCTTGCCTGGAGAATCACAGGGACAGGGGAGCCTGGTGGGCTGCCGTCTACAGGGTCGCACAGAGTCGGACATGACTGAAGCTACCTAGCAGCAGCAGTAGCAGCAGCACTTGAGCAGTGATATAATGAGAGTAATTGAGCTCAGGTGGCCTTATAATCTACTGTGCCTTCTCTCCCTATTCCATGCTAAGATTTGCCTGAAAAGTGAAAGTGTTAGTCGCTCAGTCGTATTCTACTCTTTGTGACCCCGTGGACTATAGTCTGCCATGCTCCTCTGCCCTTGGAATTCTCCAGGCAAGAATACTCGAATGTGTAGCCAAGATTTGGCTAGAAATTAATAAATTCATTGTGAAACTAGAGTGTTTTCCTGTATCCATTGTTCAAAATTTTAATGGATTTTAACTGAGTGCAAAAATGTAAGAAAAAATATTAGACCGATGTCTTGTTGGCATCCCCATAAACTATATCTGGGAACATATAGCCTTCCCTTCATTCTGCCTCTTCATTTGAGATGGGCTCCAAAGAAAGTAGTATTCTTAGAAGAGCCAGTTTTCAGTAAGACAAAGAGGTGGAAGAGATGCTTGGAAGGAAGCTGAAGCTGTAGCTAACTCATGTTACAAAAGCAACTATTTGAACAGCATCTTTTGCTGTCAGTAAACACCCACACCCACTAAAGCACCAAGTGCTTTCAAATTTACCTCTTAAATATTGCTTTAAATAGTATACTCCAACACCCCTACTACTACTGTCCTTCAAACCCCCATCCTCTATCACCTGGTCTATTGCCACAGCCTTCTCACTAGGTTCACTGTTTCCATTCCAGTTCCCCTGCAATCCACATTCCATCCTGCAGCCTGACTGATCCTTCAGTGACAAAATCAGTCCATACTGCTCCTCTCTTCCCAAAGATTTCAGCACAAATGTCCTGGCTGCAGTACCCTTACCACTTACATGTACATCTCATAACCCAACTGTAATAGATTACTTGCAAAAATATATCATACTTTGCTTATACTTGTGCTCATTTTCTTCTCCATTTTAAATGCCTCTCTGCAGTCTTTGCTTTCTGTGCTTGGCCACTTCATGCTTTCCTTAAGGTTTCAGTCCCAGTAATACCCCCTTCAGAGTCACTCATATCTTTTCTGACATCCCCAACGTAAAGGGCAAGTTAAAAGTTTTCATCCTCTGTGCATTCATGGGACCATATGATTCACTCTACCATAGGCCTTGTCAAACTATTAGGATACAGGAAGCTTGGGGCTGGTGCACTGGGATGACCCAGAAGGATGGTATGGGGAGGGAGGAGGGAGGGGGGTTCAGGATTGGGAACACGTGTACACCCGTGGCAGATTCATGTTGATGTATGGCAAAACCAATACAATATTGTAAAGTAAAAATAAATAAATAAATAAAAATAAAAATTAATGAGGTACACACACAAAAAAAGATTATCTATTTACTTGTCCCTCTTTCAGACAAGAAATTGTTTTGCTGGCCAATCTCTAAGTTGTGTCCAACTCCTTGCAACCACATGGACTGCAGCACGCCAGACTTCCCTGTCCATCATCAACTCCCAGAGCTTGCTCAAAGTCATATCCATTGAGTCAATGATGTAATCCAAACATCTCATCCTCTGTTGCCCCTTCTCCTCCTGCCCTCAATCTTTCCCAGAATCAGGGTCTTTTCCAGTGAGTAGGCTCTTCACATCAGTTCAGTTCAGTAGCTCAGTCCTATCTGACTCTTTAAGACCCCGTGGACTGCAGCATGCTAGGATTCCCTGTCCATCACCAACTCCCAGAGCTTGCTCAAACACATGTCCATAGACTCGGTGATGCCATCCAACTATCTGATCCACTGTTTTCCCCTTCTCCTCCAGCCTTCAATCTTTCACAGCATTAGAGTCTTTTCAAATGAGTCACCTCTTCACATCAGGTGACCAAAGTATTGTAGCTTCAGCTTTAGCATCAGTCCTTCCAATGAATATTCAGAACTGATTTCCTTTAGGATGGACTGGTTGGATTTCCTTGCAGTCCAAGGGACTCTCAAGAGTCTCTACAACACCATAGTTCAAAAGCATCAATTCTTCGAAGCTCAGCTTTCTTTATAGTCCAACTCTCACATCCCTACACGACTACTGGAAAAGCCATAGCTTTGAATAGACAGACCTTTGTTGGCAAAGTAATGTCTCTGCTTTTTAATACACTGTCTAGGTTGGTCATAACTTTTCTTCCAAGGAGCAAGCGCCTTTTAATTTCATGGCTGCAGTCACCATCTGCAGTGATTTTGAAGCCCCACAAAATAAACTCTGTCACTGTTTCCATTGTTTCCCCATCTATTTGCCATGAAGGGATGGGACTGGATGCCAGGATTTTCATGTTTTGAATGTAGGGTTTTAAACCAACTTTTTCACTCTCCTCTTTCACTTTCATCAAGAGGCTCTTTAGTTCTTCTTCACTTTCTGCCATAAGGGTGGTGTCATCTGCATATATATGGTTATTGATATTTCTCCTGGCATTCTTGATTCCAGCTTGTGCTTCATCCAGTCCAGCATTTCTCATAATGTACTCTGCATTTAAGTTAAATAGGCAGAGTGACAATGTACAGCCTTGATGTACTCCTTTCCCAATTTGGAACCAGTCTGTTGTTCCATATCTGGTTCTAACTGTTGCTTCTTGAACTGCATACAGATTTCTCAGGCGGCAGGTAAGGTGGTCATCAGGTGACCAAATTAATGGTGTTTTTCAAATAACAGGAATTCAATAATTGATTGACTAATATAAATGTGTTGCAAGGTACTTGGGCAATTGTGGAAGATAGTAATAAATGCATCTCAGCTCCTACTGAGAAAAGTACATAGATTTTTAATGTAAAAAATGTACTATAGAATAGGAGAAAGTATTTGCAAATCTGATAAGGGACTATATCTAAAATATATAAAGAACTCATAGAACTTAATACAACTTAATAAAACCCAAATAAGTCCATTAAAGGATGGCCAGAGGACCTGAATAGATATTTTCCCAAAGAAGATATACAGATGGCAAACATGTACCTGAAAATGTATTCAACATCACTCTTCATCAGGCAAATGAAAATCAAAACCATGAGATACCACTTCACATCTGTCATAATGGCTGTCATTGAAAAGACAACAAAAAAACCAAAGTCAGCAAGAATGTGAATAAAAGAAAATCCTCCTGCACTGTTGATGGGAATATAAATTGGTGTAGCCATGATGAAAAACAGTATGGAAGGTCCTCAAAATATTAAAAATAGAAATATCATGCAATTCAGCAGTTCCACTTCTGGATATCTAACCAAAGAAAATGAAAACATGAATTTAAAAAGATATCTGTACCCCTAAGTTCATTGCAGTATTATTTATAATAGCCAAGACATGGAAGTAACCTAAATGGCCATCAATTGATGAATAAATAAAGAATGTATGGTATACATACACAAAAAGAATGAAATCTTGCCATTTGTGACAACATGGACACATCTAGAGTTTATTACATTAAGTGATATAAGTCAGACAGAGAAAAACACATGCTATATTATTTCACTTATGTGTGGTATCTAAAAAAAAAAGAACCAAAGAACAAACAAAACAGAAACAGACTCACAGATACAGAGAACAAGCTAGAAACAGCCAGAGGTGGTAGAGGTGGGTGAAATAGATAAAGGAGATTAAGGGGTACAAACTCCCAACTATAAACTAAATAAGACATGGGGATGCAATGTACACCATAGGGAATATGGTCAATGATATTTCAATAACTTTGTATGGTAACAGATGGTTAGTAGATTTATCGTGACAATCAATTCATAATGTATGTCAAATCACTATCAGTACACCTGAAAATGATATATAGTATGTCAAACCTATTTCAATTTTAGAAAAGAAAATGAAATTTAAAAAAGAGAGAGATTTGGACCAAAGAATATCAACTGAGGTGCAGGAGACCTGGGTTCCAGGCTCAACTCTGCCATCAACTAGCCTTGTGAACCTATGAGAATCTCAGAGGTACATGAGGCCCCACTGAGCTCATTGACTTCTCAGATCCCTTCCAACGCCAAAGTTTAATGCCAAAGGATGATGTAGCTGAAAGAGCAAGATTTAAAACAAGTGTCACATTAATATTTAAGAAGTCCAGTGCTAGAGTACAAAGAACAATGAAGTGAGGAGGTCACTTGTATATCTAATTGTAACAGAATTGCCAAGGGGAATAATTATATTTATTTTATACCCTGCAATATCATACTAAATGGTTCTCTGTTATCTTTCCTAGATATTGACTTCTGCTTTGATATTTGGCTGGTGCAGCAAAAAATGCCCAGATTTCTAGTTAGGATTCAGATAAAAAGATTTACAGGTTTCAGTTTGGAAGGGAAGGACTAGTGAGGATATAATCCTTAATGTTTTCAATAAAAGAAAATTAATTTGAAAAACTTAAGTATGGGAGAGCTTATAAAAGTAGTCATTACTTTACCCCCATCTACTTTCATTTAATCTCCAAGTGTTGTGTGGAAGAACTCCATCCCCATGGGTAGAAAAGGAGAGGACAGGAGGATTGATGACCTTAGTTAAAATCCATTCAGTACATAAAGCAGGTGAAGGAGAAGCACTGTGCTGAAAGCAGTAGCATCTAGATGAAAGGAACTAAGTCAGGCAAATAAATAGCACATAATGACCACAGTTCTTCTGAACGGTTGTCTCCCATAGCCTGTTGCCAGCCTTCAACACTGACTGACTGCACAGGAGAAGTGTGTGAGTTTGCTATGCCTGCCTGAGCAAATGACCACAAACTGGGGGCTTACAAAAGAGAAACTCATTGTATCCCAATTTTAGAGGCCAGAGGTCTGGAATCAAGGTGTCAGGAGGACCCTGCTCCCTCTGAAGGCTCCTGTTGCATGCCTTTCTGCCAGTTTCTTATGCTGGTAGCAATTGTTGGTGCTCTTTGACTGATAGATGGATGTCTCCAATCTCCACCTCTGTCACTGCATAGAATTCTCCTGGTGTATTTCCTCTCCTCTTCTTAAAAAGACATCAGTCTTATGGGATTGAGGTGAAGTGAAGTGAAGTGAAGTGAAAGTCGCTCAGTTGTGTCCAACTCTCTGGGACACCATGGCCTGTAGTCCATGGAATTCTGCAGGCCAGAATACTGGAGTGGGCAGCCTTCCCCTTCTCCAGGGGATCTTCCCAGACCAGGGATTGAACCCAGGTCTCCCTCATTGCAGGCAGATTCTTTACCAACTGAGCTAACAGGGAAGCTTAGAACCCACCCTAGTCTAGTATGGGCTTCCCAGGTAGCTCAGAGAGTAAAGAGGAGGCCTGGGTTCACTATCTGGGTTGGGAAAATCCCCTGGAGAAGGGAATGGCAACCCACTCCAGTATTCTGAACTGGAGAATTCCATGGATAGAGGAGCTTGGTGGGCTACAATCCATGGAGCCACAAAGAGTCAGACATGACTGAACGACTAACACATAGTTGATTTACAGTGTTGTGTTAGTTTTAGGGGTACAGAAAAGTGATTTAGTTATACATAGTCATATTCATGTATCTATTCTTTTTCAGATTCTTTTCTCATATAGGTTATTACAATGTACTGAGTAAAGTTCTGCTTGCTATACAAAAGATCCTTGTTGATTATCTATCTATTTTATATGTATGTGTTCAGCTGCTCAGTCATGTCCAGCTCTTTTTGACCCCATCGACTATAACGCAAGGCAAATTTCTTCTTGACAGTCTTTTCTGAACCACCCATCCCTTCACATTGAGATTATCTCTACCATGCCATTTGGTGCCTATATAAGTAGGACTCTGTCACTGTCACTCTCTTCAACCTCTTTATGCTCCTACTGTAAAGGAAAGAAAATACTAACCAGAAGAGATGAGTTTCAACAATACCTGTCTGGCCATGTTACCATCAGGTGGGGTCAGTGTGCTCTGAGCGGTCATACCTGAGTGCATAGCTTCCTGCTTACTTGAAACAGAGTCAGTGAACAGGCCTCTACCTGGATTTTTTTTGGATGCTTTCTTGGGCTTCCCTTGTGGCTCAGCTGGTAAATAATCCACCTGCAATGTGGGAAACCTGGGTTCGATTCCTGGGTTGGGAGGCTCCCCTGGAGAATGGAGTGGTTACCCACTCCAGTATCTGGACTGTATTTGGTCCAGTATTCTGGACTGTATAGTCCATGGGGTCGCAAAGAGTCAGATACAACAGAGTAACTTTTACTTTTCACTTTTCTTCACCTCATATAAGAATAAGAGAGTAGAATAGGACCTCATGAGAGAACCTAATGTTCTCTCTCTCTCTTCTGCTAGTTTACTTGATCTTTACTGGACTGTGTTGTTCACAATCATCTTATTGCCTTTATTTTTCTACCCTTATTTTAGCCTGGAAGTCTAGAGATAGCTGGAGTCAAGCAAATGTTCTTTCACAGATAGAAGTTTCTGGCAAGGTCTCTCCCCTGCAGAGTCGATCTTTTTATAAAGAATGCTCTGGGAGTATTTCACAATGATTACTCTTCCCCTCTGCTTGCCATGCCCTAGATGGGATCTCTCTTGGCTCTGCTATGTGATAACCTGGGGTGGGGTTCCCCAAAAAGGAGCAAGATCCTACCTAATACTGCCACTCCATGAATTTCTCGCTCCCAAGCTAGTTTACTCTCAGCCTCCAACAATTTGTCAAAATTCTCATTTAAGTCTGAGAAAATGGCACAGCCAAGAGGTGCCTAAGTAGGCATGACCAGTAAATATAATTTGCTATTCTAGATGGAACCCTGGACCATAAAAAGAATCTTAGGGGAAAACTGCAAAAATATGAATAAAACATGGACTTAAGTTAATAATAATAATGTATTCATATTGGTTCATTAACTATAACAAATGTACCATAAAAATAGAAGATATTGATAATAGGAAGAATTGGATGTAGACTTCATGGGAACTCTCTGTACTATCATTGCAAGTTTTCTGTAAATCCAAAACTCTTCTAAAAAAATTTTTTTTTTTTTTTTTAAAGTAGAGTAGAGTAAATCAGCAGGCCATGCGGGAAGGGTAAATCTCAATATTAAAGGATGTGCCCAAAATAGAAGTCATTTGCTCAAAGGTTCAAAGGCAGTGTTGTAATCAGAATTCTAAGATCAGCCCAGTGCTACTCCCACATCTTCCTCTAGAGTGTGGTCAGAACCTGTGAACACTATGGAGGTGGCTCCCGTGACTAGGTTATACAGAAAAGGTGGAGGGACTTCCACAGATAAAATTAAGGTCCCTAATCAGCTTGACTTTGAGGTAATTAAAAGGAAAATAGCAGAAATGCAAAGGAGTGACAGGACCTGACAAGGGCTTTACCCGGATCACTGGCTGTTGTGTTGAGAATAGACTGAAGGGAGCAAGGGGAGTTGAGCAGGAAGATGAGTTGGCAGGCTGCTACAGTAATCCAACCAAGAGACAATAGTGGCCTGGGCCAAGGGAGTAGTGGAGGGGGGTGAGAAAAAAAAAGTCAAGAGAATTTCCTCAGTTCAGTTGAGTTGCTCAGTTATGTCCAACTCTTTGCGACCCCATGGACTACAGCATTTGAAGTAAATTGGAAAGGTGAAAAAGCTTGAAAAGTGGGTGCCTCATGAGCTGACCGAAAATCTAAAAAAATGTTGTTCTGAAGTTTTGTCTCTTGTTTTACACAACAACAGCGAACCATTTCTCAATCAGATTGTGACATGCAACAAATGTGGATTTTATATGACAGCTGGCAATGACCCGTTCAGTGGCTAGAGAACCTCCAAAGAACTTCCCAAAGCCAAACTTGTACCCCAAAAAAGGGTCATAGTCACTGTTTAGTAGTCTGCTGCCAGTCTGATCAACCACAGCTTTCTGAATCCCAGTGAAACCATTATATCTGAGTAGTATGCTCAGCAAATTGATGAGATGCATTGAAAACTTCAATGCCTGCAGCTGGCATTGGTCAACAGAATGGGCCCAATTCTCCATGAAAACACCCGACTGCATGTTGCACAACCAATACTTCAAAAGTTGAACTAATTGGGCTACAAAGTTTTGTCTCATCTGCTATATTCACCTGACCTCTCGCGAACCGATTACCACTACTTCAAGTATCTTGACAACTTTTTGCAGGGAAAACGCTTCCACAACCAAAAGGAGGCAGAAACAATTTTCCAAGAGTTCAACAAATCTCAAAGCACTGGTTTTTACACTACAGGAATTTCTCATTGGCAAAAAATGTGTTGATCATAATGGTTCCTATTTTGATTAATAAAGATATGTTTGAGCCTAGCTATGATGATTTACAATTCATGGTCTGAAACTGTGGTTACCTTTTCACCAACCTAATACATGCTGGGCACTTTTCTAAATGCTTTATGTATCTCATTTAGTTCTCTTAAGAATCCTATTAGCTCCCATATTTGAAAAATGAAAGTACTAAGGATAAGACAGGTTACACTTGCCTCAGGTTGTGGAGCACCTTGGTGAGAAGTGCAACCTCTAGAATCAGATCAACTGGGTTCAAATCTTAACTTTAGTAGTTATTATCCTTGTGATGTTGGACAAGCTACTTAATATCTCTGAGCCTCAATTTTCTAATAATAGTAACTGAACTGGGTGATTTAGCATGTATTAGTTCATCCAGTCCTCAAAATGACCCAATGAAGCCTATTCCATCACCAGGTATAGAACCTGATGAGGAGAGTCATGCAGCAGTCTGCTCAAGGGTTACTCACCTTTGGGTGTTAGTGCCATGGCTCCCAAGGAGACCCTGGGAATGGCTTGGTGTCAATCTACTTTCTGTACTTTGCTGATGGAAAGATGTTTGCGGTTTTATGGAACACTGTTCACTATTTTGAGAGCAATGCTGATGTGAATGTTGTACTGAATAGAAATAGACATTTTTATTAATTAAAACTATTCTTCTCAAGGCTTCTAAGAAGGACTGCTATTTAAGATTCTGAAATAATAAGAGCTACAAACGGTTGATTGCTTCCTATCTGCAGGGCACTGTGATAAGTGATTTATTTTAAATGTTCTAACAGGTGTAATTTTCAGTCTTGTTGGGAAAATATTTGTATTTTCCTGTTTTATAGATGAGGAAACTGAGATATGTAAAGTTACCCAGGACCATTACATACTGGATGTATGACCCATCCAAGTGGGCTACAGAGCTGTTGCTTTAACCACCGTAACTTTTGAGGTTGACTCCCTACTCTGAGTTAAGTGTGTTAGTTGCTCAGCTGTGTCCGACTCTTTTGCAACCCCATGGACTGTAGCCCACTGGGCTCCTCTGTCCATGAGATTCTCCAGGCAAGAATACTGGAGTGGGTAGCCATTCACTTATCCAGGGGATCTTCCTGACCCAGGGATTGAACCCCTGTCTTCTGCATTGGCAGGAAGATTCTTTACTGTCTGAGACACCAGGGAAGCCCAATGACCTAAGTGATGTGGTCAATTCACAATACCTTCGTGTTATGTAAATGGACCAGAGATGGCCCCTGTGGATTGGTCTGAACGGTCCCTATGTTGTTCATTTCTTTTTTTTTTTTAATTTATTTATTTTACTTGGAGGCTAATTACTTTACAATATTGTATTCATTTTGCCATACATCAACATGAATCCACCATGGGTGTACACGTGTTCCCCATCCTGAACCCCCCTCCCACCTCCCTCCCCGTACCGTCCCTCTGGGTCATCCCAGTGCACCAGCCACAAGCGTCCTTTATCCTGCATCGAACCTGGACTGGTGATTTGTTTCATATATGATATTATACATGTTTCAATGCCATTCTCCCAAATCATCCCACCCTCTCCCTCTCCAACAGAGTCCAAAAAGCAGTCTAGGACCATTAGCCCAAAGCCCTGTGGCACCAAACTCATGTTCTTACACATTCAATTGCTTTATTTTTTAAAGTAAGTTTTTAATTTTATTAATTTATTTATTGGCCACACCTCACTGTATGTGGGATCTTAGTTCCCCAGGATCTTAGTTCCCCAACCATGAATTGAACCCACACTGCTTTCATTGGAAGCACAGAGTTTTAACCACTGGACCACCAGGGAAATCCCCCAGTTGCTTTAAACACAGTCCAACTAATCATGCTTTTGAACATTTAGAGCCTACCTACTTTATGTACCCTGTGAAACTGTACCCACCATCTGCTAACCATAGAGCAGACACACTGCATCTATCAAAGACCCCAAAGCCCTGCTATCCTTCAGAGCTCTCTGACCCAGAGAGTTTACACCTTGATGCTAAGCAACATCATCTAGATGGGAAGCCCCCTACCCAACTCCCCACCCCCTAGGATGTCCCTTGCCCTCATCTTCCTCAGGGTGACAGCCTCATGGGGCTGACTTTGAGCAGTCTCCTGGGAGGGCCCTCTCCTTCCCCCAGTCGTGTCCCTGAACTGTTGATCTGTCTCATGATCGCGTCTCTTCCTTAATCAGACCAGAAATACCTGAACTCACCACACTTCCCTCAGGACTAATTTATAGACCTTTATTTATTCACATCATGTGTTTGTTTTGACAGTTTTATTTGAGCAATTTTTTATGGTATAACTTCAGTTCAGTTCAGTTCAGTCGCTCAGTCATGTCCAACTCTTTGCAACCCCATGAATCACAGCATGCCAGACCTCCCTGTCCATCACCAACTCCCAGAGTTCACTCAGACTCATGTGGATCAAGTTGGTGATGCCATCCAACCATCTCATCCCCTGTCGTCCCCTTCTCCCCCTGCCCCCAATCCCTCTCAGCATCAGGGTCTTTTCCAGTGAGTCAATTCTCATGAGGTGGCCAAAGTATTGGAGTTTCAACCTCAGCATCAGTCCTTCCAATGAACACCCAGGACTGATCTCCTTTAGGATGGACTGGTTGGATCTCCTTGCAATCCAAGGGACTCACAAGAGTCTTCTCCAGCACCACAGTTCAAAAGCATCAATTCTTCGGCACTCAGCTTTCTTCACAGTCCAACTCTCACATCCATACATGACCACTGGAAAAACCATAGCCTTGACTAGATGGATTCTTGTTGGCAAAGTAATGTCTCTGCTTCTGAATATGCTGTCTAGATTGGTCATAACTTTCCTTCCAAGGAGTAAGCATCGTTTAATTTCATGGCTTATATACCGTCAAATTCACTCATTTTAAGGGTACAAATTTACCGAAATCTACCTTCTGTCTTTAGAGATTTGCATATACATTTTCTATTTCATTTTATTTAGAAAATTATCTGAATTAGCTGATTCTGACCCAAATGACCCAATTTTTACTCATATAGTTACTTCGTGCAAGCGTGCTAAGTAACTTTTGTCATATCCAACTCTTTGTGACCCTATGGAGTGTAGCCAGCCAG
The DNA here is from genome assembly GCF_003369695.1 of Bos indicus x Bos taurus. Classification (NCBI taxonomy): domain Eukaryota; kingdom Metazoa; phylum Chordata; class Mammalia; order Artiodactyla; family Bovidae; genus Bos; species Bos indicus x Bos taurus. The sequence continues at coordinate 280,149 of NW_020867072.1, forward strand.
GTTTGTCTGTCCGCGGGATTCTAGTTACTTCAGTCATGTCTAAATGAATTTTGAGCAAGTTTATAAAGATTGTTGTATGATGTGTGCGTGTGTGTGTGTGTCACATACATAACAAAACTCCCTTAAAGATTACCTCACATTTGTATTCATTCACTCATCTCAGCCTAACAGCATTCTGGGGAAGGCAAAATTCTGTGGTATAGTGATTAGGATTTGGGCTTTGCACTCAAACCAAGCTGAATTCCATTTGCATTCCATGGGAATCTGTCCATTATCTTTTAAAAAAAGATTTATTTGGCTGTGCTTGGTCTTAGTTGCAGTATGCAGGATCTTTATTTGAGGCATGGTAACTGTTACTTGTGGCATGTAAGATCTAGTTCCATGTTCAGGGATCAACCCTAGGCCCCCTGTATTGGGAGCTTGGAGTCTTAGCCACTGGACCATCAGGGAAGTCCCTATACATCCATTATCTTTACGATTATGTCCCCAGTATTCAGCAGAGTGCTTGGCACCAAGTAGCTTCTAGAGTGAATCTTAAGAGGGGGAAAAAAGAATAAATGAACTCTAACTCATCAGCAAGCTAAACTATGGACTTGGGAATGTCACTTCCATTCACCAAGGCTGAATTCCATCATATAAAAAACGGGGACAATAACTACCTCCTAGAGTTGTGACTATTGACTGAGATGATGTAAGGTAAGTGTCTGACACAGGGATAAGATAATGAGGTTCAGAACTGTTTAGTGACCTGTCCAATACTGTAGTACAAGTAAGCTTTGCATGAAGAACTTAAACCCAGGCTTGCCTGCCTAAACAGCAGTTAAACAATCTCATGAATGCTTCCACAGACAGCTTAAATGAGCACAGATATTTGTGATCATGTGCTATATTATTAAAGAAAGGTGTAGTGATGATAGTGTAAAAAGCTCCTAAAATGTCATTTTTCTTCTCGGTAATGCTGGTAGAAAAGCCCCTGAATGTAAGCCTATGTCATTTCACAGCCCAGCCTTTATTACAGAAAATATCCTGGCTCATCTCTTTCTTACCCACAGCCCATAAGATGGTGTTGGATCACTTTAAATCCTCTTCTCTGCCTGGCTCAGATTGCAAAAAGTGGTCAGGTTAATTGGAACAATTAAGGTGCTCCTGGGGGATAATTACCCCTTTTCCTTTCTGTATGTGAAGAGGAAGGAGGATGGCTGCTCCTGAAAAGGGGGTCTCTGAGGCACACTGGGAAGGAGAATTCAAACCACAGTCAGTTGGAGCTCAGAATGTGTTTGCTTTTGTATTTAATATGATTAGCAAATAAAAGCATATGTGGTTTCCTGTATCTTTTCTCCCAATTTCCACACTGTAGAGGATGCAGAAAGAGGTGATCTGAGCCAAGGAAAAACCATGTCTGTGTCAAAGAGGTCACATTGGGCTTTCACTTGTGCCCACCAACCTCTTCCTACCTCCCCAACTGCCACATCACCTCTCCAAGATTATGGCCAGGCCTGTCCACTGAGCTTCAAGAAACAAGAGCCACAATGAGACAGCTTTTCATTTTTGATACAGCAAGATTCTCCTTTTAGAATTCTGCCTGATGAGGTATCCTCACCAGCAGGATTCAAGTCCACTGGGGAAAGTCCTCTTGTGCTTTACAAGTTGTTGTGAACTGCGATGTCTAGCAAATTGGATTTGCTGTTGTTGTTGTTTAGTCACTAACTTGTGTCTGACTCTTTGCAACCCCATGGACTATATAGCCTGCCAGGCTCCTCTGTCCATGGGATTTTCCAGGCAAGAATACTCTAGTGGGTACCCAAGGATCAAATCCATGTCTCCTGCAATGGCAGGTGGATTCTTTACCACTACACTAATTGGATTGGGGGGTATCTGAAACTAGAAAACACTCTTCTCACCCTCTAACTTGTATAACAAGCACATTATGAAAGTGCCTTGCATTCAAGTTGAGTGACTTAAGCAGAGTGTGATGGAAGACAATTAAGGTGTCAAAGTAAATCTGCTCCTTATACAGTGGGTGCATTTCTCACAACCAGTTAATAATTAACATTGCAAGTTAGGAGCTAGAACCATGTTGGAACTAGCATCCTTTAAAATGACATCCTGCTGTGTTATCAAGAGGAAAGAGGGCAGAGAAAGTTCGCCAACAGAATTCTAAGGAGATGGTCTACTGACTCCTACTACAGCAAACTATTGGAATGGCCTGCCAGTTATGGTAAAATGCTTGAATGTGGACTATCAAATCATAGAGGGAGTCTTAAATCCATTTCACCTTTAAGGTTGCTTAAATTTATAGTTAAAAAATAAGAGTTGGGAAAGATGGCACAGCAGAAATGCCTTTGGAAACACAGCAAGCCTCACCACTACTTTGGGACCTTGAGAAAGGTACTTCATTCTGAGAAATTCAGTCTTCTCCTCTATGACTGGAAGTGGTATGTTCTCCTTTTGAAGGTTACTGTGAGAATTAAACCAGCCTCTGAATATAAAGTACCTAGAAGCAAGCCTATCGTAGAGGAAATGTGTACTGGAGATTCGTTTTCCTTGTTGACCTTCTGTTGACTTTTTCTGACCACCCTTATGGCAGAAAACGAAGAAGAACTAAAGAGCCTCTTGATGAAAGTGAAAGAGGAGAGTGAAAAAGTTGGCTTAAAACTCAACATTCAAAAAACTAAGATCAAGGCATCTGGTCCCATCACTTCATAGCAAATAGATAGGAAACAATGGAAACAGTGTCAGACTTTATTTTGGGGGGCTCCAAAATGACTGCAGATGGTGACTACAGCCATGAAATTAAAAGATGCTTGCTCCTTGGAAGAAAAGTTATGACCAACCCAGATGGCATATTAAAAGGCAGAGACATTATTTTGTCAACAAATTTCCATCTAGTCAAAGCTATGGTTTTTCCAGTAGCCATGTATGAATGTGAGAGTTGGACTATAAATAAAGGTGAGTGCTGAGGAATTGATGCTTTTGAACTGTGGTGTTGAAAACTCTTGAGAGTCCCTTGGACTGCAAGGAGATCCAACCAGTCCATCCTAAAGGAAATCAGTCCTGAATATTTATTGAAAGGACAGATAATGAAGCTGAAACTCCAATACTTTGGCCACCTGATGTGAAGAGCTGACTCATTTGAAAAGACCCTGATGCTGGGAAAGATTGAAGGCGGTAGGAGAAAGGGATGACAGAGGATGAGATGGTTGGATGGCATCACCAACTCAATGGACATATGTTTGAGTAAGCTCTGGGAGTTGGTGATGGACAGGGAGGCCTGGTGTGCTGCAGTCCATGGGGTTACAAAGAATCGGACACAACTGAGTGACTGAACTGAACACTGATATGATTCGTCTTCATGCGTCCTTCTAAGAGAGAGGCCATAACTGAAGAGGTACAAGCACTTTATGTTTGTGAACTTTCCTAGAGAGAAAGTCTGTAACTTTCAGCCAATGTTCAAAAGTCCAAAAAATCAAGGACTACCACATTAGACTGAGTCTCAAAAGCTGGAAAGCTTCTTATTAATTTCTATACACATGGGGCCACATTATTTTGAAATATAAATCATGTCCCTCCTGGGACTAGATGTCAATTCATATATTACAGAGCCTGTTGGTGTGATTATTATGGAGGGTTGATTTCACATCTGTCATGAGGTGTTCTGGGTGCAATTTATAGCAACAACAGCAAGTCCTTAACATTATCTAACTCACTTTATTCATATATTTAAATGCTCTGATGGGAATATAAAATTTTGCAGCCACTTTGGAAAACAGAGTGGCAGTTCCTCAAAAGTTAAACCCAGAGTTGCCATATAACCCAGCAATTCCACTCCTGGTTAGATACCCAACAGAAATATATCCACTCAAAAAACCTGTACATTACTGTTCAAAAGCAGAGACATTACTTTGCCAACAAAGGTTCGTCTAGTCAAGGCTATGCTTTTTCCTGTGGTCATGTATGGATGTGAGAGTTGGACTGTGAAGAAGGCTGAGTGCCGAAGAATTGATGCTTTTGAACTGTGGTGTTGGAGAAGACTCTTGAGAGTCCCTTGGACTGCAAGGAGATCCAACCAGTCCATTCTGAAGGAGATCAGCCCTGGGATTTCTTTGGAAGGAATGATGCTAAAGCTGAAACTCCAGTACTTTGGCCACCTCATGCAAAGAGTTGACTCATTGGAAAAGACTCTGATGCTGGGAGGGATTGGGGGCAGGAGGAGCAGGGGACGACAGAGGATGAGATGGCTGGATGGCATCACTGACTCGATGGACGTGAGTCTGAGTGAACTCCAGGAGTTGGTGATGGACAGGGAGGCCCGGCGTGCTGCGATTCATGGGGTCTCAAAGAGTAGGACACGACTGAGCGACTGATCTGATCTGATCTGATGAGAGCCAAAAATGGAACAACCCAAATGCTCATCAACATCCATACAGTGGAATACTATTCAGCAATAAAAAGGAATAAAGTACTGATAGCTATTACACCACAGAGGAAGCTTGAAAACATCATGCTAATTGAAATAAGTCAAACACAAAAAAACTACATATTATATGATTTCATTTGTTGGAACTCTAAAAAATGTAAACTGATTTATAACAACAGAAGGCAGATAAATTGTTGCTTGGGATAGAGCAAGGGAAAGGGGGTAAAAGGGATGGAGATCACAAGGGAGTATGAGGAATTTCCATGGGTGATGGATGTTTGCTCTCTGGATTGTAGTCATGGTTTCATGGGTGTATACATATATTACACCTCTTCACAAAGTACATTTTAAAATTTACATTTTTATGTGTCTACTACTAAGTCAATTCAGTCATGTCCGACTCTGTGCGACCCCATAGACAGCAGCCCACCAGGCTCCCCCATCCCTGGGATTCTCCAGGCAAGAATACTGGAGTGGATTGCCATTTCCTTCTCCAATGCATGTCTATTAGGTCTCAATAAAGCTACTTTTTAAAATGGAGATAATACCACCTACATCCTAGAATTGCCATAAGACTTAGAGAAGATCATTTATATGAAAATGTCAAGAAAAGTACATGACATAGTCATTACTAAAAAAATAACTAAAAGAACCTAACATAAAACCTTTAACATGCAAACAACAGTGAAGAAAACTGGAGTTTGACTTAAAGAACAGAGAGCTATTATTTAGAACATAGAATGTTGAGACTCTAACTAAAACCATTGTTGTTAAGTCACTAAGTTGTGTCTCTGACTCTTTGTGACCCCATGGACTATAGCCTGCCAGGCTCCTCTGTCAATGGGATTTCCCAGGCAAGAATACTGGAGTAGATTGCCATGTCTTCTTCCAGGGGATCTTCCCAAACCAGCGGTCGAATCCAGATCCCCTGCATTGCAGGTGGATTCTTTACTGTCTGAGCCAGCAAAGAAGCCCAATATGTATATATAGAGTTTCTAAATAAGTGTATATATATATATACACACACACAAAGTTTGTGTGTGTATATATACATATAGTGTAAAGAAAACATATACATTCAGATATACATATAGTATTGATGGGCTTCCATGGTGGCTCAGATGGTAAAGAATCTGTCTGCAAAGTGGGAGACATGGGTTCAGTTCCTGGGTTGGAAAGATCCCCTGGAGGAGGGCATGGCAACCCACTCCAGTATTCTTGCCTGGAGAATCCCCACGGACAGAGGAGCCTGGCAGGCTACAGTCCATGGGGTCACAAAGAGTAGGACACGACTGAAACAACTTAGCAGCACATTTATAAACTTCTGTAAAGTTATTTCTACATTACTTATGAGAAATGATCTACTTTTTCTCACTTCTACAGACATAAAGGATTGTTTGAAATCAACAAGTTTTCCTAAATTCAAATAACTGGGAGCTCATTTTGTGGCTCACATTGGGCTGTGCCCTTGAGCTACATCATAATAGCTCTCCTGGGAAGAAGTATTATCAGCCCCATTTTACAGATGGGGAAAGAAAGGATCACTAAAAGTAAATGATACATTTGGATTCACAGCTAGAATGTGGCAGTCAATAATCATGTTCAGCACCATCTAACCTAAAATCCCAAGCTCTCTGAGCACTGCCAGGCTTTCTTCCAAAATTGCTAAATCTAGCACATGGGTAAATTGCTAATACTACCCTAGTCTTCATATGTACACACAAATTACTCAAATGAATTCAAACCTTGTTTCAAAGATTAGTGTCACTTCACTGTCAGTGACACCAAGGCTCTGATGAAGAGAGGAAGCCAAAATAGATTCAGCAAGGCATAGAAAATAATCACTAAATATGTGGTTCAAAGTGGAATTATAAATACTCTAAGTCCAGGCTTCTATCCGTGTGATAGGAATTAAAACGTTAAGACATTCAAAATCTTAGCACTATATACAGATTCCTGTATGCATTCATTTTATTTTGAATTCTCAATTTTGTCAGCATTGTCTGATCTTAAACTAAAAATTTAATTTAAAGAGATGCTAAAGAAGTAGTTAAGTGTATCAAAGTAATTTATCACGTACTATAAATTGAACAGTTTAATCCTGAACAAGGAATTTTAATAATAGTGCCTTAATAAATCTTTAAGTGTATGAGGAAAAGTTACTTATAATCATTTAGCTTTAAAAGAGATTTTTATAGTCCTTTCTTTGAAGTCATAATAGATGTAAGACACTAGGGAAATATTAAAAAAAAAAGAATAGAAGACTATTTTTTGACAATTATTGCTAATATTACAGTAGTCTCAGATCTAAGCACATGCTTTCATCCCAGGGAGGCTTAATTTAGATTCCCAGCCTTGCCACTTACTAGATTACCAGGTAACTAGATTACTAAGCAAGTGCTTATGTTTCTGTGCTTCATTTTTCTTATCTATGAAATGGTGCTAAGGACAGTGCCTACATTTAGAGACATCCTGTGGATGAATTGACAGCATGTATGTTAAGACCCAGAAATGATGCAGGGGTGCATAGAAGTGCACTCAGCAAATAGGAGCGGTTAGAGAATTATAATTTGGGCCGTGTGGGGGCTGAACTTTACTCCCTTTCCTGGCCTCAGGCAGTACGACAACCTCAGTGTTTAGCATATTCAGTGACCAAAGCAAGGCTTCTAGACTTGGGGTGAGGGACCATAGTCCTAGTTTTCAATAAGCAATGCTAATTTCACACTACTGAGGCTACTCCAGAACATTGCCTTGGTACACAAAGCATAGGATGACTCCACTTTCAAAAACTGATCAGGTTACATCTTTACAATCAACTCAAATGAGCATTTAGATGCTTTCCTATGTGCACTGCTTCATGTGAGGGGCTGTGCATGCATTCTCACATAGCCCCTCAAACGGAACCCTATGAGACAGGTGTTATGCTTTTTTTAAGGTAACAAATGAGAAACTTACTGTCTTTTTTTTTTTTTTTTTAGTTTTCTTTTTTTTTTAATTTTATTTTATTTTTAAACTTTACAATATTGTATTAGTTTTGCCAAATATCGAAATGAATCCGCCACAGAAACTTACTGTCTTGTCTGAAGGGAAGGTGTTATTTGGTCTCAGCTACCATCTTCATCCCTAGGAATTGCGTACAAAATGAGCTGCCCTCCAATTAGCAGTCATGTGTGTGTGTGTGTGTGTGTCCACACATTTGATGTCATTATGTATGCACTAGAAATCTGTTAGCTGTTCGAGGAAGCCTTTTTCTGATTGAGCTCTTGTCTATTCTGTGGATCTTGGTTTTGTATGTGAAATGATTGTCATCAGCAACCCAATGATGCTTTTCCTCCCAAGACTCAAGGAAACAGCCTTTCTTGGTGAACTAAAATAAGTTTGATATGAATCTTCAAACTGGAGTTTTGACAGGTATGTAAGAAAAACAGATCAGTGAGACCATTACATCCACTGTGCTGTAAGATAAGCATTTTCTTACATAAAATATCATTGCATTTTTCTTTCTTGGTTTGACTTTAAAAATTAGCATGCAGCAAAGTGCCTAGCTGGCTGTGGTCAGTCCTCTTTCCCCAAAGGGCAAACACTTCACAGGTGGGCCTGAGTGCATTACCCGCATGGCTCTGCTCACTGGCCTGGAGGCATTTTTGTTTTTGTTGTTTTTTTCTGCTTCCAAAGTTTCTCCCTGGGACTGAGAATGCAGGGCAATCTCTAACTCTCTAGAGATAATAGGCCTGCCAAGATGAGAAGGAGGTTCCAAGTCATCACCACCTCAGCCCTACTTGAACTTTGCCCCCATGTTTCATGAGACTGATCAGACAGTAAAGAGTCCGCCTGAAATGCAGGAGACCCAGGCTCATTCCCTGGTTGGGAAGATCCCCTGGAGAAGGGAATGGCTACTCACTTCAGTATTCTTGCCTAGAGAATCCCATGGACAGAGGAGCCTGATGGGTTACAGTCTATGAGGTCACAAAGAGTCGGACATGACTGAGTGGCTAACACTTTCTTTTTTCATGAGACAGAAAATTGTGTGCCCAACTTTCATGAAGAGGAGAAGGTCCACAAGAAAAAGGGAGAGAATTAAAACAAGCAAAAAGGAGATCCCAGGAAGCTGGTATGTGGGTTGCATAATAGACTGAATCCCACAGATGTCTCCTAAAGAAGGACCTCAACATCCCAGTTCCAGAAGAAATGGCCAGGGATGTCTCAAGACCCAGGCTGAGATAAAGCAGTAGGATGAGCACATTTGGGCATAGAAGGGACTGATCTAGAGGTGTGTGTGTGTGTGTGTGTGTGTGTGTGAATAAGTCAGGGGAGACAGATATTGTAAAAGTAATTATAAGAGATTGTGGTTAAGGAGGAGAATGTAGAATGCTATGTGAACATGAAACAGAGAAACCAAACTGGACAATAGGACATGATGAAGGCAGCAGCAAGTATATAAATTCTCAAAAGTGCTAATGACAATGGTTTCAAATGTGCATCCTATTTGCAGATGCCCAGGCTTACCATGCGGAAGGCATCTCCTGAACAACTTCTCTTTCATCTTGCCACAGATTCCTAGGGAGCTTGTTTTTGTTTGTTTTTCAGTAAATCTCTCTGATACAAGAGGCCAGATGGCTTGTCCTAAAAGTACTGTCTGGGTACCACAGAGGATCTGCCAACAATGAAAAGACCATGGGAAGAGTTCTATATCCCTGCTCTGTCAGACTTAGACATGCCGCTTAGTTTAGCCAATAAAAATGAACAGAAGTGATCCATACTCTACCAGGATATAAGCCCTGAGAGCCATCTTGCGCTTTCCCACTGCCTTTCTTTTCCTTCTGCCAAGAGATGAGCAATGTCCTGGCTAGGGGTGTTCCATCTGTATGGGTGAGGTAGACGTGCTGCCAGCTCACTGTGGACGTCACATGTGAGCAAGAAATCAATATCAGTTAAGATAAGCCACTTATATTTAGAATCTCTTTCTTAGCACCGTCTAAGCTGACTGATAAAAGTTCTTCTACTGGGACACTGTGGAAAGCTCAGTTTGGAGAAAAGTTTTCTACTGCTGATCTAAGAAGGACAGCTGATAATTCAGTACATAATGAATCATAAATTTCACCAAAGCAAAACCAACGATTTGGTGCTGAGCCCAAGGATGCTTACTACAATCTACATATAACAAGGTTTTATTTAAAATAACAAAGGAAAATGAAACTAAGCTGGTTGGCTTTACTGGGTTATGAGTGAGTGTCATAACAAAACATACAGTGTTATCTAACAACTAAGGAGAATGGTCTGGTCACAGAAGAAAAGCTAATGAACCCAGACAGCCTCTGAATTCTCAGTTGACCTCTAAGATACCCTCTCCTCCCTCACCCTGCTTAATAACCTGGCCTAATGTGTTTATCAAGTTGGAAATTTCAGTATAGCTTTTCATTAAGGGCACAGGACTGGAAAAGGTCAGTTTTCATTCCAATCCCAAAGAAAGGCAATGCCAAAGAATGCTCAAACTGCCGCACAATTGCACTCATCTCACATGCTAGTAAAGTAATGCTCAAAATTCTCCAAGCCAGGCTTCAGCAATATGTGAACCGTGAACTTCCTGATGTTCAAGCTGGTTTTAGAAAAGGCAGAGGAACCAGAGATCAAATTGCCAACATCCGCTGGACCATGGAAAAAGCAAGAGAGTTCCAGAAAAACATCTATTTCTGCTTTAATGACTATGCCAAACCTTTGACTCTGTGGATCCCAATAAACTGTGGAAAATTCTTCAAGAGATGGGAATACCAGACCACCTGATCTGCCTCTTGAGAAATCTGTATGCAGGTCAGGAAGCAACAGTTAGAACTGGACATGGAACAACAGATTGGTTCCAAATAGGAAAAGGAGTACATCAAGGCTGTATATTGTCACCCTGATTATTTAATTTCTATGCAGAGTACATCATGAGAAACGCTGGACTGGAAGAAACACAAGCTGGAATCAAGATTGCCGGGAGAAATATCAATAACCTCAGATTTGCAGATGACACCACCCTTATGGCAGAAAGTGAAGAGGAACTCAAAAGCCTCTTGATGAAAGTGAAAGTGGAGAGTGAAAAAGTTGGCTTAAAGCTCAACATTCAGAAAACGAAGATCATGGCATTTGGTCCCACCACTTCATGGAAAATAGATGGGGAAACAGTGGAAACAGTGTCACACTTTATTTTTCTGGGCACCATAACTGCAGATGGTGACTGCAGCCATGAAATTAAAAGACGCTTACTCCTTGGAAGGAAAGTTATGACCAACCTAGATAGCATATTCAAAAGCAGAGACATTACTTTGCCAACAAAGGTTTGTCTAGTCAAGGCTATGGTTTTTCCTGTGGTCATGTATGGATGTGAGAGTTGGACTGTGAAGAAGGATGAGCACTGAAGAATTGATGCTTTTGAACTATGGTGTTGGAGAAGATTCTTGAGAGTCCCTTGGACTGCAAGGAGATCCAACCAGTCCATTCTGAAGGAGATCAGCCCTGGGTGTTCTTTGGAAGGAATGATGCTAAAGCTGAAACTCCAGTACTTTGGCCACCTCATGCAGAGTTGACTCATTGGAAAAGACTCTGATGCTGGGAGGGATTGGGGGCAAGAGGAGAAGGGGACGACAGAGGATGAGATGGCTGGATGGCATCACTGACTCAATGGATGTGAGTCTGGGTGAACTCCGGGAGTTGGTGATGGACAGGGAGGCCTGGCGTGCTGCGATTCATGGGGTCACAAAGAGTCGGACACGACTGAGCGACTGAACTGAACTGATACAAAGGGATGGGATTTTAAAATATGGATGAAGCCAATGATTTTACCCCAGGCAAACTTCTAAGGACAGGCTTAATAATGTGAAATCCAAAACAGTCTATGTTCAAGGACCTTTTTAAGGTGCTATTCCCACACGTGGATTCTCAGATGCTTAAGCCTACCACTCATGTCTAGTTTCCTCTTTTGCCTCTTTTTGAGTTATTATGAGAGTGTGGCTATGATGGACAGCCACCACAGAGTCAATTCATTTCACAGATCATTTGTTTGTGGACCTAGGAATGTGTTTGCAAGGCTCGGAAAGTGCAGGGAGACACACCGCCCTGACTTGGGAATTGAGGCCCTTGGAGCAGGCCTGAAAGTCTGACGTCTGAGGAGCCAAACACCTGCTGTAAGATAGAGGCCTGAAAACACACTCCTGGGGCTGCCTTTCCTGCCTCCAAGGAAGATAGTGTCCCCAGATGCCTGCGGGCTGAGAGTCACACATGGCTGGGAAGTGCTGGCTGGGAGGTCATTTTTCAGTGGCAATGACCCCTGAGGCCCTGCACCCAGGGAGGGCTCCCACACTCCAAGGGAAAGTCAAGGCAACCTCCACACAGCTGTTCCATCACGTTTCCTTTGCAGGAGAGAGCTGGTGAGCCTAGGTCTGTCTGCCATGTGCTAGGATCCTGCGGGGAGGACACCCTGGGAGCACACATGGATCCCAGGCCTAGGGACCCATGATATGCTAGATGCTAGATGGAGGAACAGAAGTTGAGACTTCATCGATCCCGGTTGAGCTCATACTCTATGGAGAGTCAGAGCTACTGAGCCAAGTCACTCTTGTACAGGCTTCTACACTCTCCAACTGGAACTGATCTTCCCTGGTGGCTCAGTCAGTAAAGAATCTGCCTGCAATGCAGGAGACCTGGGTTTGATTCTTGGGTTGGGAAGATCCCCTGGAGAAGGACATGACAGCCCACTCCAGTACTCTTGCTTGGAGAATTCCATGAACAAAGGAGCCTGGCAGGCTACAGTCCATGGGGTTGCAAGAGTCGGACACAACTTAGCAACTAAACCACCACCACCACAGGAACTAAAGCCCTGAGGACAAGCAAAGAGTCAGGTTCTAGGTCCTGGTAAGCCAAGCATTGAGCTTGGTGGAAGGTGGGGTCCAATGGCCCCAAGTCATGCTGGGGGATGGATAAAAACTGTCTAGCCTCTTTCCATAAACTGTGTTGTACTGCACAAGAATTCTGGAGTGGGTGATTTAGGGCTGCATAGATGAAAGCCTGGCCACATCTCCAGCCACCCACAGCTGAGTTAGCCATGGAGAAGAGGCTGGAGTCGAGGCTTCGAGTCTAAACACAGAGAAAAAGAAAGGATCACTTCTGATGGCATTAGCAGAGCCTCTGAAACCCTGGGGAAGCAGCAGCTGAAGAAAGGAAGGCAAGGCTGGAAGTGTCTTCCTTAGTTGACCAGTAGCCAGCTGCTGAGGCTTTTTATAAGAATCCGTAGGTGCAGGCGAAGCTGTGTGGGTGGGCTTGCAGCACAGAGTGGGAGCAGAACTGAAGTGTCCCCATCTAGCACCGGCCAAAAGCCCGGATGACAAGTCTGCAAAACTGGACCAAGATTGGGGCCGGAAAAATGAGAGCATCCTGTTTGCTACTGGCCCCCTCTTAAAGATGAGTCAATATGGATGCAGGAGTGTCTTCTGTCTGACTGGTTTGGGAAAGGCTTTAAAGCTGCAGGGTGGATGGGAGCTGGGAGATGGAGGAAGCCCCCTTGCAAGCAGCACTTGGTACAGGCTGGAAACAGACCAGACAAGGCTTGCTTTCTAGGAGCATCAGGTAAGGGATATTGAGAATGTGCAAATGAGCCTGAGCACCAAATGGTTAAGCATCATAAGATGGAAATGCCCCCTTAACTTCCCTGGGGGACCCTCTTCTCTTCACAGAGTATCATGGCTTCAGAGACCCTGAGATCCCTGGGAGAATTCACCTGATGCATAAGCCAGTGCAGCTGCCCTGTCTTTGGGTTTAGAAAAGGAGAACGTAGACTGAGCCCTAGTGTTTGTAGTGGGGTTGCCTGGCCCCACCTTAGCCCTGACTTGGTTTCCCTGGCAATCCACACAGTGGGCATGGAAGCAAGGTTTAAGGAGATCGGTGGAGGCCCTGGGACTGAGCTGAATGCTCTTCTTAGGTACACAGACTGTGGTCCTGGCAACACCAGCACTAGATTCCAAAAGGAACACATTTAAATGCACAGACAAGGTTGGCAATATGGCCATCAACATTTATTTTCATTTTACTTTCACAGTTTAGAGGGTTTTATTTATTCCAAAACTGGAGTGACTCATTTTAAATTAAAGTGTTGCATGCAATTAATTAATTGTCATTAGGAAGTTCATCCTTAATCTCTAGAATCAGCAGGACTCCTTCAAGGGAAGGCTTCTTAAGCACAGAATGAAATGGACTCTCTGACTTTCAAACCACTGGGATCACTTGGGAATTTAGTCCAGCTAAAGAGAGACTTCCTAATTATTATGGCTTCCAACAATGCTGTGTTCTTTAGGATTCTGACTCTAATCCTGTGAAAATAGCTATATAAATCAGCAAGTGAACTATACTCAGGCTTCTCCCTCCCCCACACTCACACCCACATCATCACCAGATCAAAGGATCAAAGTCAGCTTGCAAGTATAACTGGTATTTGCTGCACTAGAAAATTAGTTGTCAAAGAAATTTCGCTGAAGGGCCTAGATATTCACTAGATATTAACAGAGATGCCTCCTAAAAAATCTAATGCTGTTTGAAATCCTAGGTTTTGACAGAATTTAAAAGATTATGTAACTGTTGGGTGATATGCAGTGCTATAACCTGATACATCTAATGTAATTTACACTTAATTAACATAGAGGGTTATTTAAATATTGGAAATTGGAGTATGTCAGTATGACTTTGAATTGTTAATTTTTAGTGTATCAAAAAATAAGATTAGAAACTGACACTGCAGAAAGGGACTAGATAGCACAATGAATTAAGACAAGATTTCCTACATTCTTGAAGGGTTTTTTTTTTTTTTTTTTAAACCCAGTGATGCTGCAATTAACAAACCTAGGAGAACAGAGCTCCTTTTATGACAAGCTCAGCTGTGGGAAAGCAACCAACAAAACACCACTTCTGAGCAAGGGGAAGCAGTGTCAGGGAGTGTCATGTACTGACGCCTGTTCCCACTCTAGCTCCCCTCCTACTCACAAAGCCAGGAACCTTCCTGTCCTCTGAACTCCAAAAACAGGGCAGGGGCCAATGGAGTCTGCAAAGAGTCTGATGCCTATGATGCACATTTGAGAGGCCTGAGTGGATGGGCTGTGGATTAGGCTTCCCTCTAGCAGAGATGTTTGTGGATAAAGGACCTGCTGAAATTATATGCAGAGTACATCATGAGAAACGCTGGGCTGTAGGAAGCACAAGCTGGAATCAAGATTGCCGGGAGAAATGTCAATAACCTCAAATATGCATATGACACTACTCTTATGGCAGAAAGTAAAGAAGAACTAAAGAGCCTCTTGATGAAAGTGCAAGAGGAGAGTGAAAAAGTTGGCTTAAAGCTCAACATTCAGAAAACTAAGATCATGGCATCCGGTCCCATCACTTCATGGCAAATAGATGGGGAAACCATGGAAACAGTGCCTGACTTTATTTTTCTGGGCTCCAAAATCACTGCAGATGGTTATTGCAGCTGTGAAATTAAAAGACACTTACTCCTTGGAAGGAAAGTTATGACCAACCTAGACAGCATATTCAAAAGCAGAGACATTACTTTGCCAACAAAGGTCCATCTAGTCAAGGCTATGGTTTTTCCTGTGGTCATGTATGGATGTGAGAGTTGGACTATAAAGAAAGCTGAGCACCGAAGAATTGATGCTTTTGAACTGTGGTGTTGGAGAAGACTCTTGAGAGTCTCTGGGACTGCAAGGAGATCCAACCAGTCCATCCTAAAGGAGATCAGTCCTGGGTATTCATTGGAAGGACTGATGTTGAAGCTCAAACTCCAATACTTTGGCCATCTGATGCAAAGAGTTGACTCATTGGAAAAGACCCTGATGCTGGGAAAGGACAGGAGGAGAAGGGGACAACAGAGGATGAGATGGTTGGATGGCATCACCAACACAATGGACATGGGTTTGGGTGGACTCCGGGAGTTGGTAATGGACAGGGAAGACTGGACTGCTGTGGTTCACTGGGTCACAAAGAGTCTGACACAACTGAGTGACTGAACTGAACTGAAATTGGAGAGACAGGCCAGGTGTCCAGAGGACTGGGAGACTGAAACTGATAGCAGAAGAAACAAGGGAAGTGTAAGTGGGAGAAGAGACAAATTGGAGGCTGTAAAATAGATATCTTCAGATAAGGAAAGGGCTGTGGTATGCAAAAAGACAATTTATCAAGGGAACAGCACTGAAACTTTGTGCTGTGTCCAGCCATCCATCCATCCATCATCTGTGCTGTGCTCAGTCGCTTCAGTTGTGTCTGACCCTTTGCAACTCCATGGACCAGAGCCTGCCAGTCTCCTCTGTCCGTGCCTGGAGAATAGGCAAGAATACTGGAGTGGATAGTCGTGCCTTCTCCAGTGGAATCTTTCCAACCCAGGGATTGAACCCCCATCTGTTACATCTCCTGCATTGGCAGGTAGGTTGTCTGCCACTAGTACCACCTGGGAAGTCCCCATCTATCATGTGTGGGACAGTTCTTCTAGCCGACTATGGAAAGAGCTTTCTGATTTGTGATTGTTGGAAAGAGCTTTGTGATATGTGATTGCAAGCAACAGCCAGCAGGTAGGGAAATACTTTAGGCAAGAAAAGGACCCCAGAAATCACACTTCTGTCTCCATTATTCAGAATCCCCTCACACCTCTAGTCCAAGACCTGGTTTTCCTATTCAAGTAGAACAGAAACAATGATGAACAGATGAAATGGGTTAACTTTTGATGTGACAGACTTGAAGACTTGGGAATCTTTTATCACGGGAAGCGCCCACTCTTCATTACTAGGGAGCATACAGCCAAGTTTCCATGTAGCCCCAATTTTTGTGAAGAAAATGCAGTTCATTCCATATACTGTCTCTATCCTCAGTCCTGAAATCAACCTAACGTTCTGTTTCAAATAAATCCTATTTGTGTCATTTGCAGGTTTCACTGCTAAAACCTCAATGAGTGAATACAATTGTACTGGGAGAAAGAATCCTGGGAGGCCTGGATTCATGATTGTCCAAACTGCAAAAATAATAACTACTGATTCCCTCATACACGCTAGGAACGTTACCTTTTTCATCTCAGGTAATCCTATGACAACCATCAGCTTACATATTATCTCAGTTTTACAGGTGAGTAAATGGGTTCAGCAGGTTTAACCAACCTGTCCAGTCATGTGGATAATAAAGTACCATATTGACCCCCAAATGGCCTCCCTACGTCACCCCATCCTCACCCCATGGCCAGATTCATTACAGTGGCATTTCCCCAGATTATTTCAATAGAGCTGACAACAGATGTATGGGAAAAGGGTTCAATGCCAAATATTCACATTAGGGAACCTGGTTTAAGGAAACTTAACCACATTTCTCAGAGAAGGCAATGGCACCCCACTCCAGTACTCTTGCCTGGAAAATCCCATGGACGGAGGAGCCTGGTAGGCTGCAGTCCATGGGGTCGCTAAGAGTCAGACACAACTGAGCGACTTCACTTTCACTTTTCACTTTCATGCATTGGAGAAGGAAATGGCAACCCACTCCAGTGTTCTTGCCTGGAGAATCCCAGGGACAGAAAGCCTGGTGGGCTGCCATCTTTGGGGTCACCCAGAGTCAGACATGACTGAAGCGATGCAGCAGCAGCAGCAGCAACAACCACATTTCTTAACAGCAGCGTTTCTCATTAGTAAACAAAAAGGCCTAGGCCTTATTTTTGTTGTTGCTCTTCTTTCTGCTGCTACTGCTGCTAAGTCGCTTCAGTCGTGTCCGACTCTGTGCGACCCCATAGACGGAAGCCCACCAGGCTCCCCCATCCCTGGGATTCTCCAGGCAAGAACACTGGAGTGGATTGCCATTTCCTTCTCCAATGCATGAAAGTGAAAAGTGAAAGGGAAGTCGCTCAGTCATGTCTGACTCTTAGCGACCCCATGGACTGCAGCCCACCAGGCTCCTCCGCCCATGAGATTTTCCAGGCAAGAGTACTGGAGTGGGTTGCCATTGTGAAGTCTCACCAAAGCCAGCGCAGGAAACAGGCCCTGGGAAAAAACCTCCAAGTGCTTCAAAATCTCCCTTGCAAGCAAGTGCTGCCCCAGCAGTCATGGTCAAGTCCTTCCACAGCCAAAGACCACAGAGGTGCCGTGCTTTTGTGCATCTTGGCTGTAGTCCAGCGTAGATGCTGCCTGCTCATATCTGTCGGGGGCAGAGATAGAGTTTACATCCACAAGATCGTGCTAGCAAATGCCCTGAAAGCTTCACTGCCTCCGGGCCAATCCGTGACCCCCTGAACAGTAGGGCAGCTGAGCCTGATGAGGAAGGCCACTGTCTCTCTTATTCCCAGGGCCTGTCATTTCCCCAGGGCTGGCAGAGCCCAGGGATTGGAGGGCAAAAAGCCCAGTCGTCGTCTAAAGGGGTGCTACTGAATGGGCCCTGTGTGCTGAGAGAGAGGAGGGGTAGCTCTCCTCACTGGTCCCTGGCCACCTGCCAGACCTGACGTAAGTACTGTATATGGTGAATCATTGTCAGCACCGGCATTGCCAGATGCTGGGCAATGCATATAAAAGAGCCTGGGCTTTCAGACGTGGGTTTCCTTAACAGAGCTCTGCTCTCTCCTCTCCACTCTTGCTTCCAGCCTGGCCTCCTTCATCCCCCGCACCACGCAGATGCTCAAGAGATCTTCCTGAAGCAGAGATCTCTCTCTATGTTTCCTCTGTGTAAAATACTTCTGTAGCTCAGGGAATGGATGCTCTGAGAGGTGAGTTAACTGGCCCAAGGCTCCGCAGCTCCCAGGTCCTGAAATAGAGCCTGGCCACAGATCTGGCTGATCCAAAGCTGATCCCATTACCAACCACAGCTTTGATCTATGACCCCCACTCTAGCTCCCACCCTCTTCTAAGGACCCCCATCTCACATGTGCATTCCTGCCGAAATCAGCTCACTCTCTCTCCACTCTCCCTCCCCATCCTTACTCCTCTGTGTTACTCCCCCATTAGACAGAGAGCTTGTTGAGCCATGGAATGTATATTATTGAACTTCTTATCCCAGCCCATAGCCCAGGGCCTTGACAGAGTAAATGTGTCTTGAATGGATAATAGAAAATTTTCCCAGGGCCCCTGTTCTTAGTACTCCGTCAAAATCCATACATTGGCATTCAAGAGTGCTTCACTTTGACTAATCCAAAATACCAATTTCTAGCATTTGTGGTTCTTAAGACCCATGCCAATAAAGTCAAACTGATATTGAAACCAAAATTAAAAAAGCAAGATGGGGATTAGAAGGACTTAGTGGAGGTGCAATAAGGAATCCTCTGCCTGCCTCTGAGATAAGTCTGATACATTTTTCAGATAATAGCCCAGGTTCCACAGAAGAAGGATTTCCCACATAGTCCAGGTGAAATCTGTTTTTCCAAAGTTAGTGTTTTCTTCCCTCCTGTTTGTATCCTTAAAAATGGAATTTTCAGTTGTTCACCACTGAATTTGAAAGCAAGAACATTTTAAACATCCACCTTTTTCCTTGTTTTCTTTATTGTTTGATAACCAGCTCTCCTTTTACCTTAACTAATCAAATTATGTAAAAACACAAAGTAATCACCATAATAATGTAACAATAGACAGATACAACTAGTCCTCTGCAGACTCTGCTCCCTACCTCCTTTGGAAGGGGTACATACTGACATTCTCAAGTTTATACAAGCAAGGCCATTTTGTTCAGCAGTGTAACCATAGATTCTCAATTAATATGCTTACTGTCAAATTTAAGTCCTTCATTCCAGGAAGGAAATATTTCCAGTATGAATTCCCTTTCATACAATAGCTGAATTGTTTGCTATTTTACACACTGGCCAATTCCAACTGAAAAGGGACTCAAACCAAAGTCCTAATGGTTCTGAGTCATTAGAGTGGGTGCAGTTTTCATGATTCATTATTGGTTTTGACTGGGAAGCATGTGCAGTTTTTACAATACAGGAGGGACATGGCTGGGGTCCTGAAGGGAACAGGTGGGATGTCATTGCTTTGTCCCATCTCATGATTCAGTGAACAGTCCTTCTATTCTGGAATTAGAACTTTGCCTGTCTTCTTCACAGCTACATTCCCAACTACATTCCCAGCATCCTACCCAGGGCTAAAGACACAGTAGGTTCTCAATAAAATGTGCTGAATGTATAAATGTTATTGGATGAAAGGGAACCTAGGAAGTGAGTAGCACTCAGAAAGCTAGTGTATGTAGATGTTAGGAGCTCAAACTCTGGAGCTCAACTTCCTAGAATCCAGTCTCAGCTCTGACCTTGACTAGCTGTGTGACTTTGAGCCAGCCCCCTAACTCATCTGTACCACTGTTTCCTCATCTGTAACCTAATGATGCTAATCGTACTTACCTTAAAGAGCTGTTGTAAGCATAGAAAGTTTTAAAGCATAAAGAGCACTTAGAACAGTGTCTGAGTTGTCGTGAGGGCTCAGTAAGAACGTGCTGTTAGCATCACTTACTGCTAAGCAACTACGGATGCAGGGTGATGTGAGCACCCACCATGCAACAACGTCTGTGTGAGTGCACAGACTCTCCTATCTGTTGCTCCAGGAAATGTGTCTTGCTTATCTCTTTATCTACAGTGACTGACCAAGAGAAGGTTCTCAGTACATGATAACTCTCTGAATGGATGAAAGCTTATTCAGCAGCACAAGCTGACTGGCAGTCTTACAGATGCAGGCAGTGTCAAGGCAGTGTCACTGCTACTCTTTCCAGTTCAACAATCCCTCGAGACGCTGGCTTCAGACTTCCACTTGGAACCCTCTTGCTCTTTTCCAGTTCCCTTGGCAGGCTGTTGTATTTGGAGTATCCATCTGCCTAGCCCCTTCTCTCCGATGGTTCAGTGGGACTGTCTGCCTAGCTCTATCATGTCTCTTTCTTAAACAATACCTCCCTGGTTTCACAGACACAAGATAGCCCACCCTAGATTGCAGTGGTAACTGGTCCAAGCCTTGGTATGGTGCCCCTGGTCCCTGTTTTCCTTTGTAGCATGATTCAGACATGAGAAGCATTATTCCTAATAGTAAGATCAGGGGCTTTGAGGTCAAACCAGCCTAGATCATATCCCCACTCAACCACCTACTTGCTTTGAGACCACAGACATTTTTAACCGATCTGAAAAAGGAGGATAATTATAGTAACTATCTCATGACTGTATGCGATAGTGCATAGCCTTAAAAGATGAATAGAAGGAGGCCAGGGAACAGTGAAGTCATAGGAGGGTACCCTGTGCCACGTTAGCTTAAATGGATGGATACTCTGATCAGGGAGAGGGGGAAAGTTTCTAAACTCATTAATGGACAAACCCTTAAAATTAGCACCAGGAATAACTGGAATAATAAGGTTGATATATTTTTGTCTATAACCTAACTTCCATTCATTTGAGCAAGATTAGGAGAAGGAAATGGCAACCCACTCCAGTATTCTTGCCTGGAGAATCCCATGGATGGAGGAGCTTGGTGGGCTACAGTCCACGGGTCACAAAGAGTCAGACACGACTGAGCGACTTCACTTTCACTTCACTTTTCACAAGCACAAGATAAAATGATAATCAGAGGAGCTAGGCAAGTACAATTTCCACTAACTGCACAATCTGGTATGAACAAATTGAAGCAGTCTCAGAATTATAAGTTTTTAATTGGCCTAATTTGACCTATCACATTCCACCTTTGTGTAATATTGCTACTACATGGAGCTTTCTCCCATGAATCATGGCGCCCCAGAGAGCCATAGCTTCAGTGGGGTTTGATGGAAGTCCAATTACAGGGCATGTGAATCAAGTCTCCAGCAGCCAATTATCACCATTCCATTGGATGAAATTTCATTTTTCTGTTGGTTGTCTGGTCAGGTAATTGATGCTAAGCCTTTTGAGTCCTCTTACTGATTAATAATAAAACAACCAAGAATGTGATTTCTAGTGGGTTTTCACCTCTACATATTTCCCCTTTACACTAAAGGATTCAGTTAACACAAAGAAAGCAAAAGAAACAAAATTTTGTTTTAGGAACCTTTCAGGCACTTTTATGGTGAAAACAAAGACAATGCTAATAACAACTATAATATATTTCCTACAATGATTATTCAACTTACTTTTACCTCTTTCTCATTCTAATACCTGAGTAATGGCAGTATTTGGACCCATTAGAAATCTGCACATTTGGGACTTCCTTGGTGGTCCAGTAGTTAGGACTGCACACTTCCACTGTAGAGGTCATGGGTTCCATCCCCAATTAGAGAACCAAGATCCTGCATGCTGTGCAGTGCAGTAAAAAAAAATTGTTTTAAAGTGTGCCCACTTCATACCCATTAGTACCCACATTACTGCAGCAGACTGAGTCATACTCCAACATCTCCAGCATTTTCTAACCTCTTGCTTTTAATAGAAAGTAAGTGAACATGAAGTGTTTTTCTTTAAAAAGCAGCTTCACATGGGTTTATTAAGATGAATTCAGATGTATTTGCTAATCTCCACTTACAGAGGTAAGCAATGAAAACTATGTCAACAAGGATTATTTTGAGTGCCTGGAAGGCATGGAACACACAAGGTCACTATTGTAATCAAGGAGAAAATAGAATATACGATCCATGGTCTGAGTGATGGAGTCAGAGATGGGTAGTGAAATGATCCTATCAGATGGAAGCTCAGCAAAGGGTGAACTAGGCTACTCAAGCCTACAGGGCTTTAAACGAGGTCCAAGATTCCTCTTGCTTAGGGTTTCCTTAGGTCAAGTTGGGTACAGATACAGAAATCTGAAAGTTTTTGACATTGTCATATACAGGAATTAAAAATTGCATTGCTTCTCCCAAGGGCAAGGTGGAAAGCAGGAGGTAATAGCCATAGTCAAGATAAGAAGGTCCACAAAGAATGATAATTGAGAAAATGTAATGACAACAAGATGTGGATAAGTGGCCTGAATTCCTATGTTAGACTCTTATTTATTCAGAAATGGAGTTTGGAGGGTAGTAGGTTTTTATCTGCTAATAGCATGGCTTTAGTGGACTAATCCAGTCAATTTCAAGGACGCTGGGTGGGATGGTGAGATTCTAAGTTGTTTTGAGGGCTGAGTCTTAAAATATGGAATCAGAAAAAAAAAAAAAAAAAGGACTCAAAGCAATAAGAGATGGAAACATGGACATAGTGATAATAAGGGCCAACCAATAGCACCAAATCATACTTTTCTCACTTTCAGTTCAGTTCAGTTCAGTCACTCAGTCATGTCTGACTTTTTGCGACCCCATGAATTGCAGCATGCCAGGCTCCCTGTCCATCACCATCTCCTGGAGTTCACTCAAACTCATGTCCATCAAGTCAGTGATGCCATCCAGCCATCTCATCCTCTGTCTTCCCTTCTTCCTCCTGCCCCCAAATCCCTCCCAGCATCAGAGTCTTTTCCAATGAGTCAACTCTTTGCATGAGGTGGCCAAAGTACTGGAGTTTCAGCTTTAGCATCATTTCTTCCAAAGAACACCCAGGGCTGATCTCCTTTAGAATGGACTGGTTGGATCTCCTTGCAGTCCAAGGGACTCTCAAGAGTCTTCTCCAAATCACAGTTCAAAAGCATCAATTCTTCAGCGCTCAGCTTTCTTCACAGTCCAACTCTCACATCCATACATGACTACTGGAAAAACCATAGCCTTGACTAGACAGACCTTTGTTGGCAAAGTAATGTCTCTGCTTTTCAATATGCTATCTAGGTTGGTCATAACTTTTCTTCCAAGGAGTAGGCGTCTTTTAATTTCATGGCTGCAGTCACTATCTGCAGTGATTTTGGAGCCCCAAAAAGAGTTTTCTTTAAAGAAGTAACATGTATGTGTGTCTTAAAGACACAAACCAAAACTTGCCTGGCACAATAATACAATCAACAAAACGTGTTTCAATAAGGTAGAAAAGGAAACTGACGGCTTTTCCCATCAGGGTAAAGCAGAGAGGATGTTGAATTTTCCAATAGTCCATTAACTCTAACATTCACTCCATGGATGCTAACATGTTCAAGATACTTGATATTCAGGTTTAATTCCACTCTTTTATTCTGCTTACTTAATGGAAAACTTCTGTCTATGCACTTTAACAAGCATAAATATTGGTCCTTCCTGCAATAATATTAGGTCCCTGGATCTGCTCTGTGTGTGTATTGTACATGCATGTCATGTGTGCAAGCCTGAATGTAGCTATTAAAACAGTTCAATGCGGAAAAATATTCACCACTGTGTAACATAATTAATCCATGGGCACACCTCGGTACCTGACTCTAGAGCTGCATATTAAAAATGCCAGCCAGAAAATTCAGGAGAATTCAAATACCATATATATAGAAAATCCCTTTGAAACTCACCCAAGGTAATTCAACTAAATGCTTGCCTTTTTGCCTTTAGTAAAAGCATTTATTTTTCAAGCACACATAATATGACAAGAAGAACAGAATGGGGAGAAAAATACAGGCTCTGAAGGTCTCCACATTCATATTTAGAGCCCAGCTCTGCTCCTTACTAAATAGCACTGGAAAGTTCTATGATCCCTCTGCATCAGCTTTTTTCCACGTAGATAATATGGATTGTAGTAATATCTGCCTCCTAGGGCTGATGTGACCATCTGATGTACATAAAGAGCCTAGGAATTGACACATATACACTATTGATACTGTGTATAAAGTAAGTAACTAATGAGAATCTTCTGTATAGCACAGGGAACTCTACTCAGTGCTCTGTGGTGACCTGAATGGGAAGGAAGTTCAAAAAGGTGGGGATATATGTATGTGTAAGGCTGATTGATTTTGCTGTACAGCAGAAACTAATGCAACATTGTAAAGCAACTATACTCCATAAAATTTAATCTAACAAAATATTAAAAATTTCTTTAATAATAAAAAAAAGAGCCTAGTGAAGTACCAACTAGTCCATCCTAAAGGAGATCAGTCCTGGGTGTTCTTTGGAGGGACTGATGTTGAAGCTGAAACTCCAATACTTTGGCTACCTGGTGCAGAGAGCTGACATTGGAAAAGACCCTGATGCTGGGAAAGATTCAGGGCAGGAGGAGAAGGGGACGACAGAGCATGAGATGGTTGGATGCCATCACTGACACAATGGACATGGGTTTGGGTGGACTCCAGGAGTTGGTGATGGACAGGGAGGCCTGGTGTACTGTGGTTCATGGGGTCACAAAAGGTAGGACATGACTGAGCTACTGAACTGAACTGAAGTGCCAGGTATACACAAATCCTCAGCAAATGTTAGTTCTTATTCTCTGTCTGAAGATTGTGGACAAAGGTTTCTGAAATGACTCTTAAGGCTTGAAATCTGCCTAACTGCATGAGTGGATCACAGAATACGCCAACTATCAGGAGGAAGTGGGCACCTGGTGCCCCCTCCATCTCTTTAATTCAGTGATGGCTCATGCTTGGTTTGCCCTGGCCTCAATCATGTTAACAGGAACTCCCTAGCAAGAAGCAGGTATTCAGTCCCCTTCTCTGTATCTTACTTTGGCCAATATTCCAAGAATCCTATTTCAAGACTTACCACTAAGTCTTTGTTCTATAGATGAAACACTATGAAGTCCAGTAACACAGCTTGCTAATTGGTGCTCTGATAAATTTTTATACTTGATTTTTACTAAATAAAAGATCACTTATTATTGATGCCCTCACCAAACCTTTTCATACAGGAAATTGCCTTATAATTAAGAGCTGGCAGAACATACGGCAGGGGGGGACACAAACAGCAGGTGGTACAGCTGTTCCACTATTAAATAACTCTTCAGTCAGTTCAGTTAGTTCAGTCAGTTAGGTCAGTTCAGTTGCTCAGTTGTGTCCAACTCTTTGCGACCCCATGAATTGCAGCATGCCAGGCCTCCCTGTCCATCACCAACTCCCGGAGTTCATTCAAACTAACGTCCATCGAGTCGGTGATGCCATCCAGCCATCTCATCCTCTGTCGTCCCCTTCTCCTCCTGCCCCCAATACCTCCCAGCATCAGAGTCTTTTCAAATGAATCAACTCTTCACATAAGGTGGCCAAAGTACTGGAGTTTCAGCTTTAGTATCAGTTCTTCCAAAGAACACCCAGAACTGATCTCCTTTAGTCAAGTAATACATGTGTCTGATCAACTTTTATTGTGTTGGTCACCTTCCTTTCCCCACAAAGAAGCCTCCATGAATTTATAATCATTATTAAATTGTTTTCATTCTCTTGATTAAATTGCATCAAAGTATTTATCTTTTTTCCTTTAGATTTTATCTTTCAACTTTAAAAATCTCTAAGTATGATCAGAAGGTAAGTATATTGATTTTTAGTAAATTTTGTCTTTGCTTTGATGGGGCTTCCCAGATGGCTCAGTGGTAAAGAATCTGCCTGACCATGCAGGAGACACAGGAGATGTGGGTTTAATCCCTGGGTCAGGAAGATTCCCTGGAGAAGGACATAGCAACCCACTCCAGTATTCTTTCCTGGAAAAATCCCATGGATAGATGTGTCTGATGGGCTATAGTCCATGGGGTCACAAAGAGTCGGACATGACTGAGTGACTTACCACACACATACATCTTTGTTTAGGCAAGGGCATTGAGTAATCATATAAACTGGAATGATGCCTTCCAAGTTCATATTATTTAATGCCACTTATCACTTCATGCCATGACCAAGAGTGGTAAATTTTATTCAGAGTAACCACAGCAAATGCAGCTGTAAATGTGCACTGAACAAAGCCTTGTATAATTGAGGACAGAAAATGCATATGAGTTCACATCACTATTACATTTTCACCTGTAGGAATTTGAATCACACAAAATTACCATAACAGTTTAGATTTAAATCAAATCCTAGCTGAAGACACAAAACTAGATCAGGTATGTTTTATGCAAGGAGATGGGGAGACACTGGGGGTATTTTCTCTCTTATCTCAGTGGTTTGCTGTTTTTACCTGACGTATATGTGTTTAACAGGTGTAACATGTTACACCTGCTGTTGACAATTACGGTTGGGGCATCTGGCCTATCAGACATGTCACCATGTGCTTGTTCCCTGTGGAATATATGAGCAGTCATCCTGTCCTCTTCTCAAAAGGGAATGTAGAAAGTAAAGATGACACCTATCTTACACTGAGTCCCAAGGAAGGTAAAAAATCCTGGGTTGAAAGTCCTTTTATGGGGATGTGGTATTGTCAATTTCCAATTTGGTGCTCCTGTATTCAGAATGAAACAGAACACTGGAGGCAGTGTGGTGGCCTGAGTTCTAATATTGCTTCTGTCTCTAATAGTTATCCCTGGGCCAGGAATTTGATCTCTCAGAGTAGCTGTTACTCCAATTTGCCTGATAAAGGCACTAGATTGGGAATGACATTAAATCCACCCACCTCACCTGTAATGTTTCAGGAACACATGCTTCTCTTTATTTTTATATTTAAAGTTTTCTAAACCAAGTATTTTAAAGTGCATTTTAAGCTAAAACTTTTAAACATTAGCTGTCCAATAAAGATTAAGAAAGCAACATATGCAAAAGCAGTGGACCTAAATATTTATTTGAGACTATCCATCACTACTGAAGTAGCAAAAAATATGTAAAAATAAAATGATAGATATTAAGAAGACACTTTAAGAGAAACATTTCCTGGCTTTGTGATGGTTGTTTTACTAGTATTCTTTACTTTTCTGTGAATTTATCATATAAATGTATCTCTGTATCTAAATTTTATTCATATTTAATATGAGTTGATGCAATATACAAAACCATAATTTGTGACACTGAGAAATTCACACATCATAACTTTAACTTCAAATCTACTGTCAGACATTAATAATGAATTTCACAGCAGAGAATATTTGAGTCCCAATTTTGAATGTCAAGAGATAAAGGGCATGGTAATTTCCTTCTATTAGAATGTGTGTAACTCGGGAAGATATTCACATCCCTCTTGGAACCCAAGTGTTTTACAACTCAGAGAATGATAGTTTTGAAAATGGAACTTTTAAACCCAGAATGTCTAGCACCAATGCACACTGGGTGGAAGGATGTTTGGGGAGTTGCTGAAACCTCTCAAATGACCCATCTCTTCACCTGCTTTTTAATTCTGATAGTCACTTTTTATTTACTATTTACTATGCCATCATGATGGTGGGTGATTTGTATGTTTTCTCTCACTGACTCCTCATAACAGTGCCATAGGGTAAGTGTTGTCCCATTTTTTGGAAGTGACTGTGACTTGCCCAGGTTGACAGGAAGTGACAGAGATGGGTCACAAAATGGTATCTTTCTAATCCAGATGGGTGCTTTTCCATCTACAGAATGACCCTTTGGGAAAGAAGTCATAAATGATGGTGCTAATGCATGTGAACTGCAGTCTATCATCCACATAGGGTCTCTTCCTCAGCGCTATGCTTCCTACCCAGTCCTTTCCTCTGAAATTCCCAAAACACTATAAAAGGAAGCAATAGCTCCCTTTTGCAGGCAGAGGGATGATGTTGAGAAAGGTTACGTGACATTATCAAACATACAAAAATAAGTCATGATGTAGTCAGAGACCAAGTCAATAGTCAAGCTATTAGTGCTTGCCACAACACACAGGTGAGTTTTCAGAACACCTGGATGCTCTTTAAATCTCCTTCCAGAAAGTATCTTTGAGGCTATTGTTTCCTATATATCCTTTATAAGGAAGCAGATGTTGGAACATCTGCATGGAACATCAAGCCCCAAATTGCAAATTATTAAATGTAATTAAGTGTCCTTTAAAGTAACAGAGTCTGACACTTTCCAAAACTTGTATTGCTCTGACTCTCAGTCCCTTAACTCTGAAGAACTTTTCTGGAGTCTCTACCAAGGCCAGAGTCCATCTACAATTACCTTTCTTACATTCACATGACATCATCAGAGATGACTCCATTTTTCTCAAATGTATGCATCCTCTCAGCAAGCCAAGAAAAATGAAAGGCAGTTGTGCCTTTTAACCAGGAGAGAGTTGGGAAAAGTAACTAAAAATAAAGCAGGAAGAGTGTCATTGAAATATGTTCTATCTCCATAGTTTGGTTATCATTAGGGATGTTCAGAAATATTTCAATTTTCTCCTACTGTCAGGCAAATGATAGGATTATACTTCCTTATCCCTTTTAAATTTATTATGAGCATGTGACTGGTTTTGGCCAAT
The DNA here is from genome assembly GCF_003369695.1 of Bos indicus x Bos taurus. Classification (NCBI taxonomy): domain Eukaryota; kingdom Metazoa; phylum Chordata; class Mammalia; order Artiodactyla; family Bovidae; genus Bos; species Bos indicus x Bos taurus. Next base: position 308,713 of record NW_020867072.1, read on the forward strand.
GAAATATGAGTAGAAGTCAGATGTGGTAGCAGTGATGTGTGTGTGTGTGTGTGTGTGTGTGTGTGTGTGTGTGTGTCTTCCAGGCTCTGAGAACCAGGGCATAATTTCCAATGTCTTCCTCCTCTTGTTGCAGTGATGTGGTTGGGCCTAGGGCCATGAGGAACAGAGCCCCCGGGTGAGCTTTGTTTCGCCTGTGGCATGAATGAGAAATAAACAGTTGATGGGTTAAACCACTAATATTTATCTGCTTTTAATCACAGCATAACCTAGTCTATCCTGACTAATTCATTTCTTCATTTATCGAAACATTTAAATCATTTACCTTAGAGAGTGATAAAGATGATTATTCTTCTAAGATGGAAGGAGGAGACAGATGAGGAGATGAACAGGCCTGTAGGTGGAGAGACCAGAGCCATTGATGAGGCCTCTACATATTTTCTTAATGGCGTTGAGGACAGTACGTGGTTTGGCACCCATGGAGCAGAGGGCATATGGAAGAAGGGCAATACGAAAGGAGCTGGAGTCAGATCCTGGAAGCTGGTAGCACCAGGCTACGGCCTTCTGCTTTCATTTTGACATCAGCAGTGATCCCTGTCAGACACCTGAACAGAGGCTGCTGTGACCAGAACTGCAGGCTCAACACCATGCATCACATCTCCCACCTGAGCTATTTAGACAACAGATCCTTCAACTCAAGCTACAGATCCAATTGTCAAAAAAAAAAAAAAAAAAAAAAACACTCAGACACGAGACACACATATTCAGTGTTTCTTCAACTTGCCTGCCCACAAGGATCACCCAGTCTACCTAGTTTAAAAAAAAAATGGATGGGATTCCCCCAGTGGTTCAGTGGTTAGGATTCCACATTTTAACTGCCAAGGGCTTGGATCAATCCCTGGTTAGGGAATTTAGATCCTAACACAAGCTGCACAACAGGCAGCCAAAAATAATAATAATAATAATAATAGAGATTTCTGGACCACCCTCAGGCTCCTCTGACTGATCATCTGTACATTTAGCAAGCTCTCCAGGGGATTTTTCTGTTTCAGGAAAGTTTAGAAAGCACTAGTTTGGCAGAGAAGACAACAGTCCTGGTTGCACAAGAATTCAACATTTGCCTCTATGCATCCATTCTTTTATTTCAAAAGCAAAAGTATTCACTGAATATCCTGCATGCTGGGCACCATGCTAGAAACTAAAAATGCAAGAGGGAGCAGGATAAAACCCCTGCTCTCTCCAAGTTTCCATCCTGCTAAGAGAAAAGGAAAATAGGAATTATAGACAAAGCTCTTTACACTTCTATGGCATGTTGCTGAGTATTTTAGGATGCTATGCAGGAGCCTACTGGGGAGACCTGCCTTCCTCAGGGGTGCCTGAAGGCTTTCTCTGAGGATATAAAATTTAAGCTGGTATTTGAATGATGAAGAGACATGAGGTAGGGAAAGAAATGAAAAA